>NC_142757.1:13122857-13427500 GCF_054948205.1 Urtica dioica subsp. dioica
CAAAACATTTTAATCTTACACATCATGTTTATAATCTTATGAAAATCATTTTTGCTCAAGAAATATTTCTCATTAGAGTTCTATAAATCATGGTAGTGGGGCTGAAAATCCGGAATTCTAAAAAACTGGAATTTTGGAATAGCCGCGCACCTCGGAGTAAAATCACCATAACTGGCATTGGAAAAAGGACAGACAGAGATTTAATTTGATTTAAGAATCATTAAATTTAGATTTCTGAGCAGAGAGTTATGCCACTTTTACTGCAGGTTTTACTCCAGCTTGAAGAAAAAGAAATAATTAAAGTTCGGTCTTTTTAGGTGCGAAAAAGAATCGAGTGTAACGGAATGTTTTAGGAGGTTGTTAAACCTTTTATTTGTGTTTTATTAGCAAGGTAATAACATGGTATAAAAAAAATAACAACATGCATAAAACGATTCAAGTAAATAAAAGAAACTAGTAAGACAAGAAAACTAGTCACAAAATTTACTCGAAATTTTCTCAAACTTTTAAAACACGTTTTTTAATATAAAAAATTAAAAACTTTTAGAACTGATTCTAACGTGTTTTAATAACATCCCAAACTCATAGAAAATCAACATGATTTTTAATTTAAAGTCAAGAGCAATAAATTAAAAAAAAATCTAAGAAAACAATTCTAACTTGTCACAAAATTAGTAAACTTTCGAAAACGATTTTCAAGCTCATATTTTTAAATACATGTACATGCATATCTTTGACCATAGCTCTGATACCATTTGTTGGAATCGATCTAGGGTTTAAGAAAAAGTTTAACGCTTCGGTAAGCGGCGGAATTTTAAAAATTTTCTTTTACAAGTAAAACAGTTTTTACTAACCTAGACAAAGAGCAAGCACATATAAATAAAAAACTAATATGAGCATTAAAAGATTACTAACCTTTTTAGAAGTTTGAACGTTGAGAAGCTTTTAGAAAAGGTTGCAACGTTCGGCTCCCCTCGCAGAACGTCTCTCTTCCTTCCTCGGCAACTCGAGCAACCACGAAAGTTTCTATCACTAAATCACTCGAGAGAAAAAGGAATTAGTGTGTGGGCAGTTTTAAACACTACGACTTAAGAATGAGTCTTGAAGTCGAAGAGCTAAACACTAGGTCAAATGAGGACCTAGGTGCCAAAACTTTGGATGGGGCGGCCAAGTCTAGAGAGAGAAGCTCTCAATCTCTAAAACTTTGGATGAATGAAATGTGTGGAATGAGGCTCCTATTTATAGAAGAGGTCTCACCTTCAATAAGGTAGTTTCCTCTTCTATAGAATATCACATATTCATGAGCCAATTTCCCTTTTCCTTCATAGAGTCACACGGGCAAGACTTGCCAAGCAAGTCCTTGGATTTGTTTCCTCTTTTATTTGCTTCTCCCTTGACCCATGTGGCCGAATTCCCTCTTGCCTCTTTGAGGAAATTTGTTTCCTCTTTTTCTTTTGGCATGCACAAAATATTATCTTCATACATTCATGCACAAAATATTATCTCTTTCTTTGGGTATGTTGGGCGCCTATTTCACTCTAGAAGGAGCTTCTAGAAGCTTCTTCATTTGTTCATGACAACATGAGAAAGGCCCATTAAGAATTTTCAATAAAATTCTTATGAAATGAAATTAATCCACAAGGCCCAATAAAAATAATTTTGGCCGAGTGGGTTTAAGTCATCAAATGACCTTGTCAAAAATTTTATTGACATTCATTTCATCCTATGTCATAAAAGACAAAAAAAATACCCTTTTGACAATTTTCGTAAAACTTGTCTCGTTTTTGTTTTGACTTAGCTTCTAGTTTAACTATTCCTGCTCGATGTGATTCGTGACAGTGACCTCATGGATCCAAATGAACAAAGCTTGAGCTAAATACTTGTACTCAAAATTTCACAAACCTTTTCCAAGTTTAGCTTAATGTCAACTGACTCCACTAAAGAGTTGACACTGAAAATCTCTCGGTTCAAATGAATTTATTTTCTACTCAAGAATTCAACCAAATTATGATGAGCGGATCCACTAAATATTATCTATGTTTACCCTTCATAAAATCATCAGCTAGTCGGGATTTACGAAATTACCATTTTACCCTTCTAGCTGTTATTTCCTCAACTCCTTTGTCGCTTGTGAATAAGTTAGAAACAATTTATTGACGAGGAGCTAACAAGTCACATTGTTTCATCTAAAAGAGTCAAGACTCAATTTGGACACTGGCCAGTTCATTTATTCACACTCCAAGGAACAAAGCATGAGGTGATATACATTGCATTTCAGCAATCTTGTACACGAATTTCATATCTATGAGAGCTTCACAAAGTTACTCACGACATCTTTACAACTTAGTACTTCACCAATAGGCCCTGTTCGGAATCACATAGTGAGTCTGAACTCTGACTTTCTCAAATGAGAATACGTAAGCTGTGAAATGACATGTCTCATTTCAGGATTAAGGTAAGCATGATGCAATTCATACGTAGTGACTTCGAGACATAAGAGGTTAAATGGTTTATTCTTATCTTGTCTCTAGAAATGCACTGGTCAATTCAGTACCTTCAGAAGATACATAGAAAAATTATAGAGTCTCCAACTCTCAATGCCCATAACCAGACATCATAGATTCTCCTAACAATCGTACTGAGGTCAATAGTCCTTTGACCCTTAGATTGCGAATATATCGTTTTAAGCAAACTACGAAGAGTTTGTTCATGCAAATCTACATTTGTCTCTTCGTAAGTTGTTTAGTTTGTTTATGGACTAAAGACTAGTGTTTTATCATAAAGCTTCAACCATTGACAACACTTTTATGTAGAGTTCAGCGAGTTTATCCACGGTGTGAGTAGTCTTGATGGACATAAAATGTGCTGATTTGGTCAATCTGTCGACAATGACCCAGACTGAGTCGTGACCAGCTGTGGTTTTTGGCAAACCTAACACGAAATCCATCGTTACCTGCTCCCACTTCCACTGTGGAATCTCAAGTGGTTGCAGTAGTCTAGCTGGTTTTTGATGCTCTGCCTTAATTTGTTGATAAGTTAGGCACTTCTGAACAAACTCAGCTACATTTCTCTTCATTCCTGGCCACCAATATACCTTTTTCAAGTCTTGATACATCTTTGTCACACCTGGATGTACAGAATATGGTGTCCCATGAGCTTCTACCATCAACTGCTTTCTGACTTCCTCGTTGGATGGTACACAAACTCTTCCGTTGCACCTTAGAATATCGTTCTCATCCAACTTGAAGTCACCCTCTTTACCGTTTTGAGCCTCAAACATCTTCCCAAGAAGATATTCGTCTGCGTACTAACCATCTTTGATCTGTTCCAGCAACATCGGACGTACGCTGAGAGCAGCTAATCTCCCACTGATCAGCTGAATTTCTAGCTGATGAACATCATCCTTCAGTTGAAGAGATGTTTCAACCAAAATTGCTAAGGACGCTACAGATTTGCGGCTAAGCGCATCTGCGATTTTATTTGCCTTACCAGGATGATAATGCAAATCAAAGTCATAGTCATTCAGGAGTTCCATCCAACGTCCTTGGCGCATATTCAACTCCTTCTGAGTGAAGAGATACTTTAACGTTTTGTGGTCTGTATAGATGTCACAATGAACTCCGTACAGGTAGTGTCTGTTGTCAATGGTGCCCACAAGAAGAGTTGTAGTCTTTATTTTGTACATTTGATGTAATAAAGTCTCATGAAGACTCTTGCTTGTAATTGCCTATCTATTCATTAATAAAGTTGAAACGTTCATTCATTCTTTCTTTGTTTGAAGCTTTATGATAAAACCTTAGTCTTTTAGTCGATAAACAAACTTAACAACTTACGAAGAGACAAATGTAGATTTGCATGAACAAACTCTTCGTAGTTTGCTTAAAACGATATATTCGCAATCTTAGGGTCAAAGGACTATTGACCTCAGTATGATTGTTAGAAGAATCTATGATGTCTGGTTATGAGGCATTGAGAGTTGGGGACTCTATAGTTCTTCTAGGTATCTTCCGAAGATACTGAATTGACTAGTGCACTTCTAGAGACAATATAAGAACAAACCATTTAACCTCTTATGTCTCGAAGTCACAATGTATGAATTGCATCATGCTTACCTTAATCCTGAAATGAGACATGCCATTTCACACCTTAGTATTCTCATTTGAGAAAGTCAAAGTTCGGACTCACTATGTGATTCCGAACAAGGCCTATTGGTGAAGTACTAAGTTGTGAGTCTGTCATGAGTAACTTTGTGAAGTTCTCATAGATATGGAATTCATGTACAAGATTGCTGAAATGCAATGTATGTCACCTCATGCTTTGTTCCTTGGAGTGTGAATAAATGAACTGGCCAGTGTCCAAATTGAGTCCTGACTCTTTTGGATGAAACAATGTGACTTGTTAGCTCCTCGTCAATACATTGTTTCTAACTTATTCACAAGCGACAAAGGAGTTGAGGAAATAACAGCTAGAAGTAAAATGGTAATTTAGTAAATCCCGACTAGCTGATGACATTCATGAAGGGTAAACATAGATAATATTCAGTGGATCCGCTCATCGTAATTAAGTCAAATTCTTGAGTAGAAAATAAATTCATTTGAACCGAGAGATTTTCAGTGTCAGCTCTTTAGTGGAGTCAGTTGGCATTAAGCTAAACTTGGAAAAGGTTTGTGAACTTTTGAGTCCAAGTGTTTAGCTCAGGCTTTGTTCATTTGGGTCCATGAGGTCACTGTCACGAATCACATCGATAGGAATAGTTAAACTGGAAGCTAAGTCAAAACAAGAACGAAAATAGTTAAAAGGGTATTTTTGTCTTTTGAGACAAAGGATGAAATGAATGTCAATAAATTTTTTGACAAGTTCATTTGATGACTTAATGTCACTCGGCCATAACTTGTTTATTGGGCCTTGTGAATTAATTTCATTTCATAAGAATTTTATTGAAAATTCTTAATGGGCCTTTTTCATGTTGTCATGAACAAGTGGAAAAGCTTCTAGAAGGCCTTTCTAGCATCACTATAGGCGCCCAAATACCCAAGAGACAAGAGAGAATATTTTGTTCATAAATGTATGAAGATACTTGCCAAAAGAAAAAGAGGAAACAAATTTCCTCTAAGGGAAATAAGAGGTAGGTGCCCAACACAAGAAACAAGCAAGGAATGGAACAAAAATGGAAATAAATCCAAGGGCTTCTAGAAGCCTATTTGGCCGAGTGACTCTAAGGGAAGGAGAGCAATATTTGCTCATGAATATGTGATATTCAATGAAAGAGGAAACTACCTTATTGAAGGTAAAACCTCCCCTATAAATAGAGGCCTCATTCCCTTCATTCCATTCATTCCACATAAGTTAGAGATTGAGAGCTTCTCTCTCTAGAACTTGTGGTTGCCGCCCCCCTTCTCTCTCTCTCTAAGTTTATTTTCGATTTTTCTTGTCTTGGCACCTAGGTCCTCACTCGACCTAGTGTTTAGCTCTGCGACTTCGAGACTCGTTCTTAAGTCGTAGTGTTTAAAAGTGCCCACTCACTGATTCCTTCTTTTCGAGTGATTTAGTGATAGAAACTTTCTTGGTTGCTCGAGGTGCCGAGGAAAGAAAGAGAGACGTGCTGCGAGGGGAGACGAGCGTTGCAAACTTTCCACAAGCTTCTTCAAAGTTCAAGCTTCAAGAAAGGTTAGTAAACTTCTAGCTCATATTGGTTTTTAATTACATGTACTTGCACTTGTCTAGGTTAGTAAAAACTGTTTTACTTGTAAAAGAAAATTTTTAAAATTCCGCCGCTTACCGAAGCGTTAATTATTTTCTCAAACCCTAGATCGATTCCAACAAATGGTATCAGAGCTATGGTCAAAGATTAGCATGTACATGTTTTTAAAATTATGAGCTTGAAAATCGTTTTCGAAAGTTTACTAATTTTGTGACAAGTTAGAATTGTAATCTTAGATTTTTTTTTAATTTAATGCTCATGTCTTTAAATTAAAAAGCATATTGATTTTCTATGAGTTTGGGATGTTTTTAAAACACATTAGAATCAGTTCTAAAAGTTTTTAATTTTTTATATTGAAAAACGTGTTTTAAAGGTTTGAGAAATTTCGGTAAATTTTGTGACTAGTTACTTTGTCTTTCTAGTTTCTTTTATTTACCGTATTCGTTTTATGCTTGTTGTTATTTCTTTTATTCTATGTTATTACCCTGCTAATAAAACACAAATAAAAGCTTTAAACAACATCTTAAAACGTTCCGTTACACTTGATTCTTTTTCGCACCTAAATAGGACCAAGGTTTAATTTATTTCTTTTTCTTCGAGCTGGAGTAAATCCGCATTAAAAGTGGCATAACTCTCTGCTCAGAAATCTAAATTTAATGATTCTTGAATCACATTAAATCTCTGTCTGTCCTCTATCCAATGCCACCGGTTTCGGCTGAAAAGGACATCGGAGCCGCCAGATATGGCGATTTTACTCCGAGGTGTGCGGCTGTCTGAAACTCCAGTTTTTTAGAAATCCGGATTTTCAAACCCCACTACCATGAGTTATAGAACTCTAATGAGAAAATTTTCTTGAGAAAAAATGTTTTTCATATGATTATAAACATGATGTGTAAGATTAAAATGTTTTGATTTTTGAAAGTTTAATTGAAATTGTTTTTTTTTACAAAACTAGTTTGAATTTTGAAAAACCGTTTTCACTTTCAAACTTGAAAATAATTTGTCATCCAAATCAAATAAATTTTCAAAATGTTTTCAAAACTATATCTATATCACATATGTTCAAAATCTATATGCTCTTGAAAATTTAAGTGGGAGGTCTCCTTGTAGACAAGCCGAAAAATAAAAAGATGTGTAATCTCAAACTTTCAAGTGTTCGAGTGAGTTGAAGTTCACACTTCCCTCATGCACTTTCCTGAAATAGAAAATAGGAAAAGATCGAGTACGTACCTTGTGCCTTTATGCACTAATACTACTCTGAACATGTCGATCTAGGATTCTCTTCTAGTTATCCGCTCTGTCGCTCTCTAACTAGGAAATTTGTTTCCGAACTTATAAGAGTCGATGAACCAACTCCAAAAACTAAGTGGGAGGGTTATATTCGTTGTTTGTAACCCGCGATCCCCAACACTAGTGAAAGATGCAATAACGTGGGACTAAGAGCCGCTCTTGCGACCCTCACTTAAATGTGAGTACTCCAAGGCGTTATTGCTTCGATCATTGCTCAATGAGCTACGTCCGAGAGTGATGCAATGATAACAAGGCCTCCCCTTGGGGGATTGTTTTTCAAAGCTGATCTTTTGGACTAAGTGGTTGGTTGCACACTTAGGCTCAATCCCTAGTATCCTCCCTTGAGGCTCTGCGAAAGGATGTGAGTGATCAAACCAATTTAAAAGGTGGCTAGTCAAAAATGATGTATTGACATCTTGGCTAAGCATTAATGATGTGTCATTTACTTATAAATGGAGATTTTTTGCGACCTTCTCTTGAGGGAGTAAATTATCGTTTGGTTTATAACACCTTTGGATTTTATAAAAGTCTTAATAAAACTTAAATCCCAAACCAAAGACTAATCATAAACTTGTTTCAACTTATATAGGCAATATGTCTCTCAACCATCTCTCGATCTTTCTTTCCTCGATCAAACTCGAAAACGAAAACTACGTAGATTCGAAACGTAACCTCGACATAATACCTACCGTTAACAAGCACAAATGGGTACTCACCACCCCGTGTCCTCCTCTGACGAATGATGATTCAATTCAAGAGGACAATGACGCCTTAGCGGCCTGGCTTCGATCCGATGAGATTGTGAGGTGCTATATCTTGGCATCTATGAACAATATGCTGAAAGAGCAACATCGTGACTTCGAGACTGCCGCTGACATGCTCTACAATCTCCTTGAGATGTTTGGAGGGCAAAGGCGTCAAACAAGGCTACAAGCAGTCCGACAGTTTATGAACTGTCATATGCAGGCTAGGACTCCTGTTGGAGACTTCATGATACTGATCATTAGTTTTCTGAATAAAATGGAAATCCTAGGATCTGAGGTTGATGGGAAGAATATCATAGATATGATCTTAGAAACTCTCCCCGCATCTCTTGATACCTCCAAGATGAACTACTTCATAAACAAGCTAGAGTACACTGTTACCAAGCTTATGAAGGGACTTCACACTGTTGTAGGTCTCACTAAGAGAAAGAGGAATCAAGGAGAGGCACATGGTACTGAGCACAAAGCCTCCGCCTCTAGAACAGAGAAGGGACCTTACAAGGCCGATAAAAAGAACTGTCCTGCCTATCTCAAAGCAAAGGAACATAGTATTGTACTAGTTACTGAAGCATGCTTAGTAGCTGATAATGTATCAACGTGGATTCTTGACTCCGCTGCTACTAACCATATTTGCTGTTCCTTGAATGGTTTCAAGAAAACCAAAAGCTTAGAGGAAGGGGAGTTCTGTTTCAAATGGGGTGATGGGAGCCTGGTGTCTGCAAAGGCTGTGGGATCCGTGACGCTGTCTTTTGAAGACCGCACTTTAAACTTGAATAATGTTTATTTTGTTCCTACCTTTGGGAAGAACTTAATATCCGTTGCTCGTCTTCGTGAGCAAGATTATTGTTTAAAGTTCATTAAGAATGGAATTCGTATTTCGTTTCCTGATAATTCTTTTGTCACTGATGCATGTATGAAGAATGCTCTTTTCTACATCTATCCCACTCAACCTTCTCTTTTAGACACCGAAATAGATAATGATCTAATTAGGGAGCCAAAGAGGATCAAACTTTCTGAATCCTCCGATCTAACAAAATCAACACACCTATGGCACTTAAGACTTGGTCATATCAGTCTAGAAAGGATTAAGAGACTTGTGAGGGATGGTCCACTCCAAGCCTCTGCAATAGGTTCACTACCTACTTGTGAATCCTGCATAGAAGGAAAAATGACTAAGCAACCTTTCTCTGATAAAGGTCGAAGAGCCACTGAGTTGCTGGAACTAATGCATTCTGATGTATGTGGTCCGCTCAACCAACAGGCACGTGGAGGATACGAATACTTCGTTACCTTCACTGATGATTACTCAAGATATGGGTTTGTCTATTTGCTTAAACACAAATCCGAGACCTTTAACGTATTTAAGGTCTTTAGGGCTTTAGTGGAAAAGCAAACTGGCAAAGTGATCAAAACCCTTCGATCCGATCGAGGTGGTGAGTATATGTCTGGAGAGTTCGATGACTTTCTTAAAGAAGAAGGTATCGCTTCTCAGCTTACCGCACCTGGCACACCTCAACAAAACGGAGTGTCAAAGAGAATGAACCGAACTCTAATGGAGATGGTTAGATCAATGATGAGTTACTCATCACTCCCTCATTCCTTTTGGGGATATGCCCTCGAAACAGCCGCTTACATTCTGAACCAAGTTCCATCTAAAACGGTTCCTGGTACTCCTTATGAACGATGGACTGGCCGTAAAGTGAATCTTGGCCGCATCCGAATTTGGGGTTGCCCTGCACACGTGCTGAGGCAAAAGACTAGCAAGTTGGCTAGTAGGTCAGAATTGTGCTTGTTTGTAGGATATCCGAAGGAAACCAAAGGTTTTACTTTCTATAGTCCCGAGGACGATAAGACTTTCGTTAGCATGAATGCTCATTTCCTCGAGGAGGACTTTATGAAAGATGCAAAACCTAGAAGCAAAATTGTGCTTGAAGAAAAGTTGGGTGAGGAAGCTTCTACCTCATCTGTAAGAACTGTTCTTACCCCAACTGAAACACAACCTAACTCATCAGAATCTCGTC
Organism: Urtica dioica subsp. dioica; assembly: GCF_054948205.1. Lineage (NCBI taxonomy): Eukaryota > Viridiplantae > Streptophyta > Magnoliopsida > Rosales > Urticaceae > Urtica > Urtica dioica. The sequence continues at coordinate 13,132,634 of NC_142757.1, forward strand.
AAGTAGTACTTAGACGTAGTGGGAGGGCTACTCAAAAGCCTGACAGGTACATGTCTTATGGAGACTCTCTTGTAGCCGTCTCCGACATGGATGACCCTGTTTCCTATAGCCAAGCGATGGCTTGTTCTGAATCAAACCTTTGGCTTGACGCCATGAAAGTTGAAATGCACTCGATGTATGTCAACAAAGTCTGGAAACTTGTAGACCTTCCTGAAGGGATTAAACCCGTAGGGTGTAAGTGGATATACAAGAAGAAAAGGGGTCCTGATGGGAACGTCGAGACGTTCAAAGCACGACTTGTGGCGAAGGGTTATACCCAACAAGAAGGGATTGACTATGAAGAAACCTTCTCGCCAGTCGCGATGCTTAAATCCATCCGCATACTCCTATCCATAGCTGCAGCTCTCGACTATGAGATCAGGCAAATGGATGTCAAGACAGCCTTTCTGAATGGCAATCTTGACGAGCGCATTTACATGGCTCAACCAGACGGTTTCGTAGATAAAGGTCAAGAGACCAAGGTTTGTGAGTTGCTTAAATCCATTTATGGACTAAAGCAAGCATCTAGGTCATGGAATATTAGATTCGATGAAACTGTAAAGAGCTTTGGCTTTGAACAGTCAATAGATGAGCCTTGTGTTTACAAGTTAATACACAAAGGCAAAGTTGTGTTTCTGGTACTATATGTCGATGATATACTACTCATTGGTAATGACGTGGGTAAGTTATATGAGGTTAAGGTCTGGCTAGCAAAGCAATTCGATATGAAGGATCTAGGAGAAGCCGCGTACATTCTGGGAATCCAAATCTTTCGAGATAGGAAAAACCGGACCCTGTCGCTCTCTCAAGCATCTTATATTGATAAGGTGATGGATCGCTTCTCGATGCAAGACTGCAAGAGGGGTCAAACACCCATTAGGCATGGAGTTTCACTCTCTAAGGACCAGTCTCCCAAGACTGCACAAGAGATTGAAGACATGAGGAAGATTCCTTACGCCTCTGCCGTAGGAAGCCTCATGTATGCTATGCTTTGCACTAGACCTGATATATGTTTCGCTGTTGGCGTAGTTAGCCGTTTCCAATCCAACCCTGGACCCGAGCACTGGATTGCTGTTAAGCATGTTCTTAAGTATCTTCGAAGAACTAGGAACTTGATGCTTACATACTCAGGTACTGACCTGACTATGACGGGATATACCGACTCCGATTTTCAAGCGGATAAGGATTCCAGGGAAATCCACTTCGGGATCTGTGTTCATCCTTAATGGTGGAGCTGTTGTGTGGAGAAGTATTAAGCAATCTTGCATTGCTGACTCCACAATGGAAGCAGAATATGTGGCTGCTTGTGAAGCATCCAAAGAGGCTGTATGGCTTAGAAAGTTCCTTAAGTATTTGGAAATTGTTCCAAACGTCGACGAGCCCATGACCCTTTATTGTGATAATAGTGGGGCTGTCGCTAACTCAAAGGAACCTAGAAGCCATAAGCGCTCTAAGCATATTGAGAGGAAATACCATTTGATTCGAGAGATCGTGCAGCGCGGAGACGTGGAAGTGAAGAAGATCTCAACGGTGGACAACCTCGCAGATCCATTCACCAAGGCCCTAGCGAACAAGGTCTTTGACCAACATCGTGAGGGATTAGGCATGAAGGACTACACACACCTTCTTTGAGTCAAGTGGGAGTTTGTTGTCAATGGTGCCCACAAGAAGAGTTGTAGTCTTTATTTTGTACATTTGATGTAATAAAGTCTCATGAAGACTCTTGCTTGTAATTGCCTATCTATTCATTAATAAAGTTGAAACGTTCATTCATTCTTTCTTTGTTTGAAGCTTTATGATAAAACCTTAGTCTTTTAGTCCATAAACAAACTTAACAACTTACGAAGAGACAAATGTAGATTTGCATGAACTGTTGTCAATGGTGCCCACAAGAAGAGAAGTAGTGTCTATTTATGTACATTTGATGTCATATAGTCTTACGAAGACTCTTGCTTGTAATTGCTTATTCATTAATAAAAAGTTGAAACGTTCATTCATTCTTTCTTTGTTTGAAGCTTTATGATAAAACCTTAGTCTTTTAGTCCATAAACAAACTTAACAACTTACGAAGAGACAAATGTAGATTTGCATGAACAAACTCTTCGTAGTTTGCTTAAAACGATATATTCGCAATCTAAGGGTCAAAGGACTATTGACCTCAGTATGATTGTTAGAAGAATCTATGATGTCTGGTTATGAGGCATTGAGAGTTGGAGACTCTATAGTTCTTCTAGGTATCTTCCGAAGGTACTGAATTGACCAGTGCACTTCTAGAGACAATATAAGAACAAACCATTTAACCTCTTATGTCTCGAAGTCACTATGTATGAATTGCATCATGCTTACCTTAATCCTGAAATGAGACATGCCATTTCACACCTTAGTATTCTCATTTGAGAAAGTCAAAGTTCGGACTCACTATGTGATTCCGAACAAGGCCTATTGGTGAAGTACTAAGTTGTGAGTCTGTCATGAGTAACTTTGTGAAGTTCTCATAGATATGGAATTCATGTACAAGATTGCTGAAATGCAATGTATGTCACCTCATGCTTTGTTCCTTGGAGTGTGAATAAATGAACTGGCCAGTGTCCAAATTGAGTCCTGACTCTTTTGGATGAAACAATGTGACTTGTTAGCTCCTCGTCAATACATTGTTTCTAACTTATTCACAAGCGACAAAGGAGTTGAGGAAATAACAGCTAGAAGGGTAAAATGGTAATTTAGTAAATCCCGACTAGCTGATGACATTCATGAAGGGTAAACATAGATAATATTCAGTGCATCCGCTCATTATAATTAGGTGAATTCTTGAGTAGAAAATAAATTCATTTTAACCGAGAGATTTTCAGTGTCAACTCTTTAGTGGAGTCAGTTGGCATTAAGCTAAACTTGGAAAAGGTTTGTGAACTTTTGAGTCCAAGTGTTTAGCTCAAGCTTTGTTCATTTGGGTCCATGAGGTCACTGTCACGAATCACATCGAGTAGGAATAGTGAAGCTGAAAGCTAAGTCAAAACAAGAACGAGACAGTTTTACGAAAATTGTCAAAAGGGTATTTTTGTCTTTTTGGACATAGGACGAAAAAAATGTCAATAAATTTTTTTGACATTGTCATATGATGACAAATGAAATAAATATTGCTCAGCCATATTAGTGTAATTGGGCCTTGAAGATTAATTTCATTTCATAGAATTTTACTCTAAAATTCTTAATGGGCTTTTCTTATGTTGTCATGAACAAATGAAGAAACATCTAGAAGCTCCTTCTCGAAGCTCAAATTTCGTCCAACCCAAGGAAAATAAGGCTGAATTTCGTTCATGCCATAGTGGGAAAGAGAGTTTATTTTGTGCATTGATGTATGAAGATACTTGCCAAAAGAAAAAGGGGAAACAAATTTCCTTAAGAAGGAAAGTGCATTTTCGGCCAACTAAGAGGAAATCAAATGAGGAAACAAATCCTAAGCCTTCATGAGGCATGTTGGACGTGCAAGGCAATAGGAAAAGAGGAAACTACCTTTTGAAGGTAATCCTCCTCCTATAAATAGGAGCCTCATTCCTCACATTTCATTCATCCAAGTTTAAGAGATTTGAGAGACTCTCTCTCTAGAACTTTGGCCGAACTCCTCTCTCTCTCTCTAGTTTATTTTCGATTTTGTTTTGGCACCTAGGTCCTCATTTGACCTAGAGTTTAGCTCTGCGACTTCAAGACTCGTTCTTAAGTCGTAGTGTTTAAAAGTGCCCACTCACTGATTCCTTTTATTTCGAGTGATTTAGTGATTGAAACTATCGTGGTTGCTCGAGGTGCCGAGGAAAGAAAGAGAGACGTGCTGCGAGGAGACGAGCGTTGCAAACTTTCCAAAAGCTTCTACAAAGTTCAAGCTTCAAGAAAGGTTAGTAAACTTCTATACTCATAATAGGTTTTAATTACATGTACTTGCTCTTTGTCTAGGTTAGTAAAAACTGTTTTTACTTGAAAAGAAATTTTTTAAAATTCTGCCGCTTCCCGAAGCGTTTAATCTTTTTCTTAAACCCTAGATCAATTCCAACATGAACAAACTCTTCGTGGTTTGCTTAAAACGATATATTCGCAATCTTAGGGTCAAAGGACTATTGACCTCAGTATGATTGTTAGAAGAATCTATGATGTCTGGTTATGAGGCATTGAGAGTTGGGGACTCTATAGTTCTTCTAGGTATCTTCCGAAGATACTGAATTGACCAGTGCACTTCTAGAGACATATTAAGAACAAACCATTTAACCTCTTATGTCTCGAAGTCACTATGTATGAATTGCATCATGCTTACCTTAATCCTGGAATGAGACATGCCATTTCACACCTTAGTATTCTCATTTGAGAAAGTCAAAGTTCGGACTCACTATGTGATTCCGAACAAGGCCTATTGGTGAAGTACTAAGTTGTGAGTCTGTCATGAGTAACTTTGTGAAGTTCTCATAGATATGGAATTCATGTACAAGATTGCTGAAATGCAATGTATGTCACCTCATGCTTTGTTCCTTGGAGTGTGAATAAATGAACTGGCCAGTGTCCAAATTGAGTCCTGACTCTTTTGGATGAAACAATGTGACTTGTTAGCTCCTCGTCAATACATTGTTTCTAACTTATTCACAAGCGACAAAGGAGTTGAGGAAATAACAGCTAGAAGGGTAAAATGGTAATTTAGTAAATCCCGACTAGCTGATGACATTCATGAAGGGTAAACATAGATAATATTCAGTGGATCCGCTCATCGTAATTAAGTCGAATTCTTGAGTAGAAAATAAATTCATTTGAACCGAGAGATTTTCAGTGTCAGCTCTTTAGTGGAGTCAGTTGGCATTAAGCTAAACTTGGAAAAGGTTTGTGAACTTTTGAGTCCAAGTGTTTAGCTCAAGCTTTGTTCATTTGGGTCCATGAGGTCACTGTCACGAATCACATCGATAGGAATAGTTAAACTGGAAGCTAAGTCAAAACAAGAACGAAAATTGTCGAAAGGGTATTTTTGTCTTTTGAGACATAAGGACGAAATGAATATGTGACTCTAAGGGAAGGAGAGCAATATTTGCTCATGAATATGTGATATTCAATGAAAGAGGAAACTACCTTATTGAAGGTAAAACCTCCCCTATAAATAGAGGCCTCATTCCCTTCATTCAATTCATTCCACATAAGTTAGAGATTGAGAGCTTCTCTCTCTAGAACTTGTGGTTGCCGCCCCCCTTCTCTCTCTCTAAGTTTATTTTCGATTTTTCTTGTCTTGGCACCTAGGTCCTCACTCGACCTAGTGTTTAGCTCTGCGACTTCGAGACTCGTTCTTAAGTCGTAGTGTTTAAAAGTGCCCACTCACTGATTCCTTCTTTTCGAGTGATTTAGTGATAGAAACTTTCGTGGTTGCTCGAGGTGCCGAGGAAAGAAAGAGAGACGTGCTGCGAGGGGAGACGAGCGTTGCAAACTTTCCACAAGCTTCTTCAAAGTTCAAGCTTCAAGAAAGGTTAGTAAACTTCTAGCTCATATTGGTTTTTAATTACATGTACTTGCACTTGTCTAGGTTAGTAAAAACTGTTTTACTTGTAAAAGAAAATTTTTAAAATTCCGCCGCTTACCGAAGCGTTAATTATTTTCTCAAACCCTAGATCGATTCCAACAGTGTCACCATATCTTGAATGCAAACACTACAGCAGCAAGCTCTAGATCATGGGTAGGATGCTGGGTCTCGTAATCCTTCAGCTGTCGCGAGGCATAAGCAATGACCTTCCGATGTTGCATCAAAATAGCGCCCAAACCTTGCTTAGACGCGTCGCAGTAAATAGAGAATCCATCAACTCCTTGTGGAATGGTGAGCACTGGGGCGGTTGCCAGCCTGTTCTTCAGCTCTTGAAAGCTCTTCTCACAGGTCTCGGTCCAAAGGAACTTCTGTCCTTTACGGGTTAGTTGAGTTATGGTCATGGCCAACTTAGAGAATCCTTCCACAAACTTCCTATAGTTGCCAGCAAGACCCAAGAAACTCCTTATTTTAGTGACTGTCTTTGGCTGACTCCACTGCCTCACGGCTTCCACTTTAGCAGGATCTACCATGATACCAGTGCTACTAACAACATGGCCAAGGAATACTACATGCTCTAACCAAAATTCACACTTTGAGAACTTGGCGTATAAGTGCTTTTCCCTCAGTCTGCTTAGCGCTAGCTCCAGATGCTGCTCATGCTCTTCGTTAGTTTTCGAGTAGATTAGAATGTCGTTGATGAACACGATCACGAACTTATCCAGAAAGTCCTCAAATACTCGGTTCATCAGGTTCATGAACGCTGCAGGCGCGTTAGTCAATCCAAACAACATAACTAAGAACTCATAATGACCATATCGAGTACGAAAAGTAGTTTTCGGGATGTCTTCATCTCGAACCTTCAGCTGATGGTATCCCGAATGCAGGTCAATCTTCGAGAACACTGTCGCCCCTGACAGTTGATCAAAAAGATCGTCGATCCGCGGCAACAGATACTTGTTCTTGATCGTTACTTGGTTCAATCCACGGTAGTCAATACAGAGTCGTAGAGAACCATCTGCTTTCTTAACGAACAAGACTGGCGCTCCCCAAGGCGAATGGCTTGGTCGTATGAACCCTTTGTCAAGCAACTCTTGTAGTTACGTCTTGAGTTCTTTCAATTCCGCTGGAGCCATACGATATTGAGCTTTCGATATCAAAGCTGTGCCTGGAATGAGTTCTATGTTGAACTCAACTTCTCGATCAGGAGCTGGACCTGGAAGATCTTCTGGAAAAATATCAAGGAAATCTCTAGCAACTGGAATCTCCTGCACGTGCGGCTTGACCGTCTTCGTGACATCTACCACGCTTGCAAGGTAACCAGCGCATCCCTGATGCATTATCTTCATGGCCTTTAGCGCCGATACGATCGGAAAACTCGATTTCCGAGAGGAACCTTGGAACTGCAGCGGTCCAAGTCCTGGGTATTGGAACAGAACGAACTTCTTTTGGCAATCTATGATTGCATGGTGGGTACTTAACCAATCCATTCCGAGGATTACGTCATAGTCCACCATTTCCAATTCTATCAAGTCTGCTTTCATTATCCGATCATGAACTTGGATTGACACATCTCTATACCAGTATAATGACTGGTACTTTTCCCTAGAAGGTGTAGCCGTGACGAACGGGTACGAGAATTCTTTCTGATGCTCAGATAACTTACCAGACTTCCTAGATGCAATGAATGAGTGTGTGGCTCCTGAATCTATCAATGCATATGCAGAGAAGGAATCCACGAAAATCTGACATGTGACAGCCGTGGACGACCCTGCTCGCACATCATCTTCACGGATGGAGAAGACTCTGGCACTGACTCTCGGCTGCTCTTTGGTTGCAGGGGTCTATACTTCTGGATTCTCAAATACCCGAGACAGATGACCCTCTTCCCCGCATTTGAAACATACCAGCGCACGAGCATAACACTCTCCCTCGTGCGATTTGCCACACCTTCGGCACACGGCCGACTGATTGCTTTCAGAGGTCCTAGGCTTCTTACTAGGCGGCCCTGACCGTCCGCTATCTTCACGGCCTCTGTTCCGGTTCACCGACTGTGATCGGTTTCCAGAACTTCCCTGAGGTCGATAACTCGAGCATTGCTGGGACCTCATTCCGTCTCCTCGCTGCGGCTGACTCTCCCATCTTGATTGGGATCTGAATCTTTTCCTTGATTCTCTCTGCTTTGGGCTCGCAGCTTCAGAAGGTGTTGCAGCAGTTGGTTTCGGTGCAGGAGTCCGATCACCCTCGCGCCAACCAGGAATCCGCAAAGCTCTTTGCACAGCGTTGGCATAAGAGCGAGGTCCATCATCGCCGCTATCTACTTGGCTCACGATATCCACGTTGAGCCCATGCATGTACTTCATCTTCCTAGCCTGATCAGTAGCGACTAGGGAAGGAGCGAACCTTGCTATCGTGTCGAACTTTGTCGTATATTCTGATACTGACATTGAACCTTGTTGTAGGCTCATAAACTCGCGTACCTTGTTCGACAGGTTAGCTTCACTCAAGTACTTCCCATGGAACAGATTGAGGAAATGGACCCACGTCATTGAGTGGACATCCTCAGACGACGCCACCACTTCCCACCAGCCCCTAGCCTCATCCTCCAATTGATTCACAGCGCAAGCCACTCTCTCGCTATCAGACACCTGCATGTAGTTGAAGATCTGCTGCATCTTCTTGACCCAGTTCTCAGCTGCAGCTGGATCAACATGGCCATCAAACATCGGAGGCTTTTTCTTACGAAACCTCTCATATACCGGCTCGCCCACAGGCGACGTCAGGAATATGGAAGTTGAGCTCCTCATGAGGATCCACAAGCACTGGCGGTGGATTCTCTAGTCGTTCTCCTGAACTGGAGGCGCTGGGTTCTGTTGAGGCGGCGCATTCAGCCTCGCTAAGAGTTCTGCAATAGTGCAGTTCTGTTCCTCTAGCTACTGCGCGAACCTCTGATTCATCTCATCTCTCTGGGTCGCGTCGGCAGCTTGTCTCTCCAGCGCGGGTCTTATCTTCGTGAGATCCACCGCTGTAACACTCTCGGCATTAGACGGGTTTCGTCTAGGGCCCATGCCTGCTCAATTCTATACATGGAAGAGGGCACGGTTTAAAATCCAAGTCACAACATCGAGAATGTGAGAAAAGAAGACATATCAACACACATTCCTAACTCAAAACGAGATTTCATAAACATTTCTCATATCTACATCAAGTCAAAAAAATATATATAACCTGCATTCATGCATCAACTATTCACATGTCACATGGCAACTATCGCTATCTACACAAATCTATAGACTCCCTAAAGAGACTAGCATTTCCCGAGGCTTAGTCAGACGAGTTTCAAAAAGGGTAATCTTGACGCTGCTTACTAACTATCTGCGTCCTATCAACAAGGCAACAGTAAGCTCAACATGATCCCACAATCCGTACCGAAAACGTGTATCTCAAGTCTACAGAAAAGGCTAAACATGGGCTCTGATACCACAAAACCTGTCACGACCCGTGACTTGTTGTCGGCGGTTCACGAGCCGAGACGGTGGGTTACGTCTCAGATCACCAGTCTCAACATCAAAATATATGTATAACAATATATCTCATATCAACAGAATCATAAATAAATAACCATAATAATCGTACCATTTATATTAAACATATTACGATGATATATAAGCGTTATAAGTGGTTATACGAAAAAGCTGGGTAAATTTTTCCCGTTTAAAGTCTAGGAATTAGAGTCTTATAGCGACTCTTATAAGTATATATATATGGGATAGTTTGGGGATCATAGTTTACGGAAGGGGTTCAACAAAATATAGATATTATTATAGAAGGGTTTGAACCCGGGTGAGTTCCCATTAGCCCAAAGGTCAAGAGATACACGTCCGGTCTTCATCTTCAACTTCCTTGTTCACATCGGCGCCTTGCCCTTCTCTACATTACCAAGGGTCATAAAACTATGAGTCGATTGACTCATTAAGTGGGAGTCTAACCTAGAAAATAAAATGACTAATGTCATGTGATAACATGTGACGTGCAAACAAGCACATAAGAATGCATGGATGCAAATCTAACAAGTTCTAGAGCATGACTCGTGTGTACAGACCCTAACTAGTACTTGTCGTCTTTAAGGTTACACACATCCCCTGCTATAACCTCTAGAACAACAAGAGACCAGCCTTAGACTTTGAGCAGCAGTCGTCCAGCGGCCTAAGAGTTTTAACATCTGTTTGGGATCCACTAATGGTACCACGTCATTCGACGTCGGCGCCACCCCCCAAGCCCTCATACCCCGTCAAGGTGCATTCTTCAGGCCTTCATAGCCTGGCAACAAGGTCGGGTATGACTCTTGGTCGACTCCCCGAGATATGAGTTCTCAGCACCATCCCTCAATCCCTCATAGCCCGTCAGGGTTCATTTCCTTTTGGTACCATCGACACATCAATTCTTTAGGGTTCGGGTACTCTGCAGCACTCAGAGTACACACCTATGCTACTTACATGAGAGCGACTCGGATAAAATCCCAAAAGAATTATCATTTCCCTTTTATGCTCGTTAGTGTTTTAAGTTGAAGACTCGGGATATGACTCCCGGTACTTCTACCCTCAGCTCGAATCCGAGAGTCCAACATGCTCTCATGTCACCTCAGATCTAGCTAAACTCTATGGTTAGCAGAGGGATCTAACTACAACAAAGTAGCAACGTGGCTGGTTCAAGTTAGCATTTGAACCTATGGGTATAAACCCAACTAAATTTTCCAAAAAGAGTGGCCGAAGCCTTAATCTTTGGTGTTTGTGTCTTTTAAGGCTTTTCCTACTCTTTTTTATTATTAACACGTAAATGCACGTAAACAGGATTATTCCCTTGGTAAGTAGTTGACTTATGTCTCCACACTTACCTGGAATAGCTCGTCAGAAAGTTCGACGACTTCCGGCGATGTCTTAATTTTCACGCTCTCCGTGATACTTGACACTTGTCCAAACGTCAAAAGAACTAACATGAGTTAATCGAGCTTTAATTTCGATAGCTTTTTTTCTTTGAAAACTTCAAAATCCAGCTTCGTCACCTTTGACTCGTCCGGTTCCCGCTCGTCCGTCCAAATCTGTCATCAAACTGCGGAATCCGACATCGAGTTAATTCCTCAAATTCAAACTCTTATCAAATTCCAAAAATTCCAAATCCGACATCTCGACTCAAAACCCCGAGCCCAACCAAGTCAACAACCAAACACGAATCCAACTAACTTGTCACAAAATCTTTAGACTTGTCATAAAATTTCTAGACTCGTCATAAAAATTTAGACTTGTCACAAAATTTTATAGACTTGTCATAAAATTTTTAGACTCGTCATAAGATTCAAATCTCAAAAACCCGAGCCCGAACGAACAATCAATCTCAAACATTACTCATCGATTTCAAAATTCAACTCTCGAGTCATTGAATCAAATCCATTTTCTCAAGAAGATTCAACAAGCCCATAAACGTACTCAATTCCAAGTCCGAACCAACATTACAAAACTCAAATCTCAAATCATTTCTCACGTCTCAAAATCCCTAACAATCCAGAATAACCCAACATCACAAAACAGCCAAAGCAAATTACCTAGCCAAACAAGTCTCACGGCCATAGGCACACACACGGCCAAAAATTTCAAACACAAGTTCATAAATTCCAACTTCAATACCCTGTTTTCAAAAATTCACAACTCATTGAATTCTCAACGGATATACACATTCTTGGTCATTTTAGAAACCTCATAATGTCTATTATCCAGGAAAAATATCAACAAATCCAAATTAAATCGGTACCGAACTGTCCACGTCAATTTACAGAGGCTGTTCACAGCGAGCTCAAAATCCTCAAATCATTCAAAATCGACTCAATTACACAAATTCGAGCAAGGAACATCATTAATCAAGTCCAACAACCAAATAGAACCCATCAATTCCACTTATTTTAGCTCGGATAAAAAACCCCCAATATTTGAGCAATGAACCCTAGTTTTCAATTCAAACCTAGGAGATGAAATTTCTCACCGAATCAGGGAAATACCATTCACCCACTGCTTCCTCGTCCTCCTCCCAGTGATCTCCCCTTGCTCCGACGTCCCGTTGGTCCACGGCGGCCTCGCTCTTCGTCTCGGTGGCGCGCGGGCAGTGGAGAGCTCGGCTTGGCTGGTGGCGCGCGGAGAAGAGAGAGAACGAGGGTTGAAGAGGAAGTGGAGATGGCGAGAGAGATGATGATGATGGCCGAGAGCTAGCTTGGAGGAGATTAGATTTTTTTTTCTTTATTACTCTTTGCAGGAATCACGTGGAGAAGATGAAGTGAAGAAGTAGTGCACGTGAAGAAGAAAGAAAGAGAAGAGAGAGAAGGTGAGGTGGCCGAATGGGAGTCGAGAAAAAGAAGGGGATAAGGAAACCACGTGGCATCTTCTCATTGAGCCACACGTCTCCTGTAACCACCCCTCAAAAACCTTTTTCTTTCACTCTCGTCCCTCAATTTGTTGCACTCACTACTACAAAAATAGGATTCTACAACGCTTAAAAACAGTTGTAGAATGATTCTACAACGCTTCTTAAGCGTTGTAGAATCCTGCGTTGTAGAAGCTTCTACAATGCTTAAAAATCCGTTGTAGAATCCAACAGCTTTCTACAACGCTTAATTATCCGTTGTAGAAACTAAGCTTCTACAACGGATTCTTAAGCGTTGTAGAAGCTTCTACAACGGTTTGAATCCATTGTGTAATTTTTAAATATTTTCAAACATCTCGCCGCGGCGAAGTATATTTCTCGCCGCGGCGACATATTCTACAACGGATCTTCAATCCGTTGTAGAAGCACGTCGCCGCGGCGAGAAATATACGTCGCCGCGGCGAGATGTTTGCCGCGGCGAGGTACGTTCCGAGCCGCGGCGAGAACATTTTACAACGGATATGGAAGCGTTGTAGAATCAACTCGCCGCGGTGAATCATACACTTCGCCGCGGCGACGTCAAATCTTAGCCGCGGCGAGATTATTCTACAACGGATTATTATGCGTTGTAGGAAGGCGATGAATTTTTTTTTAAAAACTCGCCGCGGCGAAGAAAAAATCTCGCCGCGGCGAGACTAAGATTTCTAATTTGCCTGCTCTCGGTATCTTGTCTCGCCGCGGCGAATAATATTTCCCGCCGCGGCTCGAATTACTTGCCGCGGCGAGAAGTATAGTTCGCCGCGGCGAGAATCATTTATTTTCAATCCAAAATCTGTTTTTACACGGTACTAGCACCTGAAAATAATCTTCAATACAAAAAATATCTAATATATACATTCATCTTTAAATATCCTCATCTTCAAAACATTCAAAATAATATATACATCTACAACCAATCCATAATTCAATAAAAAAAACTTGCTAATCATCACAGTTAATAAATGTTTGTACATAACTCACCCATTCTTCCCTAACTCTCTCTAAATCCTCTTTTGTATAGGATTTCTTATTTTCTAATTTTCCTACACCTCCTACGCATATAAGAAATGACAAAATACCCGCATTCCGTGTTTCCCGTTTGTCTCGGAGCATCCCAAGCCTTGATGTACGTTGATTGCCCGTTACTATGGGCGTTTTGATGCTCGAGCTTGAAATCAACAAGAACCATATATAACACGGAGATTATAAGAGAAAAAACATCTAGAACGATTTATAATGAAAATTATTTAAGAAATCAGAATATTACCTTTTTATCAATCGATTTAAATCGATTGGGATTTTATTTCTCAACGGGTCAAAGAACATAGCGCTATTTCTCCAAAGGTCGAGGACAACGAGCATCCAATGCGCACCTTTGTTATACGGCATCAAAACTAATTCACCAAATTTGCAATCTCGTACCACGTCTCCAACGTCCTTGACTCGTTTTGACAAATAAGCCTCCTCGTCGTCATTTTCGATATGCGAACTTAAGCTCGGATTTATAAAACAATAATTTCGAGTCTTCTTCGCCTTTTCTAGCCTCGAGCGTAGATAGCTATGACAAACAAATATTTAGTTGATCAAAACACTAAATATTGAATATTGATATTAAAAAACGCATATAAAGAAAACTCTTACTCCGTATAAACCGTTATGCTCCCCGCGCCAATTTCCAAGTATTGCAAAAAATCGGAAATGTCTTCAAATGACACCGGAATCGGGATAGCCGCGAGACTTGGACTAACATTGACCATAATCACATCTCCTTCCGGTAACATTACTTTGTTGGCATGTTGAGCGAGCAATCGATTCTTGGGATTAATCACCTTGTACAAAATCTTGAAAGTGGTGTTTGTGTTTACGACGCTCTTGTACTACACTGTATGAGTTGAGTTAATATGATATCTATTGGTCGAGTTTATTAAATCTATAAGTTGGCATGTTGACCATAATCACATCCCTAGTTTCTACAACGCTTATGTTAAGCGTTGTAGAAAGTGGGTTGTATAATCCAACATTTGTAGTAGTGACTTAAGTCCTTTCCAAATAAATCCTCTCAAACTCGTCCTTAATTAATAAAAAAAATAATCTTGAAAAATAACCGAGAATTTCTTATTAATTCCCGTTATCTTAAATATATTTAAGGGATTTCGGAATTTAATTTCACTCTTGAGATTCAAGTCTCCGAGTACGTTCCGAAATAAATTTATTCGGAAAATAATATCGAGTTTACTCGAATATCCTTATTCCAAAATTTCATCGACCTTAAATATATTTATTATTTTTTTTCCAAGATATTTAAAAGTTAAGGACGTCTCGTGTGCAACAAGAATTTGATTCAAAATAAAACTCGTTTATTTTATTCAAATTCATAAGTCGAGCGTTACAAACGTTTGTATATTACACTAGCCATGTTGGGTATGTGAACTTAATTACACCGTGCTCACTCTCCCGGTAAGACATGCGATGGTTGTTGAAGAAACCACCTATGGCCACAATCCTAGCAAATGCTCGAGTCCAAGTCTGAATAATAAAAATTTTAACAACGATAAATAACCCTTATAATTTAATTAACCACAAATAAACCTAATAATTGTGAATAACATTTTACATACCTCCATCATCTCTGTAAAGTCCTTTTGATTAATCAGCGACTGCATGAGATCCTTTTGGAAATCGAGGACGTTAATGGTCCAGGTCTCGATATCGATCCGAAATGTGAACCAATGAATGTTCCTGAAGTTCACGACGAACAGTATCTCGCGAGCACCATCCCAAGGAAAAATATTGGTGTCCCTATACCCAGTCATCCGGGTAATAGTTGCCCTCATGTCCCAGTCCACAGTGTTGGAATCGATCTAGGGTTTAAGAAAAAGTTTAACGCTTCGGTAAGCGGCGGAATTTTAAAAATTTTCTTTTCAAGTAAAAACGGTTTTTTACTAACCTAGACAAAGAGCAAGTACATGTAATTAATAACACTATTATGAGTATAGAAGTTTACTAACCTTTCTTGAAGCTTGAACTTTGAGAAGCTTTTGGAAAGTTGCAACGCTCGTCTCCCCTCGCAGCACGTCTCTCTTTCTTTCCTCGGCACCTCGAGCAACCACGAAAGTTTCTATCACTAAATCACTCGAAATAAAGGAATTAGTGAGTGGGCACTTTTAAACACTACGACTTAAGAACGAGTCTTGAAGTCGCAGAGCTAAACACTAGGTCGAATGAGGACCTAGGTGGCAAAACAAAAATCGAAAATAAACAAGAGAGAGAGTCTCTCAAATCTCTTAAACTTGGATGAATGAATTGTGAAGAAAAGGGGCTCCTATTTATAGGAGAGGTCTCACCTTCAATAAGGTAATTTCCTCTTCTATAGAATATCACATATTCATGAGCCAATTTCCCTTTTCCTTCAAAGAGTCACACGGCCAAGACTAAGCAAGTAAGTCCTTGGATTTGTTTCCTCTTTTATTTGCTTCTCTCTTGATCCTTTTGGGCGCCTACCTTGCTTTCCCCTTAGGGGAAATTTGTTTCCTCTATTTCTTTTGGCAAGTATCTTCATAAATTTATGCACAAAATATTCTCTCTTTCCTTGGGTGTGTTGGGCGCCTATCCCTATTCTAGAAAGGCCTTCTAGAAGCTTTTCCACTTGTTCATGACAACATGAAAAAGGCCCATTAAGAATTTTCATTAAAATTCTTATGAAATGAAATTAATCCACAAGGCCCAATTAATCTTATTATGGCTGAGTGTTACATGTCATCAAATGACCATGTCAAAAAATTTATTGACATTCATTTCATCCTATGTCTCAAATGACAAAAATACCCTTTTTACAATTTTCGTTCTTGTTTTGACTTAGCTTCCAGTTTAACTATTCCTACTCGATGTGATTCGTGACAGTGACCTCATGGACCCAAATGAACAAAGCTTGAGCTAAACACTTGGACTCAAAAGTTCACAAACCTTTTCCAAGTTTAGCTTAATGCCAACTGACTCCACTAAAGAGTTGACACTGAAAATCTCTCGGTTCAAATGAATTTATTTTCTACTCAAGAATTCAACCTAATTATGATGAGCGGATCCACTGAATATTATTTATGTTTACCCTTCATGAATGTCATCAGCTAGTCGGGATTTACTAAATTACCATTTTACCCTTCTAGCTGTTATTTCCTAAACTCCTTTGTCGCTTGTGAATAAGTTAGAAACAATGTATTGACGAGGAGCTAACAAGTCACATTGTTTCATCCAAAAGAGTCAGGACTCAATTTGGACACTGGCCAGTTCATTTATTCACACTCCAAGGAACAAAGCATGAGGTGACATATATTGCATTTCAGCAATCTTGTACATGAATTCCATATCTATGAGAACTTCACAAAGTTACTCATGACATTCTCACAACTTAGTACTTCACCAATAGGCCCTGTTTGGAATCACATAGTGAGTCCGAACTCTGACTTTCTCAAATGAGAATACGTAGGCTGTGAAATGGCATGTCTCATTTCAGGATTAAGGTAAGCATGATGCAATTCATACATAGTGACTTCGAGACATAAGAGGTTAAATGGTTTGTTCTTATCTTGTCTCTAGAAGTGCACTGGTCAAGTCAGTACCTTCGGAAGATACCTAGAAGAACTATAGAGTCTCCAACTCTCAATGCCTCATAACCAGACATCATAGATTCTTCTAACAATCGTACTGAGGTCAATAGTCCTTTGACCCTAAGATTGCGAATATATCGTTTTAAGCAAACTACGAAGAGTTTGTTCATGCAAATCTACATTTGTCTCTTCGTAAGTTGTTAAGTTTGTTTATGGACTAAAAGACTAAGGTTTTATCATAAAGCTTCAAACAAAGAAAGAATGAATGAACGTTTCAACTTTATTATTAAATGAATAGGCAATTACAAGCAAGAGTCTTCATGAGACTTTATTACATAAAATGTACAAAATAAAGACTACAACTCTTCTTGTGGGCACCATTGACAACAAACTCCCACTTGACTCAAAGAAGATGTGTGTAGTCCTTCATGCCTAATCCCTCACGATGTTGGTCGAAGACCTTGTTCGCTAGGGCCTTGGTGAATGGATCTGCGAGGTTGTCCACCGTTGAGATCTTCTTCACTTCCACGTCTCCGCGCTGCACGATCTCTCGAATCAAATGGTATTTCCTCTCAATATTCTTAGAGCGCTTATGGCTTCTAGGTTCCTTTTAGTTAGCGATAGCCCCACTATTATCACAATAAAGGGTCATGGGCTCGTCGACGTTTGGAACAACTTCCAAATACTTAAGGAATTTTCTAAGCCATACAGCCTCTTTGGATGCTTCACAAGCAGCCACATATTCTGCTTCCATTGTGGAGTCAGCAATGCAAGATTGCTTAATACTCCTCCACACAACAGCTCCACCATTAAGGATGAACACAGATCCCGAAGTGGATTTCCTGGAATCCTTATCCGCTTGAAAATTGGAGTCGGTATATCCCGTCATAGTCAGGTCAGTACCTGAGTATGTAAGCATCAAGTTCCTAGTTCTTCGAAGATACTTAAGAACATGCTTAACAGCAATCCAGTGCTCGGGTCCAGGGTTGGAGTGGAAACGGCTAACTACGCCAAAGGCAAAACATATATCAAGTCTAGTGCAAAGCATAGCATATATGAGGCTTCTTACGGCAGAGGTGTAAGGAATTTTCCTAATGTCTTCAATCTCTTGTGCAGTCTTGGGAGACTGGTCCTTAGAGAGTGAAAATCCATGCCTAAAGGGTGTTTGACCATTCTTGGAGTCTTGCATCGAGAAGCGATCCATCACCTTATCAATATAAGATGCTTGAGAGAGCGACAGGGTCCGGTTTTTCTTATCTCGAAAGATTTGGATTCCCAGAATGTACGCGGCTTCTCCTAGATCCTTCATATCGAATTGCTTTGCTAGCCAGACCTTAACCTCAGATAACTTACCCACGTCATTACCAATGAGTAGTATATCATCGACATATAGTACCGGAAACACAACTTTACCTTCGTGTATTAACTTGTAAACACAAGGCTCATCTATTAACTGCTCAAAGCCAAAGCTCTTTACAGTTTCATCGAATCTAATATTCCATGATCTAGATGCTTGCTTTAATCCATAAATGGACTTAAGCAACTCACAAACCTTGGTCTCTTGACCTTCTTCCACGAAACCGTCTGGTTGAGCCATGTAAATGCACTCGTCAAGATTGCCATTCAGAAAGGCTGTCTTGACATCCATTTGCCAGATCTTATAGTCGAGAGCTGCAGCTATGGATAGGAGTATGTGGATGGATTTAAGCATCGCGACTGGCGAGAAGTTTTCTTCATAGTCAATCCCTTCTTGTTGGGTATAACCCTTCGCCACACATCGTGCTTTGAACGTCTCGACGTTCCCATCCTTTTCTTCTTGTATATCCACTTACACCCTACGGGTTTAATCCCCTCAGGAAGGTCTACAAGTTTCTAGACATTGTTGACATACATCGAGTGCATTTCAACTTTCTTGGCGTCAAGCCAAAGGTTTGATTCAGAACAAGCCATCGTTTGGCTATAGGAAACAGGATCATCCATGTCAGAGACGGCTACAAGAGAGTCTCCATAAGACATGTACCTGTCACGCTTTTGAGTAGCCCTCCCACTATGTCTAAGTACTACTTGACGAGATTCTGATGAGTTAGGTTGTGTTTCAGTTGGGGTAAGAACAGTTCTTACAGATGAGGTAGAAGCTTCCTCACCCAACTTTTCTTCAAGCACAATTCTGCTTCTAGGTTTTGCATCCTTCATAAAGTCCTCCTCAAGGAAACAAGCATTCGTGCTAACGAAAGTCTTATCGTCCTCGGGACTATAGAAGATGAAACCCTTGGTTTCCTTTGGATATCCCACAAACAAGCACAATTCTGACCTACTAGCCAACTTGCTAGTCTTTTGCCTCAGCACGTGTGCAGGGCAACCCCAAATTTTGATGCGGCCAAGATTCACTTTATGGCCAGTCCATCGTTCATAAGGAGTACCAGGAACCGTTTTGGACGGAACTTGGTTCAGATTATAAGCGGCTGTTTCGAGGGCATATCCCCAAAAGGAAAGAGGGAGTGATGAGTAACTCATCATTGATCTAACCATCTCCATAAGAAAATTGTTTCTTCTCTCTGACACTCCGTTTTGTTGAGGTGTGCCAGGTGCGGTAAGCTGAGAAGCGATACCTTCTTCTTTAAGAAAGTCATCGAACTCTCCAGACATATACTCACCACCTCGATCAGATCGAAGGGTTTTGATCACTTTGCCAGTTTGCTTTTCCACTAAAGCCCTAAAGACCTTAAATACGTTAAAGGTCTCGGATTTGTGTTTGAGCAAATAGACAAAACCATATCGCGAGTAATCATCAGTGAAGGTAACGAAGTATTCGTATCCTCCACGTGCCTGTTGGCTGAGCGGACCACATACATCAGAATGTACTAGTTCCAGCAACTCAGTGGCTCTTCGACCCTTATCGGAGAAAGGTCGCTTAGTCATTTTTCCTTCTATGCAGGATTCACAAGTAGGTAGTGAACCTATTGCAGAGTCTTGGAGTGGACCGTCCCTCACAAGTCTCTTAATCCTATCTAGACTTATATGACCAAGTCTTAAGTGCCATAAGTATGTTGATTTTGTTAGATCGGAGGATTCAGAAAGTTTGATCCTCTTTGGCTCCCTAATTAGATCATTATCTAGTTCGGTGTCTAAAAGAGAAGATTGAGTGGGATAGATGTAAAAAAGACCATTCTTCATACATGCATCAGTGACAAAAGAATTAGAAAAATAAATACGAATTCCATTCTTTATAAACTTTAAATGATAATCTTGCTCGAAAAGTTGAGCAACAGATATTAGGTTTTTCCCAAAGGATGGAACATAATAAAAATTATTCAAATTTAAAGTTCGATCTTCAAAAGATAGCGTCACGGATCCCACAACCTTCGCAGACAGTTCACAAATTGTCGGACCGCTTGTTGCCTAGCTTGACGTCCTTGCCCTCCAAACATCTCATGGAGATTGTAGAGCATATCAGTGGCAGTTTCGTAATCACAATGTTGTTGTTGCAACACATTGTTCATCGATGCCAGAATGTAGCACCTCGCAATCTCATCGGATCGAAGCCAGGCCGCCAGGGCGTCTTTTTCCTCTTGCGTCGAATCTTCATTCGTTTGAGGACAGGGGGTGGTGAGAACCCATTTGTGCTTGTCGACAGTAAGGACTATGTCGAGGTTACGTTTCCAGTCGACGTAATTGTCGCCTTCGAGTTTATTCGAGGAAAGAATGGTTGAGAGAGGGTTGAGAGACATATTGCCTATAAAAGTTGAAACAAGTTTATGATTATTCTTTGGTTTGGGATTTAAGTTTTATTAAGGCTTTTATAAAATCCAAAGGTGTTATAAACCAAACGATAATTTACTCCCTCAAGAGAAGGCCGCAAAAAATCTCCATTTATAAGTAAATGACACATCATTAATGCTTAGCCAAGATGTCAATACATCAATTTTGACTAGCCACCTTTTAAATTTGTTTGATCACTCACATCCTTTCGCAGAGCCTCAAGGGAGGATTACTAGGGATTGAGCCTAAGTGTGCAACCAACCACTTAGTCCAAAAGGTCAACTTTGAAAAACAATCCCCCAAGGGGAGGCCTTGGCATCATCGTCTCACTCTCGGACATAGCTCATTGAGCAATGATCGAAGCAAGAACGCCTTGGAGTACTCCCATTTAAGTGAGGGTTGCAAAAGCGGCTCTTAGTCCCACGTTAATTGCTTCTTTCATTAGTGTTGGGGATCGTGGGTTACAAACAACAAGTATAACCCTCCCACTTAGTTTTTGGAGTTGGTTTATCGACTCTTATAAGTTCGGAAACAGATTTCATAGTTAAAGAGCGACAGAGCGGACAACTAGAAGAGAATCCTAGATCGACATGTTCAGAGCAGTATTAGTGCATAAAGGCACAAGGTACATACTCGATATTTTCCTATTTTCTATTTCGGGAAAGTGCGTGAGGGAAGTGTGAACTTTAACTCACTCGAACACTTGAAAGTTTGAGATTACACATCTTTTTATTTTTCGGCTTGTCTACAAGGAGACCTCCCACTCAAATTTTTCAAGAGCATATAGATTTTGAACATATGTGATATAGATATAGTTTTGAAAACATTTTGAAAATTTATTTGATTTGGATGACAAAATATTTTCAAGTTTGAAAGTGAAAACGGTTTTTCAAAATTCAAACTAGTTTTGTAAAAATTCAATTTCAATTAAACTCTCAAAAATCAAAACATTTTAATCTTACACATCATGTTTATAATCTTATGAAAAACATTTTTTCTCAAGAAAATTTTCTCATTAGAGTTCTATAACTCATGGTAGTGGGGCTGAAAATCCGGAATTCTAAAAAACTGGAGTTTCGGAACAGCCGCGCACCTCGGAATAAAATCGCTATAACTGGCGGCTCCTATGTCCTTTTGACCTGAAATCGGTGGCATTGGACAGAGGACAGACAGAGCTTTAATTTGATTTGAGAATCATCAAATTTTGATTTCTGAGCAGAGAGTTATTCCATTTTTAATGCGGGTTTACTCCAGCTCGAAGAAAAAGAAATAATTAAAGCTTGGTCCTTTTTAGGTGCGAAAAAGAATCGAGTGTAACGGAACGTTTTATGAAGGTTGTTAAAGCTTTTATTTGTGTTTTATTAGCAAGGTAATAACAAGGCATAAAAGAAATAACAACAAGCATAAAACGATTCAAGTAAAAATAAGAAACTAGTAAGACAAGAAAACTAGTCACAAAATTTTACTCGAAATTTCTCAAACCTTTAAAACACGTTTTTAAATATAAAAAATTAAAAACTTTTAGAACTGATTCTAATGTGCCCTCATGTCCCAGTCCACAGTGTTGGAATCGATCTAGGGTTTAAGAAAAAGTTTAACGCTTCGGTAAGCGGCGGAATTTTAAAAATTTTATTTTCAAGTAAAAACGGTTTTTTACTAACCTAGACAAAGAGCAAGTACATGTAATTAATAACTATTATGAGTATAGAAGTTTACTAACCTTTCTTGAAGCTTGAACTTTGAGAAGCTTTTGGAAAGTTGCAACGCTCGTCTCCCCTCGCAGCACGTCTCTTGTTGTCGCTGATTTTTAGACAACTATTTAGGAGCCCAGAGTGGTTAGACCCAAGGCCGGACCAAGTGGTCTCACTCCGGCTCGAGCGTGTCGGACTTGGTATCCCAAGTCGTCCCTTAGCTGTCTTTGGTATCTGTCTCGTCCAGGCACCTGAAAAGCAAGCAGAAAAGGTGTGAACTACAAAGGGGAAACAGAGGGGTTGCCTCTGTTTACCTCTCCGACGCTCAACATTAGTGGGATTGAGGTAGAGTATAGAGGTTTTAGGGGTGGTGAGAGGCCAAAGATGATCGAAACGAGCGAAGTACGAGTTTGGCAGCGTTTCGGGACTCAAAAATGGATTACCTGGGTCAAGGGAGAGACCCTCATATTTATAGGCGGCCAAGGGGTGTTTGGGGAACCCCTCGGCCGAGCGCCGGCCTTAGAGAGCCGGCCTTGGTGCGTCGGCCTTGGAGAGCCGGCCTTGGAGCGTCGGCCTTGGAGAGCCGGCCTTGGAGCGCCGGCCATGGAGAGCCGGCCATGGAGAGCCGGCCTTGGAGAGCCGGCCTTGGAGCGCCGGCCATGGAGAGCCGGCCATGGAGAGCCGGCCTTGGAGAGCCGGCCTTGGAGCGCCGGCCTTGGAGAGCCGGCCTTGGCGAGCGCCGGCCTTGGGGAGCAGGCCTTGGACGAGCACTGGCCTTGGAGAGCCGGCCTTGGACGAGCGCCGGCCTTGGAGAGCCGGCCTTGGCGAGCGCCGGCCTTGGAGATCCGGCCTTGGACGAGCGCCGGCCTTGGAGAGCCGGCCTTGGCGAGCGCCGGCCCTGGACGAGCGCCGGCCTTGGAGAGCCGGCCTTGGCGAGCGCCGGCCTTGGACAGCGAGTCTCAAGACGGCCGCCAGCGTGGCCGTCGTCAATCTACCGGGCCGAGACGGGCCGGTAACATTAGCCCCCCGAGTTTATCATCGATTGTAAATCGCGTGGTAAACTCAAAGTCCAACGTCGGCCCGTCGGAGAAGCCCGCCGCCAAGAGGTATGTTCCGAGTTGATCGTGCGTGACTTATTTTCTCGACCTACCAGTGAAGGCGTGATCGGTCCGCACGGCCTGGGCCTCGGGGGGCCTTGGTGCCACGTTTGTGTGACCGGGTTTCCCGCGGACGCTGGCTAGACCAGATACGCCCTGGCGGACGCAAGCCCTGAACCCATTTGTAACTCGTTGCCTATCGGCTCACGAGCTGGGCGGCGAGCGCGATGCAACATTTGTGTGGCGAGGTTTCCCGTGGACGCTGGCTAGACCAAATACGCCCAGCGGACGCAAACCTTGAACCCATTTGTAACTCGTTGCCTGTCGGCTCACGAGCTGGGCGGCGAGCGCGATGCCACATTTGTGTGGCGAGGTTTCCCGTGGACGCTGGCTAGACCAGATATGCCCAGCGGACGCAAGCCTTGAACCCATTTGTAACTCGTTGCTTGTCGGCTCACGAGCTGGGCGGCGAGCGCGATGCCACATTTTGTTGTCAATGGTGCCCACAAGAAGAGTAGTAGTGTCTATTTATGTACATTTGATGTCATATAGTCTTACGAAGTCTCTTGCTTGTAATTGCTTATTCATTAATAAAAAGCTGAAACGTTCATTCATTCTTTCTTTGTTTGAAGCTTTATGATAAAACCTTAGTCTTTTAGTCCATAAACAAACTTAACAACTTACGAAGAGACAAATGTAGATTTGCATGAACAAACTCTTCGTAATTTGCTTAAAACGATATATTCGCAATCTTAGGGTCAAAGGACTATTGACCTCAGTATGATTGTTAGAAGAATCTATGATGTCTGGTTATGAGGCATTGAGAGTTGGGGACTCTATAGTTCTTCTAGGTATCTTCCGAAGGTACTGAATTGACCAGTGCACTTCTAGAGACAAGATAAGAACAAACCATTTAACCTCTTATGTCTCGAAGTCACTATGTATGAATTGCATCATGCTTACCTTAATCCTGAAATGAGACATGCCATTTCACTATGTGATTCCGAACAAGGCCTATTGGTGAAGTACTAAGTTGTGAGTATGTCATGAGTAACTTTGTGAAGTTCTCATAGATATGGAATTCATGTACAAGATTGCTGAAATGCAATGTATGTCACCTCATGCTTTGTTCCTTGGAGTGTGAATAAATGAACTGGCCAGTGTCCAAATTGAGTCCTGACTCTTTTGGATGAAACAATGTGACTTGTTAGCTCCTCGTCAATACATTGTTTCTAACTTATTCACAAGCGACAAAGGAGTTGAGGAAATAACAGCTAGAAGGGTAAAATGGTAATTTAGTAAATCCCGACTAGCTGATGACATTCATGAAGGGTAGCATAGATAATATTCAGTGGATCCGCTCATCATAATTAGGTCGAATTCTTGAGTAGAAAACAAATTCATTTGAACCGAGAGATTTTCAGTGTCAGCTCTTTAGTGGAGTCAGCTGGCATTAAGCTAAACTTGGAAAAGGTTTGTGAACTTTTGAGTCCAAGTGTTTAGCTA
Source organism: Urtica dioica subsp. dioica (assembly GCF_054948205.1). Taxonomy (NCBI): domain Eukaryota; kingdom Viridiplantae; phylum Streptophyta; class Magnoliopsida; order Rosales; family Urticaceae; genus Urtica; species Urtica dioica. Next base: position 13,157,313 of record NC_142757.1, read on the forward strand.
AAGCTTTGTTCATTTGGGTCCATGAGGTCACTGTCACGAATCACATCGATAGGAATAGTTAAACTGGAAGCTAAGTCAAAACAAGAACGAAAATAGTGAAAAGGGTATTTTTGTCTTTTGAGACAAAGGATGAAATGAATGTCAATAAATTTTTTGACAAGTTCATTTGATGACTTAATGTCACTCGGCCATAATATGATTAATTGGGCCTTGTGGATTAATTTCATTTCATAAGAATTTTATTGAAAATTCTTAATGGGCCTTTTTCATGTTGTCATGAACAAAATGGAAAAGCTTCTAGAAGCCCCTTCTAGAAGGTGATAGGCGCCCATAATACCCATAGGAAGAGAGAATATTTTGTGCATGAATGTATCAAGATACTTGCCAAAAGAAAAAGAGGAAACAAATTTCCCCTAAGAGGAAACATGGTGGGCGCCCAAATGTGGTCAAGAGAGAAGCAAACAAAAGAGGAAACAAATCCAAGGACTTACTTGTTTTGTCTTGGACGTGCACCTCTTTGAAGGAAAAGGGAAATTGGCTCATGAATATGTGATATTCTATAGAAGAGGAAACTACCTTATTGAAGGTGAGACCTCTCCTATAAATAGGAGCCTCATTCCACACTTTTCATTCATGCAAAGTTTTAGAGATTGAGAGCTTCTCTCTCTAGACTTGGCCACCCCTTCCTCTCTCTCTCTCTAGTTTATATTTTCGATTTTTCTTGTCTTGGAACCTAGGTCCTCACTCGACCTAGCGTTTAGCTCTGCGACTTCAAGACTTGTTCTTAAGTCGTAGTGTTTAAAAGTGCCCACTCACTGATTCCTTCTTTTCGAGTGATTTAGTGATAGAAACTATCGTGGTTGCTCGAGTTCCCGAGGAAAGAAAGAGAGACGTGCTGCGAGGGGAGACGAGCGTTGCAACTTTCCAAAAGCTTCTACAAGGTTCAAGCTTCAAGAAAGGTTAGTAACTTCCATAGCTCATATTAGTTTTTATTTACATGCATATGCTCTTGTCTAGGTTAGTAAAAACTAGTTTTACTTAAAAAGAAAATTTTTAAAATTCCGCCGCTTCACGAAGCGTTAAACTTTTTCTCAAACCCTAGATCGATTCCAACAAATGGTATCAGAGCTATGGTCAAAGGAATGCATGTGCATGTTTTTAAATTATGAGCTTGAAAATCGTTTTCGAAAGTTTACTAATTTTGTGACAAGTTAGAATTGTAATCTTAGATTTTTTTTTTAATTTAATGCTCTTGTCTTTAAATTAAAAACCATGTTGATTTTCTATGAGTTTGGGATGATGTTAAAACACATTAGAATCAGTTCTAAAAGTTTTTAATTTTTTATATTGAAAAACGTGTTTTAAAGGTTTGAGAATTTTCGAGTAAATTTTGTGACTAGTTTTATTTTCTTGCTAGTTTCGTTTATTTACTTGAATCGTTTTATGCATGTTGTTTTTTCTTTTATTCTATGTTATTACCCTGCTAATAAAACACAAATAAAAGCTTTAAACAACTTCATAAAACGTTCCGTTACACTCGATTCTTTTTCGTACCTAAAAGGACAAAGCTTTAATTTATTTCTTTTTCTTCGAGCTGGAGTAAACCCGCATTAAAAGTGGCATAACTCTCTGCTCAGAAATCGAAATTTAATGATTCTTGAATCAGATTAAAGCTCTGTCTGTCCTCTGTCCAATGCCACCGGTTTCGGCTCAAAAGGACATCGGAGCCGCCAGTTATGGCGATTTTACTCCGTGGTGCGCGGCTGTCTGAAACTCCAGTTTTTTAGAAATCCGGATTTTCAAACCCCACTACCATGAGTTATAGAACTCTAATGAGAAAATTTTCTTGAGCAAAAATGTTTTTCATATGATTATAAACATGATGTGTAAAGATTAAAAGTTTTGATTTTTGAAATATTAATTGAAATTGAATTTTTACAAAACTAGTTTGAATTTTGAAAAACCGTTTTCACTTTCAAACTTGAAAATATTTTGTCATCCAAATCAAATAAGTTTTCAAAATGTTTTCAAAACTATATCTATATCACATATGTTCAAAATCTATATGCTCTTGAAATTTTGAGTGGGAGGTCTCTTTGTAGACAAAACCGAAAAATAAAAAGATGTGTAATCTCAAACTTTCAAGTGTTCGAGTGAGTTGAAGTTCACACTTCCCTCACGCACTTTCCCGAAATAGAAAATAGGAAAAGATCGAGTATGTCCCTTGTGCCTTTATGCACTAATACTGCTCTGAACATGTCGATCTAGGATTCTCTTCTAGTTGTCCGCTCTGTCGCTCTCTAACTAGGAAATTTGTTTCCGAACTTATAAGAGTCGATGAACCAACTCCAAAAACTAAGTGGGAGGGTTATATTCGTTGTTTGTAACCCACGATCCCCAACACTAGTGAAAGATGCAATAACGTGGGACTAAGAGCCGCTCTTGCGACCCTCACTTAAATGTGAGTACTCCAAGGCGTTATTGCTTCGATCATTGCTCAATGAGCTACGTCCGAGAGTGATGCAATGATGGCAAGGCCTCCCCTTGGGGGATTGTTTTTCAAAGCTGATCTTTTGGACTAAGTGGTTGGTTGCACACTTAGGCTCAATCCCTAGTATCCTTCCTTAAGGCTCTGCGAAAGGATGTGAGTGATCAAACCAATTTACAAGGTGGCTAGTCAAAATAGATGTATTGACATCTTGGCTTAGCATTAATGATGTGTCATTTACTTATAAATGGAGATTTTTTGCGGCCTTCTCTTGAGGGAGTAAATTATCGTTTGGTTTATAACACCTTTGGGTTTTACAAAAGTCTTAATGAAACTTAAATCCTAAACCAAAGACTAATCATAAACTTGTTTCAACGGTTATAGGCAATATGTCTCTCAACCCTCTCTCAACAATTCTTTCCTCGAATAAACTCGAAAACGAAAACTACGTAGATTCGAAACGTAACCTCGACATAAAACCTACCGTTAACAAGCACAAATGGGTACTCACCACCCCGTGTCCTCCTCTGACGAATGATGATTCAACTCAAGAGGACAATGACGCCTTAGCGGCCTGGCTTCGATCCGATGAGATTGTGAGGTGCTATATATTGGCATCTATGAACAATGTGCTGAAAGAGCAACATCGTGACATCGAGACTGCCGCTGACATGCTCTACAATCTCCTTGAGATGTTTGGAGGGCAAAGGCGTCAAACAAGGCTACAAGCAGTCCGACAGTTTATGAACTGTCGCATGAAGGCTAGGACTCCTGTTAGGGACCATATGATGCTGATCATTAGTTACCTAAATGAAGTGGAAATCCTAGGATCTGAGATTGATGGGAAGAATATCATAGATATGATCTTAGAAACTCTCCCCGAGTCTCTTGATACCTTCATGCTGAACTACTCCATTACAAAGCTAAAGTACACTGTTACCGAGCTTATGAAGGAGCTTCACACTGCTGTAGGTCTCAATAAGAGAAAGAGGAATCAAGGAGAGGCACATGCTACTGAGCAAAAGGCCTCCGCCTCTAGAACTGTGAAGAGACCTTACAAGGCCGATAAAAAGAACTGTCCCGCCTATCTCAAAGCCAAGGAACATAGTATTGTACTAGTTACCGAAGCATGCTTAGTAGCTGATAATGTATCATCGTGGATTATTGACTCCGCTGCTACTAACCATATTTGTTGTTCCTTGAATGGTTTCAAGAAAACCAAAATTTTAGAGGAAGGCGAGTTCTGTTTCAAATGGGGTGATGGGAGCCTGGTGTCTGCAAAGGCTGTGGGATCCGTGATGCTGTCTTTTGAAGACCACACTTTAAACTTGAATAATGTTTATTTTGTTCCTACCTTTGGGAAGAACTTAATATCCGTTGGTCGTCTTCTTGAGCAAGATTATTGTTTAAAGTTCATTAAGAATGGAATTCGTATTTCGTTTCCTGATAATTCTTTTGTCACTGATGCATGTATGAAGAATGCTCTTTTCTACATCTATCCCACTCAACCTTCTCTTTTAGACACCGAAATAGATAACGATCTAATTAGGGAGCCAAAGAGGATCAAACTTTCTGAATCCTCCGATCTAACAAAATCAACATACCTCTGGCACTTAAGACTTGGTCATATCAGTCTAGATAGGATTAAGAGACTTGTGAGGGATGGTCCACTCCAAGCCTCTGCAATAGGTTCACTACCTACTTGTGAATCCTGTATAGAAGGAAAAATGACTAAGCGACCTTTCTCCGATAAGGGTCGAAGAGCCACTGAGTTGCTGGAACTAATACATTCTGATGTATGTGGTCCGCTCAACCAACAGGCACGTGGAGGATACGAATACTTCGTTACCTTCACTGATGATTACTCAAGATATGGGTTTGTCTATTTGCTTAAAACACAAATCCGAGATCTTTAACGTATTTAAGGTCTTTAGGGCTTTAGTGGAAAAGCAAACTGGCAAAGTGATCAAAACCCTTCGATCTGATCGAGGTGGTGAGTATATGTCTGGAGAGTTCGATGACTTTCTTAAAGAAGAAGGTATCGCTTCTCAGCTTACCGCACCTGGCACACCTCAACAAAACGGAGTGTCAGAGAGAAGAAACCGAACTCTTATGGAGATGGTTAGATCAATGATGAGTTACTCATCACTCCCGCTTTCCTTTTGGGGATATGCCCTCGAAACAGCCGCCTACATTCTGAACCAAGTTCCGTCCAAAACGGTTCCTGGTACTCCTTATGAACGATGGACTGGCCGTAAAGTGAATCTTGGCCGCATCCGAATTTGGGGTTGCCCTGCACACGTGCTGAGGCAAAAGACTAGCAAGTTGGCTAGTAGGTCAGAATTGTGCCTGTTTGTAGGATATCCAAAGGAAACCAAAGGTTTTACTTTCTATAGTCCCGAGGACGATAAGACTTTCGTTAGCACGAATGCTCGTTTCCTTGAGGAGGACTTTATGAAGGATGGGAAACCTAGAAGCAAAATTGTGCTTGAAGAAAAGTTGGGTGAGGAAGCTTCTACCTCATCTGTAAGAACTGTTCTTACCCCAACTGAAACACAACCTAACTCATCAGAATCTCGTCAAGTAGTACTTAGACGTAGTGGGAGGGCTACTCAAAAGCCTGACAGGTACATGTCTTATGGAGACTCTCTTGTAGCCGTCTCCGACATGGATGACCCTGTTTCCTATAGCCAAGCGATGGCTTGTTCTGAATCAAACCTTTGGCTTGACGCCATGAAAGTTGAAATGCACTCGATGTATGTCAACAAAGTCTGGAAACTTGTAGACCTTCCTGAAGGGATTAAACCCGTAGGGTGTAAGTGGATATACAAGAAGAAAAGGGGTCCTGATGGGAACGTCGAGACGTTCAAAGCACGACTTGTGGCAAAGGGTTATACCCAACAAGAAGGGATTGACTATGAAGAAACCTTCTCGCCAGTCGCAATGCTTAAATCCATCCGCATACTCCTATCCATAGCTGCAGCTCTCGACTATGAGATCTGGCAAATGGATGTCAAGACAGCCTTTCTAAATGGCAATCTTGACGAGCGCATTTACATGGCTCAACCAGACGGTTTCGTGGATAAAGGTCAAGAGACCAAGGTTTGTGAGTTGCTTAAATCCATTTATGGACTAAAGCAAGCATCTAGGTCATGGAATATTAGATTCGATGAAACTGTAAAAAGCTTTGGCTTTGAACAGTCGATAGATGAGCCTTGTGTTTACAAGTTAATACACGAAGGTAAAGTTGTGTTTCTGGTACTATATGTCGATGATATACTACTCATTGGTAATGACGTGGGTAAGTTATCTGAGGTTAAGGTCTGGCTGGCAAAGCAATTCGATATGAAGGATCTAGGAGAAGCCGCGTACATTCTGGGGATCCAAATCTTTCGAGATAGGAAAAACCGGACCCTGTCGCTCTCTCAAGCATCTTATATTGATAAGGTTATGGATCGCTTCTCGATGCAAGACTCCAAGAAGGGAAAAACACCCTTTAGGCATGGAGTTTCACTCTCTAAGGACCAGTCTCCCAAGACTGCACAAGAGATTGAAGACATGAGGAAATTGCTTACGCCTCTGCCGTAGGAAGCCTTATGTATGCTATGCTTTGCACTAGACCTGACATCTGTTTCACCGTTGGCGTAGTTAGCCGTTTCCAATCCAACCCTGGACCCGAGCACTGGATTGCTGTTAAGCATGTTCTTAAGTATCTTCGAAAAACTAGGAACTTGATGCTTACATACTCAGGTACTAACCTGACTATGACAGGATATACCGACTCCGATTTTCAAGCGGATAAGGATTCCAGGAAATCCACTTCGGGATCTGTGTTCATCCTTAATGGTGAAGCTGTTGTGTGGAGAAGTATTAAGCAATCTTGCATTGCTGACTCCACAATGGAAGCAGAATATGTGGCTGCTTGTGAAGCATCCAAAGAGGCTGTATGGCTTAGAAAATTCCTTAAGTATTTGGAAATTGTTCCAAACGTCGACGAGCCCATGACCATTTATTGTGATAATAGTGGGGCTGTCGCTAACTCAAAGGAACATCGAAGCCATAAGCGCTCTAAACATATTGAGAGGAAATACCATTTGATTCGAGAGATCGCGCAGCGCGGAGACGTGGAGGTGAATTAGATCTCTGGCAGATCCATTCACCAAGGCCCTAGCGAACATGGTCTTCGACCAATTTCGAGAGGGATTAGGCATGTAGGACTACTCACATCTTCTTTGAGTCAAGTGGGAGTTTGTTGTCAATGGTGCCCACAAGAAGAGTAGTAGTGTCTATTTATGTACATTTGATGTCATATAGTCTTACGAAGACTCTTGCTTGTAATTGCTTATTCATTAATAAAAAGTTGAAACGTTCATTCAATCTTTCTTTGTTTGAAGCTTTATGATAAAACCCTAGTCTTTTAGTCCATAAACAAACTTAACAACTTACGAAGAGACAAATGTAGATTTGCATGAACAAACTCTTCGTAGTTTGCTTAAAACGATATATTCGCAATCTTAGGGTCAAAGGACTATTGACCTCAGTATGATTGTTAGAAGAATCTATGATGTCTGGTTATGAGGCATTGAGAGTTGGGGACTCTATAGTTCTTCTAGGTATCTTCCGAAGGTACTGAATTGACCAGTGCACTTCTAGAGACAATATAAGAACAAACCATTTAACCTCTTATGTCTCGAAGTCACTATGTATGAATTGCATCATGCTTACCTTAATCCTGAAATGAGACATGCCATTTCACACCTTAGTATTCTCATTTGAGAAAGTCAGAGTTCGGACTCACTATGTCATTCCGAACAGGGCCTATTGGTGAAATACTAAGTTGTGAGTATGTCATGAGTAACTTTGTGAAGTTCTCATAGATATGGAATTCATGTACAAGATTGCTGAAATGCAATGTATGTCACCTCATGCTTTGTTCCTTGGAGTGTGAATAAATGAACTGGCCAGTGTCCAAATTGAGTCCTGACTCTTTTGGATGAAACAATGTGACTTGTTAGCTCCTCGTCAATACATTGTTTCTAACTTATTCACAAGCGACAAAGGAGTTGAGGAAATAACAGCTAGAAGGGTAAAATGGTAATTTAGTAAATCCCGACTAGCTGATGACATTCATGAAGGGTAGCATAGATAATATTCAGTGGATCCGCTCATCATAATTAGGTCGAATTCTTGAGTAGAAAACAAATTCATTTGAACCGAGAGATTTTCAGTGTTAGCTCTTTAGTGGAGTCAGCTGGCATTAAGCTAAACTTGGAAAAGGTTTGTGAACTTTTGAGTCCAAGTGTTTAGCTAAAGCTTTGTTCATTTGGGTCCATGAGGTCACTGTCACGAATCACATCGATAGGAATAGTTAAACTGGAAGCTAAGTCAAAACAAGAACGAAAATAGTGAAAAGGGTATTTTTGTCTTTTGAGACAAAGGATGAAATGAATGTCAATAAATTTTTTGACAAGTTCATTTGATGACTTAATGTCACTCGGCCATAATATGATTAATTGGGCCTTGTGGATTAATTTCATTTCATAAGAATTTTATTGAAAATTCTTAATTGGCCTTTTTCATGTTGTCATGAACAAAATGGAAAAACTTCTAGAAGCCCCTTCTAGAAGGTGATAGGCGCCCATAATACCCATAGGAAGAGAGAATATTTTGTGCATAAATGTATCAAGATACTTGCCAAAAGAAAAAGAGGAAACAAATTTCCCCTAAGAGGAAACATGGTGGGCGCCCAAATGTGGTCAAGAGAGAAGCAAACAAAAGAGGAAACAAATCCAAGGACTTACTTGTTTTGTCTTGGACGTGCACCTCTTTGAAGGAAAAGGGAAATTGGCTCATGAATATGTGATATTCTATAGAAGAGGAAACTACCTTATTGAAGGTGAGACCTCTCCTATAAATAGGAGCCTCATTCCACACTTTTCATTCATGCAAAGTTTTAGAGATTGAGAGCTTCTCTCTCTAGACTTGGCCACCCCTTCCTCTCTCTCTCTCTAGTTTATATTTTCGATTTTTCTTGTCTTGGCACCTAGGTCCTCACTCGACCTAGCGTTTAGCTCTGCGACTTCAAGACTTGTTCTTAAGTCGTAGTGTTTAAAAGTGCCCACTCACTGATTCCTTCTTTTCGAGTGATTTAGTGATAGAAACTATCGTGGTTGCTCGAGTTCCCGAGGAAAGAAAGAGAGACGTGCTGCGAGGGGAGACGAGCGTTGCAACTTTCCAAAAGCTTCTACAAGGTTCAAGCTTCAAGAAAGGTTAGTAACTTCCATAGCTCATATTAGTTTTTATTTACATGCATATGCTCTTGTCTAGGTTAGTAAAAACTAGTTTTACTTAAAAAGAAAATTTTTAAAATTCCGCCGCTTAACGAAGCGTTAAACTTTTTCTCAAACCCTAGATCGATTCCAACACAAATTTCCTCTAAGGGAAAGAAGAGGTAGGCGCCCAAGTAGAGAAAGAAGCAAGGCAAGGAACAAAAAAGGAAACAAATCCAAGCCTTCTAGAAGGCTGCCTTGGCGGAGTGTCTCATAGAGGAAAAGAGGAAATTGGCTCATGAATATGTGATATTCTATAGAAGAGGAAACTACCTTATTGAAGGTGAGACCTCTCCTATAAATAGGAGCCTCATTCTTCTCATTTTTCTCATTCCACATAAGTTAGAGATTGAGAGCTTCTCTCTCTAGACCTTGTGGTGGCCGAACTCCTCTCTCTCTCTCTTTCTAGTTTATTTTCGATTTTTCTTGTTTTGGCACCTAGGTCCTCACTCGACCTAGTGTTTAGCTCTGTGACTTCAAGACTTGTTCTTAAGTCGTAGTGTTTAAAAGTGCCCACTCACTAATTCCTTTATTTCGAGTGATTTAGTGATAGAAACTTTCGTGGTTGCTCGAGGTGCCGAGGAAAGGAAGAGAGACGTGCTGCGAGGGGAGACGAGCGTTGCAAACTTTCCAAAAGCTTCTTCAAAGTTCAAGCTTCAAGAAAGGTTAGTAAAGTCTTAGCTCATATTGGTTTTTAATTACATGTACTTGCTTCTTTGTCTAGGTTAGTAAAAACTGTTTTTACTTGAAAAGAAATTTTTTAAAATTCCGCCGCTTCCCGAAGCGTTTAATCTTTTTCTTTTTCTTAAACCCTAGATCAATTCCAACAAATGGTATCAGAGCTATGGTCAAAGATTAGCATGTACATGTTTTTAAAATTATGAGCTTGAAAATCGTTTTCGAAAGTTTACTAATTTTGTGACAAGTTAGAATTGTTATCTTAGATTTTTTTTAATTTATTGCTCATGCCTTTAAATTAAAAACCATGTTGTTTTTCTATGATTTTGGGATGTTTTTAAAACACATTAGAATCAGTTCTAAAAGTTTTTAATTTTTTATATTGAAAAACGTGTTTTAAAGGTTTGAGAAATTTCGGTAAATTTTGTGACTAGTTACTTTGTCTTTCTAGTTTCTTTTATTTACCGTATTCGTTTTATGCTTGTTGTTATTTCTTTTATATCATGTTATTACCTTGCTAATAAAACACAAATAAAAGCTTTAACAACCTTCATAAAACGTTCCGTTACACTCGATTCTTTTTCGCACCTAAAAAGGACCAAGCTTTAATTATTTCTTTTTCTCCGAGCTGGAGTAAGCCCGCATTAAAAGTGGCATAACTCTCTTCTCAGAAATAGAAATTTAACGATTCTTGAATCAAATTAAAGCTCTGTCTGTCCTCTGTCCAATGCCACCGATTTCGGCTCAAAAGGACATCGGAGCCGCCAGATATGGCGATTTTACTCCGAGGTGCGCGGCTGTCTGAAACTCCAGTTTTTTAGAAATCCGGATTTTCAAACCCCACTACCATGAGTTATAGAACTCTAATGAGAAAACTTTCTTGAGCAAAAATGTTTTTCATATGATTATAAACATGATGTGTAAGATTAAAAGTTTTTATTTTTGAAAGATTAATTGAAATTGAGTTTTTACAAAACTAGTTTGAATTTTGAAAAACCGTTTTCACTTTCAAACTTGAAAATATTTTGTCATCCAAATCAAATAAGTTTTCAAAATGTTTTCAAAACTATATCTATATCACATATGTTCAAAATCTATATGCTCTTGAAAATTTGAGTGGGAGGTCTCTTTGTAGACAAGCCGAAAAATAAAAGGATGTGTAATCTCAAACTTTCAAGTGTTCGAGTGAGTTGAAGTTCACACTTCCCTCACGCACTTTCCCGAAATAGAATATAGGAAAAGATCGAGTATGTACCTTGTGCCTTTATGCAATAATACTGCTCTGAACATGTCGATCTAGGGTTCTCTTCTAGTTGTCCGCGCTGTCGCTCTCTAACTAGGAAATCTGTTTCCGAACTTATAAGAGTCGATGAACCAACTCCAAAAACTAAGTGGGAGGGTTATACTTGTTGTTTGTAACCCACGATCCCCAACACTAATGAAAAGTGCAAGTGTCGCCGGACTAAGAGTCACCCTCGTGGCCCTCTCTTAAATGAGAGTACTCAAGGGCGCTTTGCTCTGATCATTGCTCAATGAGCTACGTCCGAGAGTGAGACGATGATGGCAAGGCCTCCCCTTGGGGGATTGTTTTTCAAAGTTGATCTTTTGGACTAAGTGGTTGGTTGCACACTTAGGCTCAATCCCTAGTAATCCTCCCTCGAGGCCCTGCGAAATGATGTGAGTGATCAAACCAATTTACAAGGTGGCTAGTCAAAATAGATGTATTGACATCTTGGCTTAGCATTAATGATGTGTCATTTACTTATAAAAGGAGATTTTTTGCGGCCTTCTCTTGAGGGAGTAAATTATCGTTTGGTTTATAACACCTTTGGATTTTATAAAAGTCTTAATAAAACTTAAATCCTAAACCAAAGACTAATCATAAACTTGTTTCAACTTAAATAAGCAACATGTCTCGCAAACATCTCTCATCCTTTCCTCGAACAAACTCGAAACCATGAACTACGTAGATTCGAAACTTAACCTCGACATAATCCTTACCAAGCACAAATGGGTACTCACCACCCCGTGTCCTCCTCTGACGAATAATGATTCAACTCAAGAGGACAAAGACGCCTTGGCGGCCTGGCTCTGCTCCGATGAGATTGTGAGGTGCTATATCTTAGCATCAATGAACAATTTGTTGCAACAACAACATCGTGACATCGAGACTGCCGCCGACATGCTCACCAATCTCCATGAAATGTTTGGAAGGCAAAGGCGTCAAGCAAGGCAAAAAGCAGTCCGACAATTTATGAACTGTCGCATGAAGGCTAGGAATCCTGTTGGAGACTTTATGATATTGATCATTAGTCATCTGAGTAAAATGGAAATCCTAGGATCTGAGATTGATGGAAAGAATGTCATAGATGTGATCTTAGAAACTCTCCCCGCATCTCTCGATACCTCCAAGATGAACTACTCCATTAACAAGCTAGAGTACACTGTTACCAAGCTTATGGAGGAACTTCACACTGCTGTAGGTCTCACTAAGAGAAAGAGGAATCAAGGAGAGGCACATGCTACTGAGCAAAAAGCCTCCGCCTCTGGAACTAAGAAGAGACCTCACAAGGCCGATAAAAAGAACTGTCCTGCCAATCTCAAAGCAAAGGAACATAGTATTGTACTAGTTACCGAAGCATGCTTAGTAGCTGATAATGTATCAACGTGGATTCTTGACTCCGCTGCTACTAACCATATTTGTTGTTCCTTGAATGGTTTCAAGAAAACCAAAAGCTTAGAGGAAGGTGAGTTCTGTTTCAAATGGGGTGATGGGAGCCTAGTGTCTGCAAAGGCTGTGGGATCCGTGACGCTATCTTTTGAAGACCGCACTTTAAACTTGAATAATGTTTATTTTGTTCCTACCTTTGGGAAGAACTTAATATCCGTTGCTCGTCTTCGTGAGCAAGATTATTGTTTAAAGTTCATTAAGAATGGAATTCGTATTTCGTTTCCTGATAATTCTTTTGTCACTGATGCATGTATGAAGAATGCTCTTTTCTACATCTATCCCACTAAACCTTCTCTTTTAGACACCGAAATAGATAATGATCTAATTAGGGAGACAAAGAGGATCAAACTTTCTGAATCCTCCGATCTAACAAAATCAACATACCTCTGGCACTTGAGACTTGGTCATATCAGTCTAGATAGGATTAAGAGACTTGGGAGGGATGGTCCACTCCAAGACTCTGCAATAGGTTCACTACCTACTTGTGAATCATGCATAGAAGGAAAAATGACTAAGCGACCTTTCTCCGATAAGGGTCGAAGAGCCACTGAGTTGCTGGAACTAGTACATTCTGATGTATGTGGTCCGCTCAGCCAACAGGCACGTGGAGGATACGAATATTTCGTTACCTTCACCGATGATTACTCACGATATGGGTTTGTCTACTTGCTCAAACACAAATCCGAGACCTTTAACGTATTTAAGGTCTTTAGGGCTTTAGTGGAAAAGCAAACTGGCAAAGTGATCAAAACCCTTCGATCTGATCGAGGTGGTGAGTATATGTCTGTAGAGTTCGATGACTTTCTTAAAGAAGAAGGTATCGCTTCTCAGCTTACCGCACCTGGCACACCTCAACAAAACGGAGTGTCAGAGAGAAGAAACCGAACTCTTATGGAGATGGTTAGATCAATGATGAGTTACTCATCACTCCCTCTTTCCTTCTGGGAATATGCCCTCGAAATAGCCGCTTACATTCTGAACCAAGTTCCGTTTAAAACGGTTCCTGGTACTCCTTATGAAAGATGGACTGGCCGTAAAGTAAGTTTGGGCCACATCCGAATTTGGGGTTGCCCTGCACATGTGCTAAGGCAAAAGACTAGCAAGTTGGCTAGTAGGTCAGAATTGTGCCTGTTTGTGGGATATCCAAAGGAAACCAAAGGTTTCATTTTCTATAGTCCTAAGGACGATAAGACTTTCGTTACCACGAATTCTAGTTTCCTTGAGGAGGACTTTATGAAGGATGCAAAACCTAGAAGCAAAATTGTGCTTGAAGAAAAGTTGGGTGAGGAAGCTTCTACCTCATCTGTAAGAACTATTCTTACCCCAACTGAAACACAACCTAACTCATCAGAATCTCGTCAAGTAGTACTTAGACGTAGTGGGAGGGCTACTCAAAAGCCTGACATGTACATGTCTTATGGAGACTCTCTCGTAGCCGTCTCCGACATGGATGACCCTGTTTCCTATAGCCAAGCGATGGCTTGTTCTGAATCAAACCTTTGGCTTGACGCCATGAAAGTTGAAATGCACTCGATGTATGTCAACAAAGTCTGGAAACTTGTAGACCTTCATGAAAGGATTAAACCCGTAGGGTGTAAGTGGATATACAAGAAGAAAAAGGGTCCTGATGAGAACGTCGAGACGTTCAAAGCACGACTTGTGGCGAAGGGTTATACCCAACAAGAAGGGATTGACTATGAAGAAACCTTCTCGCCAGTCGCGATGCTTAAATCCATCCGCATACTTCTATCCATAGCTGCAGCTCTCGACTATGAGATCTGGCAAATGGATGTCAAGATACCTTTCTGAATGGCAATCTTGACGAGCGCATTTACATGGCTCAACCAGACGGTTTCGTGGAAGGAGGTCAAGAGTTCAAGGTTTGTGAGTTGCTTAAGTCCATTTATGGATTAAAGCAAGGAATCTAGGTCATGGAATATTAGATTCGATGAAACTGTAAAGAGCTTTGGCTTTGAACAGTCAATAGATGAGCCTTGTCTTTACAAGTTAATACACGAAGGCAAAGTTGTGTTTCTGGTGCTATATGTCGATGATATACTACTCATTGGTAATGACGTGGGTAAGTTATCTAAGGTTAAGGTCTGGCTGGCAAAGCAATTCGATATGAAGGATCTAGGAGAAGCCGCGTACATTCTGGGGATCAAAATCTTTCGAGATAAGAAAAACCGGACCCTGTCGCTCTCTCAAGCATCTTATATTGATAAGGTGATGGATCGCTTCTCGATACAAGACTCCAAGAAGGGTCAAACACCCTTTAGGCATGTAGTTTCACTCTCTAAGGACCAGTCTCCCAAGACTGCACAAGAGATTGAAGACATGAGGAAAATTCCTTACGCCTCTGCCGTAGGAAGCCTCATGTATGCTATGCTTTGCACTAGACCTGACATCTGTTTCGCCGTTGGCGTAGTTAGCCGTTTCCAATCCAACCCTGGACCCGAGCACTGGATTGCTGTTAAGCACGTTCTTAAGTATCTTCGAAGAACTAGGAACTTGATGCTTACATACTCAGGTACTGACCTGACTATGGCAGGATATACCGACTCCGATTTTCAAGTGGATAAGGATTCCAGGAAATCCACTTCGGGATCTGTGTTCATCCTTAATGGTGGAGCTGTTGTGTGGAGAAGTAGTAAGCAATCTTGCATTGCCGACTCCACAATGGAAGCAGAATATGTGGCTGCTTGTGAAGCATCCAAAGAGGCTGTATGGCTTAGAAAATTCCTTAAGTATTTGGAAGTTGTTCCAAACGTCGACGAGCCCATGACTCTTTATTATGATAATAGTAGGGCTGTCGCTGACTCAAAGGAACCTCGAAGCCATAAGCGCTCTAAGCATATTGAGAGGAAATACCATTTGATTCGAGAGATCGCGCAACGCGGAGACGTGGAGGTGAAGTAGATCTCTGGCAGATCTATTCACCAAGGCCCGAGCGAACATGGTCTTCGACCAACTTCGAGAGGGATTAGGCATGTAGGACTACTCACATCTTCTTTGAGTCAAGTGGGAGTTTGTTGTCAATGGTGCCCACAAGAAGAGTAGTAGTGTCTATTTATGTACATTTGATGTCATATAGTCTTACGAAGACTCTTGCTTGTAATTGCTTATTCATTAATAAAAAGCTGAAACGTTCATTCATTCTTTCTTTGTTTGAAGCTTTATGATAAAACCTTAGTCTTTTAGTCCATAAACAAACTTAACAACTTACGAAGAGACAAATGTAGATTTGCATGAACAAACTCTTCGTAATTTGCTTAAAACGATATATTCGCAATCTTAGGGTCAAAGGACTATTGACCTCAGTATGATTGTTAGAAGAATCTATGATGTCTGGTTATGAGGCATTGAGAGTTGGGGACTCTATAGTTCTTCTAGGTATCTTCCGAAGGTACTGAATTGACCAGTGCACTTCTAGAGACAAGATAAGAACAAACCATTTAACCTCTTATGTCTCGAAGTAACTATGTATGAATTGCATCATGCTTACCTTAATCCTGAAATGAGACATGCCATTTCACTATGTGATTCCGAACAAGGCCTATTGGTGAAGTACTAAGTTGTGAGTACGTCATGAGTAACTTTGTGAAGTTCTCATAGATATGGAATTCATGTACAAGATTGCTGAAATGCAATGTATGTCACCTCATGCTTTGTTCCTTGGAGTGTGAATAAATGAACTGGCCAGTGTCCAAATTGAGTCCTGAGTCTTTTGGATGAAACAATGTGACTTGTTAGCTCCTCGTCAATACATTGTTTCTAACTTATTCACAAGCGACAAAGGAGTTGAGGAAATAACAGCTAGAAGGGTAAAATGGTAATTTAGTAAATCCCGACTAGCTGATGACATTCATGAAGGGTAATCATAGATAATATTCAGTGGATCCGCTCATCATAATTAGGTCGAATTCTTGAGTAGAAAATAAATTCATTTGAACCGAGAGATTTTCAGTGTCAACTCTTTAGTGGAGTCAGTTGGCATTAAGCTAAACTTGGAAAAGGTTTGTGAACTTTTGAGTCCAAGTGTTTAGCTCAAGCTTTGTTCATTTGGGTCCATGAGGTCACTGTCACGAATCACATCGATAGGAATAGTTAAACTGGAAGCTAAGTCAAAACAAGAACGAAAATAGTCAAAAGGGTAGTTTTGTCTTTTGAGACAAAGGATGAAATGAATGTCAATAAATTTTTTGACAAGTTCATTTGATGCTTTAATGTCACTCGGCCATGACTTGATCATTGGGCCTCGTGAATTAATTTCATTTCATAAGAATTTTATTGAAAATTCTTAATGGGCCTTTTCTTATGTTGTCATGAACAAGTGAAGAAAATTCTAGAAGCCTTTTCTAGTGAATATAGGCGCCCAAATACCCTAGAGATAGAGAGAATATTTTGTGCATAAATGTATGAAGATACTTGCCAAAAGAAAAAGAGGAAACAAATTTCCTCTAAGGGAAAGAACAGGTAGGCGCCCAAGTAGAGAAAGAAGCAAGGCAAGGAACAAAAAAGGAAACAAATCCAAGCCTTCTAGAAGGCTGCCTTGGCCGAGTGTCTCATAGAGGAAAAGAGGAAATTGGCTCATGAATATGTGATATTCTATAGAAGAGGAAACTACCTTATTGAAGGTGAGACCTCTCCTATAAATAGGAGCCTCATTCTTCTCATTTTTCTCATTCCACATAAGTTAGAGATTGAGAGCTTCTCTCTCTAGACCTTGTGGTGGCCGAACTCCTCTCTCTCTCTCTTTCTAGTTTATTTTCGATTTTTCTTGTTTTGGCACCTAGGTCCTCACTCGACCTAGTGTTTAGCTCTGCGACTTCAAGACTTGTTCTTAAGTCGTAGTGTTTAAAAGTGCCCACTCACTAATTCCTTTATTTCGAGTGATTTAGTGATAGAAACTTTCGTGGTTGCTCGAGGTGCCGAGGAAAGGAAGAGAGACGTGCTGCGAGGGGAGACGAGCGTTGCAAACTTTCCAAAAGCTTCTTCAAAGTTCAAGCTTCAAGAAAGGTTAGTAAACTCTTAGCTCATATTGGTTTTTAATTACATATACTGGCTTCTTTGTCTAGGTTAGTAAAAACTGTTTTTACTTAAAAAGAAATTTTTTAAAATTCTGCCGCTTCCCGAAGCGTTTAATCTTTTTCTTTTTCTTAAACCCTAGATCAATTCCAACACATTTGTGTGGCGAGGTTTCTCGTGGACGCTGGCCAGACCTGATACGCCCAGCGGACGCAAGCCTTGAACCCATTTGCAACTCATTGCCTGTCGGCTCACGAGCTGGGCGGCGAGCGCGATGCCACATTTGTGTGGCGAGGTTTCCCGTGGACGCTGGCTAGACCAGATACGCCCAGCGGACGCAAGCCTTGCACCCATTTGTAACTCGTTGCCTGTCGGCTCACGAGCTGGGCAGCGAGCGCGATGCCACATTTGTGTGGCGAGGTTTCCCGTGGACGCTGGCTAGACCAGATACGCCCAGCGGACGCAAACCTTGAACCCATTTGTAACTCGTTGCCTATCGGCTCACGAGTTGGGCGGCGAGCGCGATGCCACATTTGTGTGGCGAGGTTTCCCGTGGACGCTGGCTAGGCCAGATACGCCCAGCGGACGCAAACCTTGAACCCATTTGTAACTCGTTGCCTGTCGGCTCACGAGCTGGGCGGCGAGCGCGATGCCACATTTGTGTGGCGAGGTTTCCCGTGGACGCTGGTTAGAATAGATACGCCCAGCGGATGCAAGCCTTGAACCCATTTGTAACTTGTTGCCTATCGGCCCACGAGATGGGCGGCGAGCGCGATGCCACATTTGTGTGGCGAGGTTTCCCGTGGACGATGGCTAGACCAGATATGCCCAGCGGACGCAAACCTTGAACCCATTTGTAACTCGTTGCCTATCGGCCCACGAGCTGGGCGGCGAGCGCGATGCCACATTTGTGTGGCGAGGTTTCCCGTGGACGCTGGCTAGACCAGACACGCCCAGCGGACGCAGACCTTGAACCCATTCGTAACTCGTTGCCTATCGGCCCACGAGCCGGGCGGCGAAACCCAACCACTTAGTCCAAAAGATCAACTTTGAAAAACAATCCCCCAAGGGGAGGCCTTGCCATCATCGTCTCACTCTCGGACGTAGCTCATTGAGCAATGATCAGAGCAAAGCGCCCTTGAGTACTCTCATTTAAGAGAGGGCCACGAGGGTGACTCTTAGTCCGGCGACACTTGCACTTTTCATTAGTGTTGGGGATCGTGGGTTACAAACAACAAGTATAACCCTCCCACTTAGTTTTTGGAGTTGGTTCATCGACTCTTATAAGTTCGGAAACAGATTTCCTAGTTAGAGAGCGACAGAGCGGACAACTAGAAGAGAATCCTAGATCGACATGTTCAGAGCAGTATTAGTGCATAAAGGCACAAGGTACATACTCGATCTTTTCCTATTTTCTATTTCGGGAAAGTGCGTGAGGGAAGTGTGAACTTCAACTCACTCGAACACTTGAAAGTTTGAGATTACACATCTTTTTATTTTTCGGCTTGTCTACAAGGAGACCTCCCACTCAAATTTTCAAGAGCATATAGATTTTGAACATATGTGATATAGATATAGTTTTGAAAACATTTTGAAAATTTATTTGATTTGGATGACAAAATATTTTCAAGTTTGAAAGTGAAAACGGTTTTTCAAAATTCAAACTAGTTTTGTAAAAATTCAATTTCAATTAAACTTTCAAAAATCAAAACATTTTAATCTTACACATCATGTTTATAATCATATGAAAAACATTTTTGCTCAAGAAAATTTTCTCATTAGAGTTCTATAACTCATGGTAGTGGGGTTTGAAAATCCGGATTTCTAAAAAAAACTGGAGTTTCAGACAGCCGCGCACCTTGGAGTAAACTCGCCATATCTGGCGGCTCCGATGTCCTTTTGAGCCGAAACCGGTGTCATTAGACAGAGGACAGACAGAGCTTTAATTTTATTCAAGAATAATTAAATTTCGATTTCTGAGCAGAGAGTTATGCCACTTTTAATGCGGGTTTACTCCAGCTCGAAGAAAAAGAAATAAATTAAAGCTTGGTCCTACTGAGGTGCGAAAAAGAATCAAGTGTAATAGAACGTTTTAAGATGTTGTTTAAAGCTTTTATTTGTGTTTTATTAGCAGGGTAATAACATAGAATAAAAGAAATAACAACAAGCATAAAACGAATACGGTAAATAAAAGAAACTAGAAAGACAAAGTAACTAGTCACAAAATTTACCGAAATTTCTCAAACCTTTAAAACACGTTTTTCAATATAAAAAATTAAAAACTTTTAGAACTGATTCTAATGTGTTTTAAAAACATCCCAAACTCATAGAAAATCAATATGCTTTTTAATTTAAAGACATGAGCAATAAATTAAAAAAAAATCTAAGATTACAATTCTAAATTGTCACAAAATTAGTAAACTTTCGAAAACGATTTTCAAGCTCATAATTTTAAAAACATGTACATGCATATCTTTGACCATAGCTCTGATACCATTTGTTGGAATCGATATAGGGTTTGAGAAAATAATTAACGCTTCGGTAAGCGGCGGAATTTTAAAAATTTTCTTTTACAAGTAAAACAGTTTTTACTAACCTAGATAAGTGCAAGTACATGTAATTAAAAACTAATATGAGCTAGAAGTTTACTAACCTTTCTTGAAGCTTGAACTTTGAAGAAGCTTGTGGAAATTTTGCAACGCTCGTCTCCCCTCGCAGCACGTCTCTCTTTCTTTCCTCGGCACCTCGAGCAACCACGAAAGTTTCTATCACTAAGTCACTCGAAAAGAAGGAATCAGTGAGTGGGCACTTTTAAACACTACGACTTAAGAACGAGTCTCGAAGTCGCAGAGCTAAACACTAGGTCGAGTGAGGACCTAGGTGCCAAGACAAGAAAAATCGAAAATATAAACTAGAGAGAGAGAGAGGAAGGGGCGGCCAAGTCTGGAGAGAGAAGCTCTCAATCTCTAAAACTTTGGATGATTGAAATGTGTGGAATGAGGCTCCTATTTATAGGAGAGGTCTCACCTTCAATAAGGTAGTTTCCTCTTCTATAGAATATCACATATTCATGAGCAAATATTGCCCATTTCCCTCTTATTCCACACGGCCAAGGCAGCCTTCTAGAAGGCTTGGATTTGTTTCCTTTTATGTGCCTTGCCTTGCCTTTTTCTTACTTGGCCGAAATTCTTAAGCATCCTTATGCAAATTTGTTTCCTCTTTTTCTTTTGGCAAGTATCTATATACATTTATGCACAAAATAAACTCTCTTTCTTTGGGTATAATGGGCGCCCAACATGTCTCTAGAAGGAGCTTCTAGAAGCTTCTTCATTTGTTCATAACAACATGAGAAAAGCCCATTAAGAATTTTCAATAAAATTCTTATGAAACGAAATTAATTCACAAGGCCCAATTAATCATATTATGGCCGAGTGACATTAAGTCATCAATTTATTGACATCCATTTCGTCCTTATGTCTCAAAAGACAAAAATACCCTTTCGACAATTTTCGTTCTTGTTTTGACTTAGCTTCCAGTTTAACTATTCCTATCGATGTGATTCGTGACAGTGACCTCATGGACCCAAATGAACAAAGCTTGAGCTAAACACTTGGACTCAAAAGTTCACAAACCTTTTCCAAGTTTAGCTTAATGCCAACTGACTCCACTAAAGAGCTGACACTGAAAATCTCTCGGTTCAAATGAATTTATTTTCTACTCAAGAATTCACCTAATTATAATGAGCGGATCCACTGAATATTATCTATGCTGCCCTTCATGAATGTCATCAGCTAGTCGGCATTTACTAAATTACCATTTTACCCTTCTAGCTGTTATTTCCTCAACTCCTTTGTCGCTTGTGAATAAGTTAGAAACAATGTATTGACGAGGAGCTAACAAGTCACATTGTTTCATCCAAAAGAGTCACGACTCAATTTGGACACTGGCCAGTTCATTTATTCACACTCCAAGGAACAAAGCATGAGGTGACATACATTGCATTTCAGCAATCTTGTACATGAATTCCATATCTATGAGAACTTCACAAAGTTACTCATGACAGACTCACAACTTAGTACCTCACCAATAGGCCTTGTTCGGAATCACATAGTGAGTCCGAAATTTGACTTTCTCAAATGAGAATACTAAGGTGTGAAATGGCATGTCTCATTTCAGGATTAAGGTAAGCATGATGCAATTCATACATAGTGACTTCGAGACATAAGAGGTTAAATGGTTTGTTCTTATATTGTCTCTAGAAGTGCACTGGTCAATTCAGTACCTTCGGAAGATACCTAGAAGAACTATAGAGTCTCCAACTCTCAATGCCTCATAACCAGACATCATAGATTCTTCTAACAATCATACTGAGGTCAATAGTCCTTTGACCCTAAGATTGCGAATATATCGTTTTAAGCAAACTACGAAGAGTTTGTTCATGCAAATCTACATTTGTCTCTTCGTAAGTTGTTTAGTTTGTTTATGGACTAAAAGACTATGGTTTTATCATAAAGCTTCAGACAAGGAAGATTGAATGAATGTTTCAACTTTTTATTAATGAATAAGCAATTACAAGCAAGAGTCTTCGTAAGACTATATGACATCAAATGTACATAAATAGACACTACTACTCTTCTTGTGGGCACCATTGACAACAAACTCCCACTTGACTCAAAGAAGATGTGAGTAGTCCTACATGCCTAATCCCTCTCGAAGTTGGTCGAAGACCATGTTCGCTAGGGCCTTGGTGAATGGATCTTCCAGAGATTTACTTCACCTCCACTTCTCCGCGTTGCGCGATCTCTCGAATCAAATGGTATTTCCTCTCAATATGTTTAGAGTGCTTATGGCTTCTAGGTTCCTTTGAGTTAGCGACAGCCCCACTATTATCACAATAAAGGGTCATGGGCTCGTCGACGTTTGGAACAACTTCCAAATACTTAAGGAACTTTCTAAGCCATACAGCCTCTTTGGATGCTTCACAAGAAGCCACATATTCTGCTTCCATTGTGGAGTCAGCAATGCAAGATTGCTTAATACTTCTCCACACAACAGCTCCACCATTAAGGATGAACACAGATCCCGAAGTGGATTTCCTGGAATCCTTATCCGCTTGAAAATCGGAGTCGGTATATCCCGTCATAGTCAGGTCAGTACCTGAGTATGTAAGCATCAAGTTCCTAGTTCTTCGAAGATACTTAAGAACATGCTTAATAGCAATCCAGTGCTCGGGTCCAGGGTTGGATTGGAAACGACTAACTACGCCAACGGCGAAACATATATCAGGTCTTGTGCAAAGCATAGCATACATGAGGCTTCCTACGGCAGAGGCGTAAGGAATTTTCCTCATGTCTTCAATCTCTTGTGCAGTCTTGGGAGACTGGTCCTTAGAGAGTGAAACTCCATGCCTAAAGGGTGTTGACCCCTCTTGCAGTCTTGCATCGAGAAGCGATCCATCACCTTATCAATATAAGATGCTTGAGAGAGCGACAGGGTCCGGTTTTTCCTATCTCGAAGGATTTGGATTCCCAGAATGTACGCGGCTTCTCCTAGATCCTTCATATCGAATTGCTTTGCTAGCTAGACCTTAACCTCAGATAACTTACCCACGTCATTACCAATGAGAAGTATATCATCGACATATAGTACCAGAAACACAACTTTACCTTCGTGTATTAACTTGTAGACACAAGGCTCATCTATTGACTGTTCAAAGCCAAAGCTCTTTACAGTTATATCGAATCTAATATTCCATGACCTAGATGCTTGCTTTAGTCCATAAATGGATTTAAGCAACTCACAAACCTTGGTCTCTTGACCTTTATCCATGAAACCGTCTGGTTGAGCCATGTAAATGCGCTCGTCAAGATTGCCATTCAGAAAGGCTGTCTTGACATCCATTTGCCAGATCTCATAGTCGAGAGCTGCAGCTATGGATATGAGTATGCGGATGGATTTAAGCATTGCGACTGGCGAGAAGGTTTCTTCATAGTCAATCCCTTCTTGTTGGGTATAACCCTTTTCCACAAGTCGTGCTTTGAACGTCTCGGCGTTCCCATCAGGACCCCTTTTCTTCTTGTATATCCACTTACACCCTACGGGTTTAATCCCTTCAGGAAGGTCTACAAGTTTCCAGACTTTGTTGACATACATCGAGTGCATTTCAACTTTCATGGCGTCAAGCCAAAGGTTTGATTCAGAACAAGCCATCGCTTGGCTATAGGAAACAGGATCAACCATGTCAGAGACGGCTACAAGAGAGTCTCCATAAGACATGTACCTGTCAGGCTTTTGAGTAGCCCTCCCACTACGTCGAAGTACTACTTGACGAGATTCTGATGAGTTAGGTTGTGTTTCAGTTGGGTTAAGAACAGTTCTTACAGATGAGGTAGAAGCTTCCTCACCCAACTTTTCTTCAAGCACAATTTTGCTTCTAGGTTTCGCGTCCTTCATAAAGTCCTCCTCAAGGAAACGAGCATTCGTTCTAACGAAAGTCTTATCGTCCTCGGGACTATAGAAAGTAAAACCTTTGGTTTCCTTCGGATATCCTACAAACAGGCACGATTCTGACCTACTAGCCAACTTGCTAATCTTTTGCCTCAGCACGTGTGCAGGGCAACCCCAAATTCGGATGCGGCCAAGATTCACTTTACGGCTAGTCCATCGTTCATAAGGAGTACCAGGAACCGTTTTGGACGGAACTTGGTTCAGAATATAAGCGGCTGTTTCGAGGGCATATCCCCAAAAGGAAAGCGGGAGTGATGAGTAACTCATCATTGATCTAACCATCTCCATAAGAGTTCAGTTTCTTCTCTCTGACACTCCGTTTTGTTGAGGTGAGCCAGGTGCGGTAAGCTGAGAAGCGATACCTTCTTCTTTAAGAAAGTCATCGAACTCTCCAGACATATACTCACCACCTCGATCGGATCGAAGGGTTTTGATCACTTTGCCAGTTTGCTTTTCCACTAAAGCCCTAAAGACCTTAAATACGTTAAAGGTCTCGGATTTGTGTTTGAGTAAATAGACAAACCCATATCTTGAGTAATCATCAGTGAAGGTAACGAAGTATTCGTATCCTCCACGTGCCTGTTGGTTGAGCGGAACACATACATCAGAATGTATTAGTTCCAGCAACTCAGTGGCTCTTCGACCCTTATCGGAGAAAGGTCGCTTAGTCATTTTTCCTTCTATACAGGATTCACAAGTAGGTAGTGAACCTATTGCAGAGGCTTGGAGTGGACCATCCCTCACAAGTCTCTTAATCCTATCTAGACTGATATGACCAAGTCTTAAGTGCCAAAGGTATGTTGATTTTGTTAGATCGGAGGATTCAGAAAGTTTGATCCTCTTTGGCTCCCTAATTAGATCATTATCTATTTCGGTGTCTAAAAGAGAAGGTTGAGTGGGATAGATGTAGAAAAGAGCATTCTTCATACATGCATCAGTGACAAAAGAATTAGAAAAAGAAATACGAATTCGATTCTTTATAAACTTTAAACAATAATCTTGCTCGAGAAGACGAGCAACGGATATTAAGTTCTTCCCAAAGGTAGGAACAAAATAAACATTATTCAAATTTAAAGTGCGGTCTTCAAAAGACAGCGTCACGGCTCCCACAGCCTTTGCAGACACCAGGCTCCCATCACCCCATTTGAAACAGAACTCGCCTTCCTCTAAGCTTTTGGTTTTCTTGAAACCATTCAAGGAACAACAAATATGGTTAGTAGCAGCGGAGTCAAGAATCCACGTTGATACATTATCAGCTACTAAGCATGCTTCGGTAACTAGTACAATACTATGTTCCTTTGCTTTGAGATTGGCAGGACAGTTCTTTTTATCGGCCTTGTGAGGTCTCTTCTTAGTTCCAGAGGCGGAGGCTTTTTGCTCAGTAGCATGTGCCTCTCCTTGATTCCTCTTTCTCTTAGTGAGACCTACAGCAGTGTGAAGTTCCTCCATAAGCTTGGTAACAGTGTACTCTAGCTTGTTAATGGAGTAGTTCATCTTGGAGGTATCGAGAGATGCGGGGAGAGTTTCTAAGATCACATCTATGACATTCTTCCCATCAATCTCAGATCCTAGGATTTCCATTTTACTCAGATGACTAATGATCAATATCATAAAGTCTCCAACAGGATTCCTAGCCTTCATGCGACAGTTCATAAATTGTCGGACTGCTTTTTGCCTTGCTTGACGCCTTTGCCTTCCAAACATTTCATGGAGATTGGTGAGCATGTCGGCGGCAGTCTCGAAGTCACGATGTTGCTCTTTCGGCATATTGTTCATAGATGCCAAGATATAGCACCTCACAATCTCATCGGATCGAAGCCAGGCCGCTAAGGCGTCATTGTCCTCTTGAGTTGAATCATCATTCGTCAGAGGAGGACACGGGGTGGTGAGTACCCATTTGTGCTTGTTAACGGTAGGTATTATGTCGAGGTTACGTTTCGAATCTACGTAGTTTTCGTTTTCGAGTTTGATCGAGGAATGAAAGATTGAGAGATGTTTGCGGGACATAAAGCCTATTGAAGTTGAAACAAGTTTATGATTAGTCTTTGGTTTAGGATTTAAGTTTTATTAAGACTTTTATAAAATCCAAAGGTGTTATAAACCAAACGATAATTTACTCCTTCGAGGGAAGGCCGCAAAAAATCTCCATTTATAAGTAAATGACACATCATTAATGCTTAGCCAAGATGTCAATACATCAACATTGACTAGCCACCTTGTAAATTGGTTTGATCATTCACATCCTTTCGCAGGGCCTCGAGGGAGGATTACTAGGGATTGAGTCTAAGTGTGTAACCAACCACTTAGTCCAAAAGATCAACTTTGAAAAAAAATCCCCCAAGGGGAGGCCTTGCCATCATCGTCTCACTCTCGGACGTAGCTCATTGAGCAATGATCAGAGCAAAGCGCCCTTGAGTACTCTCATTTAAGAGAGGGCCACGAGGGTGACTCTTAGTCCGGCGACACTTGCACTTTTCATTAGTGTTGGGGATCGTGGGTTACAAACAACAAGTATAACCCTCCCACTTAGTTTTTGGAGTTGGTTCATCGACTCTTATAAGTTCGGAAACAGATTTCCTAGTTAGAGAG
Source organism: Urtica dioica subsp. dioica (assembly GCF_054948205.1). Taxonomy (NCBI): domain Eukaryota; kingdom Viridiplantae; phylum Streptophyta; class Magnoliopsida; order Rosales; family Urticaceae; genus Urtica; species Urtica dioica. The sequence goes on from NC_142757.1 coordinate 13,183,663, forward strand.
CGACAGAGCGGACAACTAGAAGAGAATCCTAGATCGACATGTTCAGAGCAGTATTAGTGCATAAAGGCACAAGGTACATACTCGATCTTTTCCTATTTTCTATTTCGGGAAAGTGCGTGAGGGAAGTGTGAACTTCAACTCACTCGAACACTTGAAAGTTTGAGATTACACATCTTTTTATTTTTCGGCTTGTCTACAAGGAGACCTCCCACTCAAATTTTCAAGAGCATATAGATTTTGAACATATGTGATATAGATATAGTTTTGAAAACATTTTGAAAATTTATTTGATTTGGATGACAAAATATTTTCAAGTTTGAAAGTGAAAACGGTTTTTCAAAATTCAAACTAGTTTTGTAAAAATTCAATTTCAATTAAACTTTCAAAAATCAAAACATTTTAATCTTACACATCATGTTTATAATCATATGAAAAACATTTTTGCTCAAGAAAATTTTCTCATTAGAGTTCTATAACTCATGGTAGTGGGGTTTGAAAATCCGGATTTCTAAAAAAAACTGGAGTTTCAGACAGCCGCGCACCTTGGAGTAAACTCGCCATATCTGGCGGCTCCGATGTCCTTTTGAGCCGAAACCGGTGTCATTAGACAGAGGACAGACAGAGCTTTAATTTTATTCAAGAATAATTAAATTTCGATTTCTGAGCAGAGAGTTATGCCACTTTTAATGCGGGTTTACTCCAGCTCGAAGAAAAAGAAATAAATTAAAGCTTGGTCCTACTGAGGTGCGAAAAAGAATCAAGTGTAATAGAACGTTTTAAGATGTTGTTTAAAGCTTTTATTTGTGTTTTATTAGCAGGGTAATAACATAGAATAAAAGAAATAACAACAAGCATAAAACGAATACGGTAAATAAAAGAAACTAGAAAGACAAAGTAACTAGTCACAAAATTTACCGAAATTTCTCAAACCTTTAAAACACGTTTTTCAATATAAAAAATTAAAAACTTTTAGAACTGATTCTAATGTGTTTTAAAAACATCCCAAACTCATAGAAAATCAACATGCTTTTTAATTTAAAGACATGAGCAATAAATTAAAAAAAAATCTAAGATTACAATTCTAACTTGTCACAAAATTAGTAAACTTTCGAAAACGATTTTCAAGCTCATAATTATAAAAACATGTACATGCATATCTTTGACCATAGCTCTGATACCATTTGTTGGAATCGATATAGGGTTTGAGAAAATAATTAACCCTTCGGTAAGCGGCGGAATTTTAAAAATTTTCTTTTACAAGTAAAACAGTTTTTACTAACCTAGACAAGTGCAAGTACATGTAATTAAAAACTAATATGAGCTAGAAGTTTACTAACCTTTCTTGAAGCTTGAACTTTGAAGAAGCTTGTGGAAAGTTTGCAACGCTCGTCTCCCCTCGCAGCACGTCTCTCTTTCTTTCCTCGGCACCTCGAGCAACCACGAAAGTTTCTATCACTAAATCACTCGAAAAGAAGGAATCAGTGAGTGGGCACTTTTAAACACTACGACTTAAGAACGAGTCTCGAAGTCTCAGAGCTAAACACTAGGTCGAGTGAGGACCTAGGTGCCAAGACAAGAAAAATCGAAAATATAAACTAGAGAGAGAGAGAGGAAGGGGCGGCCAAGTCTAGAGAGAGAAGCTCTCAATCTCTAAAACTTTGGATGATTGAAATGTGTGGAATGAGGCTCCTATTTATAGGAGAGGTCTCACCTTCAATAAGGTAGTTTCCTCTTCTATAGAATATCACATATTCATGAGCAAATATTGCCCATTTCCCTCTTATTCCACACGGCCAAGGCAGCCTTCTAGAAGGCTTGGATTTGTTTCCTTTTATGTGCCTGCCTTGCCTTTTTCTTACTTGGCCGAAATTCTTAAGCATCCTTATGCAAATTTGTTTCCTCTTTTTCTTTTGGCAAGTATCTATATACATTTATGCACAAAATAAACTCTCTTTCTTTGGGTATAATGGGCGCCCAACATGTCTCTAGAAGGAGCTTCTAGAAGCTTCTTCATTTGTTCATAACAACATGAGAAAAGCCCATTAAGAATTTTCAATAAAATTCTTATGAAACGAAATTAATTCACAAGGCCCAATTAATCATATTATGGCCGAGTGACATTAAGTCATCAAATTAACTTGTCAAAATTTATTGACATCCATTTCATCCTTATGTCTCAAAAGACAAAAATACCCTTTCGACAATTTTCGTTCTTGTTTTGACTTAGTTTCCAGTTTAACTATTCCTATCGATGTGATTCGTGACAGTGACCTCATGGACCCAAATGAACAAAGCTTGAGCTAAACACTTGGACTCAAAAGTTCACAAACCTTTTCCAAGTTTAGCTTAATGCCAACTGACTCCACTAAAGAGCTGACATTGAAAATCTCTCGGTTCAAATGAATTTATTTTCTACTCAAGAATTCACCTAATTATAATGAGCGGATCCACTGAATATTATCTATGCTACCCTTCATGAATGTCATCAGCTAGTCAGGATTTACTAAATTACCATTTTACCCTTCTAGCTGTTATTTCCTCAACTCCTTTGTCGCTTGTGAATAAGTTAGAAACAATGTATTGACGAGGAGCTAACAAGTCACATTGTTTCATCCAAAAGAGTCACGACTCAATTTGGACACTGGCCAGTTCATTTATTCACACTCCAAGGAACAAAGCATGAGGTGACATACATTGCATTTCAGCAATCTTGTACATGAATTCCATATCTATGAGAACTTCACAAAGTTACTCATGACAGACTCACAACTTAGTACCTCACCAATAGGCCTTGTTCGGAATCACATAGTGAGTCCGAAATTTGACTTTCTCAAATGAGAATACTAAGGTGTGAAATGGCATGTCTCATTTCAGGATTAAGGTAAGCATGATGCAATTCATACATAGTGACTTCGAGACATAAGAGGTTAAATGGTTTGTTCTTATATTGTCTCTAGAAGTGCACTGGTCAATTCAGTACCTTCGGAAGATACCTAGAAGAACTATAGAGTCTCCAACTCTCAATGCCTCATAACCAGACATCATAGATTCTTCTAACAATCATACTGAGGTCAATAGTCCTTTGACCCTAAGATTGCGAATATATCGTTTTAAGCAAACTACGAAGAGTTTGTTCATGCAAATCTACATTTGTCTCTTCGTAAGTTGTTTAGTTTGTTTATGGACTAAAAGACTATGGTTTTATCATAAAGCTTCAGACAAGGAAGATTGAATGAACGTTTCAACTTTTTATTAATGAATAAGCAATTACAAGCAAGAGTCTTCGTAAGACTATATGACATCAAATGTACATAAATAGACACTACTACTCTTCTTGTGGGCACCATTGACAATAGTCGACTCGTGGACTCGAACTCGACTCGAGGACTCACGTAGAGCCTGCACGAGGAGTTTCGCGAAGAGTTGGCGCGAGGAGTATCGGTCGACTCGCGGACTCGGAGCTCGACTCGAGGAATGAATTCATCTCGAGGAGACATGTGAAGAGTTGGCACGAGGAGTATCAGTCGACTCGTGGACTCGAACTCGACTCGAGGACTCACGTAGAGCCTGCACGAGGAGTTTCGTGAAGAGTTGGCGCGAGGAGTATCGGTCGACTCGCGGACTCGGAGCTCGACTCGAGGAATGAATTCATCTCGAGGAGACATGTGAAGAGTTGGCACGAGGAGTATCAGTCGACTCGTGGACTCGAACTCGACTCGAGGACTCACGTAGAGCCTGCACGAGAAGTTTCGTGAAGAGTTGGCGCGAGGAGTATCGGTCGACTCGCGGACTCGGAGCTCGACTCGAGGAATGAATTCATCTCGAGGAGACGTGTGAAGAGTTGGCACGAGGAGTATTAGTCGACTCGTGGACTCGAACTCGACTCGAGGACTCATGTAGAACCTGCACGAGGAGTTTCGTGAAGAGTTGGCGCGAGGAGTATCGGTCGACTCGCGGACTCGGAGCTCGACTCGAGGAATGAATTCATCTCGAGGAGACATGTGAAGAGTTTGCACGAGTAGTATTAGTCGACTCGTGGACTCGAACTCGACTCGAGGACTCATGTAGAACCTGCACGAGGAGTTTCGTGAAGAGTTGGCGCGAGGAGTATCGGTCGACTCGCGGACTCGGAGCTCGACTCGAGGAATGAATTCATCTCGAGGAGACTTGTGAAGAGTCGGCACGAGGAGTATTAGTCGACTCGTGGACTCGAACTCGACTCGAGGACTCACGTAGAGCCTGCACGAGGAGTTTCGTGGAGAGTCAGCACGAGGAGTATCGGTCGACTCGCGGACTCGGAGCTCGACTCGAGGAATGAATTCATCTCGAGGAGACATGTGAAGAGTCGGCACGAGGAGTATTAGTCGACTCGTGGACTCGAACTCGACTCGAGGACTCACGTTGAGCCTGCACGAGGAGTTTCGTGGAGAGTCAGCGCGAGGAGTATTGGTCGACTCGCGGACTCGGAGCTTGACTCGAGGAATGAATTCATCTCTAGGAGACATGTGAAGAGTTGGCACGAGGAGTATCTGTTGTCGCACGAAAATGAACAACTATTTAAAACCTCGGGCGGTTCGATCCAAGGCCGGACCAAGTGATCGCACCCGGGCCAAGAGTGTGAACTCGATAGTCTCGAGCTAGGGTTCTCTCCGATCAACCCGCCTCTCGGGAGAGGTAGGGGGTGAGGAGGATGAGTGACCGTGCCTTGGTTGTCGGCTGCCTACGTACCCGTGCGTGGGATCAGGTCAGAACGTAGTTCAAGCGTATGTGACGCAGTATGAGGCGTGGAGCCTTGGCGAAGAGGCGTGCTCGACGAAGGAAACGGGGCGCGAGGAGTCCTCGGCAGCGTCTCACAACTTCGGAGATCGCGTATGCGTCTAGCGTGTTAGACGCGCGAGGGTAGCTCTAGTTGAGAACCCTAGGGGCGTGCTTGAGCACCGGAGAACGTTCGGTCAAAGGGAGCGACGTCCGGGAAGTTCCCGTGGGTGCTTCGGGACCTTTGAGAACGAGGGAGAGAGAAGAGAACCTGCTTCAGGCCAAATGTGGCATCCAGAGAAGCAGAGAAATCGAGCGTGTCGATAAGAGATGAAGAGAACTCTTGGATATTTTGGGATGGATCTTCCCCTCAATGGGAGAGGGTATTTATAGGTGTTTGGGAGCCTTAGAAGGTCCCTTTTTCGTCCATGTGGGACTAGGATCGCGCATGCCATCAAGTGGAGGCGCACGGCGCGCGCGGCGCACAAAGAGCGGCGCACAACGCGCGGCGCGCGGCGCGCGGCGCAAGGGGCGCGGCACGCGTGTCACCGGGCGCGGCGCGAGGGTCACCAGGCGCGGCGCAGGTCGCGCGGCGCATGGAGCGCGCGGCGCGCCGTCTGCTGCACGGCCGGCCGGCGTAGCGCGCTGTGTGCGTGATGGACGGCTCGTCTTGGCCGGGTTCTTGCGGGCCTTCGAATGTCATTCTTCTCACGTGAAATATGAAGCTTTCTACTTGATGAGAGTGACTCAATTCGAGGAGCAAGGCTCGGCCCGACGAGAGCGACTAGCGACTTGATTCGAGGAGTAACTCGAGGATGACTCGAGGCTCGACTCGAAAATGACTCGAGGCTCGACTCGAGGAACAATTAAAGGCTCGACTCGAGGAACCATTCAAGGCTCGACTCGAGGAGCGAAGCTCGACTCGAGGAGATTGACTCAAGGCTCGACTCGAGGAGCGAAGCTCGACTCGAGGAGTCAGGAGTTTGGGCGAGGGCTTGAAGATTTGCCGCTCTTCAGGACCTCCGGCCTGACCATCGGCCCTTTGAGCGACGTGCCTTCTTGGCGTCTCGGGTTTTCCGAAAACGACCGACAACATTAGCCCCCCAAGTTCGTCGTTCGGGAGGCGTCCCAACGATGAACTTTTTGTTCTTCTAGTTGGGTGTTTTAGGAAAATGTTTCCCGTGCCTTGTGGCCCCGAGGAAAATTTTTTCCTCTTTCTCTTTTTTCTTTCTTTCTTTTTTTTATTTTTTATTTTTTTTTTTTAGAGGGCCGCGCGGCGCGCGCCCTGGACGGCGCGGCGCGCCGTCTGTGCTGCATGACCCGCGCGGCGCGCCCCGTGCGCGGGGCTGGTTCGCCTCGCGCGGGAGAACTCCGACTTTTTGGAGTTTTTACTCCGATTTTGCTCCTTGTGGGAGTAGGATTTCGACTCCTACCCCCCTAGAAGTCTATAAATAGACCTCCCCCCTTCCCTTTATTCCTCACTTTATTTTTTCTCTTTTCTTACGCTTGTTTTCTTTTTTTACGCTTGCATTATGGGTGTCCCTCCCCTTTTCTCAGCTGAGAGTCCCGAGATTGATTTCTCTCTCTTGTTTCAGGGTTCTGAACACGCAGAGGATGATCTCTTCGCGGGATTACGGGAAGTTCCCCTGCACGTGGAAGAAAATCCAAGCGGAGTAGAGCAGTGGTTGGAGGAAGGCGAGCTGGGTGCGACCGTGCCCGCTGCTCAGCCTCTCGAAGAGTGCGCGCCAACTGGGCGCGGTACAGGTGGGGAGTTTGATCGTCCCGCGTCCGGGGAGCCTGCCCCTCGCCTCATGATCAACTTAGTTGGCGGGGGGGTCCGTGACAAAGTTCGCCTCGACGTGCCGCAGTCCGACTTGGGCTTTCAAGGCGTGCCGGGAGATGTTACGGACGCGGATGCGGTGACTCCGCTAGAGTCGGTTCTCGACGAGATAGACTGCGTGGACGACTTTGGTCCCGAGTCTGAAGATCCCGGAGGTGAGTCAGAGACACGTCCGGGGGCCGAAGGCCTCGCATCGGAGTGTCCCGAGGTGCCGCCGGCGGCTGCCGTGGCTGTGTCGGAGGGTAGGAGCCCTTCCGTGGAGTCAGGGGGTCCTCAGCCCGGGACCCCTGACGCAGAGGCGTTGGTATCGGCGAGGTCGCTTGCTAGGACGGAGTGGTATCCCGAGGATGGCCTTGCTGCTCCCGAGGACTTCGATTGTTCGGGGGTCGATGCTTCGAGCACGCTTACCTACCGGACATTCGTCCGTGGAGCTTCTCCGTCCTTTAAAGGACGACCGTCCTTTCCGGCCTCGTCGTGGTTTCGCCGCAGTTTCAGTTGCGAGTCTTAACTGCGGGTTGCGGCTGCCGTTTCAACCCATCGTTCAGCAGCTTCTCGCCCGTCTGGGGGTGCACGCATGTCAGATGAGCCCGGCATTCTACCGCATAGTGGCGATGTGCCATATGGAGTGGCATTGCCAGACCGAGCGGGTGATGACCGTGAGTGATTTTCGCAATCTCATCGCGGTCTTCCCTGCGCCCGGGCAACCCAGTTTCTTTGTGGCCCGCGATCGACGGAATACTAAGCTGATCATCGATTCAGAGAAGTACAATCGGCGTCCGTGGGTGTGGGTCTCGGCGGAGGCTTTTGGTGACGCGCCGCTCCGGTTCGGCCCCTTGTCAGAGTTTCCCGCTAACGAGGGGGCCGACGATCTCGACTTTGTGAAGGAGATCCGGGGAATGTCGGAGGCTCGGAAAGCCGTTGAACGATTTCGTTCTCCTGAGCTAATGGCTTCCACTGGGTGGTTCCCGCCGTTTCCTCAGCGGACCGAGGGTGCCCCGAGTGCCGCATCATCTCTCTCGAGCGGCGATCCTCAAGGTATGTTGACGTTTCGTACTTCTTGCTTTTGTTTTTAGCTTAGGGTTTTGACTTTGTCGCTTTTGCAGTCTCTTCGGCTAGGGCGAGGGCTCGGGCTCGTCTAGCGAAGGCTTCCCGGGACCCGAAGTCGTTGGCGGCGGTTCGTCGTCGGATTGCTGCGCGGGATGGACGGGAGAGGCTCGATACCGATCATCGGGCGGAGAACGGTCCTCGCGCTTCTTTGAAGCGGTCTTCCTCCTCGGCTTTGCCAGACACGTCTTCGGACTCTAAGCGCGTGAACTCGATGGTCGACGTGGAGGCCGCGGAGGTTAGGGGGGAATGTTCCCTGGGCCTTGCTCAATCTTCGATGAAGATGTGGAAGCGCGTTGTGGCCAGCAGTGACGTGGAGTTCTTTCGTCAGGGCGTTTCCGATGCACAGAGAGTGAGTTTCCCTTGCCTCGTTTGCGATGAATCTGTCTTTTGCTAAACTGTCTTTTTGCCTTCTCAGGTGCTTGCTCGAGCGACCCGGGGCGAGAAGATCCTTCACGACCTCATCAGGCGGATGAGTCGCGCCCAGGAGGAGCTTGTTCAAGCGAAGTCTCAGCTGGCCCACGCCGAGCGAGGTTCTCACTCAAAGGCGGAGTTTGCGAGTCTCCGCGAGCAACTTCAGGAGGCTCGCGTGGAATTGGGAGTTACCCGCGGCAAGTGCGACCTTGCTCAGGCAGCGGTGGGGAAGATGGCTGAGGAGCTAACGACGGAACGTCAGGCCCTTGAAGTGGCGACTCGATCGACGGAGGTCTTCCGGAGCGAAGCGCGGGACCTTCGACGTCAGTTGGAAAGGCGCACGGAAGAAGTTGGCATTCTTCAGGGCCAGCTTACATCGAGTGAGGCTGCCCGTGTTCGTGCGGAGCGTAAGCGCGACTCCTTGGCGGAGGAGGTGGTTCGGGTCACCGAGGAGAAAGCTGCGGCGGAGCAGCTTGCGTCCGACCTTCAAGACGACTTTGATGTCGGAGTCGAGGAGGCAAGGCACGCAGCGGCGGTGGAGTGTCGGGACGCCACAGCTGCCGAGAATGTTTCTCGGGGGGTCACCTTCGACTTCTTCGACTCGCTTTTCCCACCACTCGACGGGGCCGACCCTGTGGGCGACGATCCCGCCGAGTGACCGTTTTCTTTCTTTATTTTTCCTGCGCAAATGTTTTAGCGCGTGCTTTTTAGGTTTTTCCGTTCAGCGCACTTGTCTTAGCGCTTGCTTACTAGGATATTTCCCTTTAGCGCACTTGTCTTAGCGCATGCTTTCTCGGTTTTGAGGCAGTTGCTCATTTATTTTTATGAATGTTTTCGCACATTTATCTTCTATGGCATGCATGGATGGTCACTTGTTTGTGTCAATGATTTTGTCCATCCTTTTATCTCGGCAGGATACTTTTTCAAACACGCCAGTCACTTGGATGGTTTGCGTTCTTAAGTATTTTCAACTGCGAGTCAGCCATGCTACGTAGGTGTGTTACGTGTGCCGGATTGTGCCACGTGGGCGTCTCAAATCGCGCCATGTAGGCCTCTTGGGTTGCGCCATGTAAGCGACTTACGTGCGCCATGTAGGCGTCTTAGGTTGCGCCATGTAGGCGTCTTACGGGCTGCGCCTTTACGCGACTTATGTGCGCCATGTAGGCGTCTTAGGTTGCGCCATGTAGGCGTCTTACGGGCTGCGCCTTTACGCGACTTACGTGCGCCATGTAGGCGTCTTAGGTTGCACCATGTAGGCGTCTTACGGGCTGCGCCTTTACGCGACTTACATGCGCCATGTAGGCGTCTTAAGTTGCGCCATGTAGGCGTCTTACGGGCTGCGCCTTTACGCGACTTACGTGCGCCATGTAGGCGTCTTAGGTTGCGCCATGTAGGCGTCTTACGGGCTGCGCCTTTACGCGACTTACGTGCGCCATGTAGGCGTCTTAGGTTGCGCCATGTAGGCGTCTTACGGGCTGCGCCTTTACGCGACTTACGTGCGCCATGTAGGCGTCTTAGGTTGCGCCATGTAGGCGTCTTACGGGCTGCGCCTTTACACGACTTACGTGCGCCATGTAGGCGTCTTAGGTTGCGCCATGTAGGCGTCTTACGGGCTGCGCCTTTACGCGACTTACGTGCGCCATGTAGGCGTCTTAGGTTGCGCCATGTAGGCGTCTTACGGGCTGCGCCTTTACGCGACTTACGTGCGCCATGTAGGCGTCTTAGGTTGCGCCATGAAGGCGTCTTACGAGTTGCACCTTTACGCGACTTACGTGCGCCATGTAGGCGTCTTAGGTTGCGCCATGTAGGCGTCTTACGGGCTGCGCCTTTACGCGACTTACGTGCGCCATGTAGGCGTCTTAGGTTGCGCCATGTAGGCGTCTTACGATTTTTTTGGTGGAGCGTGTTCTTTTGAGAGTTTCCTTACCATAGCTAGCCCCCCCAAGTTTTTGGGTTATAAATTAATTGTTCGATAACCAGAAAACTTGCGTAAACAAAATTGAAACGGAGAACTTAAGTTTTATTACTTTTGCGAAAAACTTGCGAGAAAATTTAAATCCTAAAACATTGGCTCGTAGGCCTTATTGAAAATGGAAATAAAAGCGATAAAAAGCGGGGGACGCTAGCTACTGATAGTACTGCCTCAAGTGCTCCGCGTTCCACGGGTGGCGAATCGGAGTTCCGTCCGTGTGCTCGATGTAGTATGTCCCGTCGTGAATGACTTTGCGGACTCTGTAAGGGCCTTCCCAGTTCGGGCCTAGGACGCCTGCGCCTTGGACTTGTGTGTTTTGGAATACTCGCCTGAGGACGAGGCTTCCGATGGCAAAGGTTCGCCTTTTGATTTTGGAGTTGTAGTATCTTTCGACCTTGCGCTTCTGTGCGGCGAGGCGTCTGAATGCTTCCGCCCTCTTTTCGTCGAACGTGTCGACTCGGAACGTGGGTATCTCGGTTTCAATCGGAACCACGGCCTCGACCCCATATGCAAGGGAGAATGGCGTCTCGCCGGTGGCGTTTCGCGCGGTTGTCCTATATGCCCATAGGACGAATGGTAATTCATCGGCCCAGGCGCCTTTCTTGTCTTCGAGCTTCTTTTTCAGGTTGCTCTTGATAGTCTTGTTGACTGCCTCGACTTGGCCGTTGGCCTGAGGATGTCGCGGCGAGGAGAAGGTCTTGCTGATCTTCAGTTGATCGCAGATATCTCTTACTCGTGCGTTGTCAAATTGTGCCCCGTTGTCGGTCACAATCGAGGCGGGGATACCGTGCCTGCATATGATGTTCTTCCAGATGAAGTTCGTCGTGTTTGCTTCAGTTATTCTGGCAAGCGGCTCGGCCTCTACCCACTTAGTGAAGTAGTCGATGGCGATAATGGCGTACTCATATTGCCTCGGCGCTCTAGGGAACTTGCCAATGATGTCCACGCCCCACTTAGCAAAGGGACGTGGGACAACGATGCTGCTTAACAGGGTCGGGGGCTGTCGCGGAATTTCCGCGAAGCGCTGGCATTTATCGCAACGCCTTGCCCATTCGCAAGCATCTCGCTTCATGGAAGGCCAGAAATAGCCTTGCTTAAGCGCTTTGAGCGCAAGGGAAGTTCCAGCGGCGTGGTTTCCGCAGATGCCCTCATGGATTTCGCGGAGGACCTTGGTCGACTCAACGCTATCGAGGCATCGGAGCAGCGGTGTCGAGTAACCGCGCTTATAGAGCGTGCCCTCTCGGAGCGTGTATTTGGATGCTAAGGCCCTCAGTTTATCGGCTTCCTTGCGGTCTTCGGGGAGTTCCCCTCTTCGCAAAAACTCGACAATTGAGTCCATCCAAGTGGGCTGAGATGCCACTTCTATGGTCCCGACTTCGTCTCGGGAGACGGATGGTCGTGGGAGAGATTCAATGGGCACGGTCCCCAATCCGTCTTCGTCGATGCCAGATCCGAGGCGAGCAAGCGCGTCAGCCTCCGAATTTTGTTCTCTCGGGATTTGGTGAATCTCGAACCAAGAAAAGGCATCGAGTTTGGAATTTGTCTTAGCCAGGTATGCGACCATGTTGGGCTCCTTGGCGATGTAATCTCCCTTAACCTGGTTTACGATCAACTGCGAGTCGCAGTGTATTCGCAGGTTATGGGAGCCGAGCTTCTGTGCTAGCTCTATCCCTACAATGAGCGCTTCGTATTCAGCTTCATTGTTGGAGGCTTGGAAGCCGTAGTGAAGGGCATATCGCAGCTTTTCCCCATCGGGGTTGATCAGGATTATTCCGGCGCCTGCCCCCCGAGCATTAGATGCTCCGTCTACGTATAACTCCCAGATGGGACCCGTTGGGTCTACCTTCCTTTTCCTAGTTAGCTCGTTATCGTTTAAGTCAGTTTCCGCTCTTCCCATATCGGGAGCGTAGGAGAATTCTGCCACAAAGTCGGCTAAGGCCTGCCCCTTTATAGCCGTTCTTGGGTGGAACTCAATCCCGTACTCGCTCAATTCTTGGGACCAGATCGCCATGCGAGTCGACGTTCCCTTTTGAAGAGCTTTTCCGATTGGATGCTCAGTTCGCACCGCAACTGGGTGAGCTTGGAAGTACGGTCGTAGCTTCTTAGCTGCCGTTATGAGAGCTAGAGAAAGTTTCTCAATCTCGGTGTAGCGCGTTTCCGCGTCGAGTAAGGCTTTGCTTACGTAGTAGATTGGCCATTGGACCTTGTTCTCCTCGCGGACAAGGACGGCGCTTACGTCTCTTTCAGAGACGGCGAGATACACGTACAGCGTCTCGCCTTCTTTCGGTTTAGAGAGGAATGGTGGGGACCCAAAGTAAGCCTTCATTTCTTGGAAGGCACTTTCGCATTCGTCCGTCCACTCAAAGCCGTCCGTCTTCTTCAGAGCTTTGAAGAACGGTTGACACTTGTCGGTGGCTTTAGACACGAAGCGTGTCAGAGCGGCAATCCGACCGGTCAGGCTTTGCACTTCTTTGACCCATCTTGGCGACTTCATTTCAAGGAGTGCCTTGATTTTTTCCGGGTTCGCTTCTATGCCTCGTCGGCTGACGATATAACCGAGGAACTTTCCGGATTCAACCCCAAATACGCATTTGTTGGGGTTGAGCTTCATTTTATATCGGCGGAGGATTGCGAACATCTCCCTAAGGTCACGTACGTGATTAATTGCCAGTAGGCTTTTAACGAGCATGTCGTCCACGTACACTTCCATCGTCTTGCCGATTTGATCGGCGAAGATCCGATTTACCAAGCGTTGGTATGTTGCTCCCGCGTTCTTAAGGCCGAAAGGCATGACCTTGTAACAGTAGAGACCTCGATCAGTGACAAAGGTTGTCTTAATTTGATCGGGCTCGTGCATTCGAATTTGGTTGTAGCCTGAATAGGCGTCCATGAAGCTTAGGAGTTCATGGCTGGCCGTGGCGTCCACCAGTTGTTCGATGCGCGGGAGTGGAAAGTGTTGTCGGTCGTTTTTGGAAAACCCGAGACGCCAAGAAGGCACGTCGCTCAAAGGGCCGATGGTCAGGCCGGAGGTCCTGAAGAGCGGCAAATCTTCAAGCCCTCGCCCAAACTCCTGACTCCTCGAGTCGAGCTTCGCTCCTCGAGTCGAGCCTTGAGTCAATCTCCTCGAGTCGAGCTTCGCTCCTTGAGTCGAGTCTTGAATGGTTCCTCGAGTCGAGCCTTTAATTGTCCCTCGAGTCGAGCCTCGAGTCATTTTCGAGTCGAGCCTCGAGTCATCCTCGAGTCACTCCTCGAATCAAGTCGCTAGTCGCTCTCGCCGGGCCGAGCCTTGCCCCTCGGATCGAGTCACTCTCATCAAGTAGAAAACTTCATATTTCACGTGAGAAGAATGGCATTCGAAGGCCCGCAAGAGCCCGGCAAGACGAGCCACTCACTGCGCACGCAACGCGCTGCACCGGCCAGCCGGGCAGCAGGCAGCGCGCCGCGCCGGCCAGGCAGCGCGCCGCGCCGGTCAAGGAACCCTGCGCCGCGCGTCCCGCGCCGCGCCCGGTGACCCGCGCGCCGCGCCCCCTGCGCCGCGCGCCGCGCGCCGCGCGTTGTGCGCCGCCCTTTGTGCGCCGCGCGCGCCGTGCGCCTCCACTTGATGCCACACGCATTCCTAGTCCCACATGGACGAAAAAGGGACCTTCTAAGGCTCCCAAACACCTATAAATACCCTCTCTCATTGAGGGGAAAGCCATCCCAAGATATCCCAAGATATCCAAGAATATCCAATAATTCTCTTCATCTCCTATCGACACGCTCGATTTCTCTGCTTCTCTGGATGCCATATTTGGACTGAAGCAGGTTCTCTTCTCTCTCTCCCTCGTTCTCAAAGGTCCCGAAGCACTCACGGGAACTTCCCGGACGTCGCTCCCTTTGACCGAACATTCTCCGGTGCTCAAGCACGCCCCTAGGGTTCTCAACTAGAGCTACCCTTGCGCGTCTAACACGCTAGACGCGTACGCGATCTCCGAAGTTCTGAGACGCTGCCGAGGACTCCTCGCGCCCCGTTTCCTTCGTCGAGCACGCCTCTCCGCCAAGGCTCCACGCCTCATACTGCGTCACACACGCCTGAACTACGTTCTGACCTGATCCCACGCACGGGTACGTAGGCAGCCGACAACCAAGGCACGGTCACTCATCCTCCTCACCCCCTACCTCTCCCGAGAGGCGGGTTGATCGGAGAGAACCCTAGCTCGAGACTATCGAGTTCACACTCTTGGCCCGGGTGCGATCACTTGGTCCGGCCTTGGATCGAACCGCCCGAGGTTTTAAATAGTTGTTCATTTTCGTGCGACAACATTTTGGCGCTAGAAGGAGGGGACTTCCCGACCTATTCAGCCCGAAATCCCTTCTATTCATCTTCTTCTTTTCTTCTGCGAACTCAACCTTCTCGAACTTGAGAAACGATGAGTAGCCAACCACCCGTACGTTCTGAGGGCGCAAACAACCCCGAAAACGTCGCTAAGACCAAGAAATACTTCTTGCGCTCCCGAGCGCATGGTGACGAAGAGTCGCTCCACGAAGAGAGCTCGACCCGCTCACCATCTCCATCTCCTGATAGCAGGGACAACCGCATCACGGAGTTGGAGGAGAGTATCCGCCGACTGAAGGCGAGGAACGCAAGGTATCACCGCCAACTGGCTGCGAAGCAACCTATGCGTGACACGACGATCCCCAACGGGGATCCTGAGAACCTCAACGAGGAAAGCCGCGACCCTGATTATGAGGATACTGGTGACTCGGAGGATGTCGAGACTTCTCTCACGAAGGACGGGGGATTCCCCGCCGTGATTGAAGCCGGTCCGTCGAATCCCTTACCCCGAACAGGCGATGCGCCGGTAGCTTCTCAAGAGGGGAATTCCCGACGTTCAGCCCTCTACCGACTAGGTCCGAGGGAGAATGTTGCGGAAAGTCAGGGCGCGCGGAGAGCACAACGCCGCAAGCAGAGCCGGCGCCTCCGTACGGCCAGCCCTGATCTTAGGGACCACCTCACTGCTCAACGCATTGGGCGTGGCAATGATCTGAGAGAGCGACTCAGCTCTAGACCCAACATCCCGCTGGCAGCCCCAACTAACAGGAACCGCCGCGCAGGACAGGGGTCTAACGAGAGGCTGCAGGTGACTCCTCCCGATCAAGGGGTTACTCCGACGACCGGTCTCGATGTGGTCACTATGATCCACAACCTTCGAAATGAGGTACGAGATCTCCGAGAATACGGAATAGGTGGAAGCGCCTACGGAGTCGTTGAGGAGAACTCATCGCCTTTCACTACTCAGATATTGGCTGAGGTTTGTACGGGGAATTTCAAGCTCCCGAACCTCGCTCCCTATGATGGGAAAGCAGATCCTGCTTACCACATCCAGCACTACGAAACCTGGATGACGATGCAGGGTGTTTCTCCTGGTGCCATGAGCCAAGCCTTTAGTTTGACCCTCGCCGGACCCGGCTTTGAGTGGTTCAAAAACTTAAGACCAGGAAGCATCCACTCGTTCAAAGACCTGAAGGACATGTTCCTGGCACGGTTCGCTACGTCTATGGTCCAAAAGAAGACCAAGATGTACCTGTGGTCAATCAGGCAAGAGAGTGGCGAGTCTCTTAGACGATACCTCGCCCGATTCACAGAAGAGTCAAACAAGGTCGACCGCTTTGACGACAGTGACGCGATTGCCGCTATCATAGAGGGCTTGCGCACGAGTGACTTCCTCAAGTCTGTCGTCGGCCGTGTCCCTTCCACCATGGCCGAGTTAATGACTCGAGCTAAGACCTTCATGGGAGTCGAAGACTACCTCGACGGCCGCAAGAGCACTAATCAAAGCTCTCGCCGTCGGGAAGAACCTATCCGCGAGCAGAACGAACCTCGTAAGAGGCGAAACAAGGGGAACCAGGTTTCTAGCAACCAACCCCCTGTACCTCAGAAACCGCGACTAGCGGAAAACTTCAAAGGGTACTCGTCGTTCACGCCGCTGAACACGGCGCCGGAAAGGATCTTGGCTCTAGCACGTGACAAGTTCACGCCCCCGGCTCCAATGAAGAAGGATCCCGCAACTCGCGATCGGTCCAGGTATTGTGAGTTCCATCGGGAATATGGTCATTTGACCTCGGAATGCTACAACCTCAAAAGGCAAATCGAGGCTCTGATCCAACGGGGCGAGCTGAAGGAGTTCGTGTTGCGCATGATTGGCGCTGCGGGCCCCACCGCGAATAGACAGCAGTCTGGTCAAGGAGGAGGAGCAGCCGCCTCTGCCAACCAAACCCCGGCTACTGCCAACGCCAACCCACAACTGCACGTGGTAACCACCATACTGGGAGGTCCACAGGATGGGGATTCAGCCCGTCAACGGAAGAAATTCCTTAGGGCCGTGTCTCAGGAAGACGCTGCTATGCACGTCAACTTCACATATGAAGAACCTCCGTCCGTGCCTCACGAGACGATGTATTTCACCAATGAAGAGGCCAAGCGAGTTGTGCATCCGCACAATGACGCGATCGTGCTCAAAGCCCAAGTGGCCAATAACTTGGTGAAAAGGGTTCTCATTGATAACGGCAGCGCTGCCGACATAATTTTCAAGTCCACCCTAGAGCGCATGAAGCTCGGGGGGCTGCGCCCGACTCCGACCCAAACGCCATTGTTTGGGTTCACTGGGGAAAAGGTTATGACTGAGGGCATCATCGACCTGCCGGTCACCTTTGGAACCCCCGGAGGAATCAAAGCCGTTCACATGGTCCCA
Source organism: Urtica dioica subsp. dioica (assembly GCF_054948205.1). NCBI lineage: Eukaryota > Viridiplantae > Streptophyta > Magnoliopsida > Rosales > Urticaceae > Urtica > Urtica dioica. The sequence continues at coordinate 13,200,479 of NC_142757.1, forward strand.
TTCCTAGTGGTCGATCAAGAGTCGCCCTACAACTTAATCATTGGGCGACCCACGTTGAACCGGCTGAGGGCAATCACTTCCACGTATCACCTACTGGTGAAATTCCCCACCGAAGGGGGAATTGGCATCATGGCTGGAGACCAATCCCAAGCCAGAATATGCTACGTGCAAGGAGTTGATGGCAAGTCCGCGGGAAAAGCGGTCAACACAATCTTCCAACTGGAAGACGATTACCCTTGCAATCTAAGGGATGCAAGGAAGTTCGGAGAACTTGACCCCCGTGATGAAATCGAAAGACTTAAAGTGGAAACCTCCGATGATCTTGTGCCAATCGTCCTGGACGAGTCGAAGCCTGATCAAGTTGTAAAAATCGGCACCCGACTTCCACTCGCCATCAAAACTCAGCTTACCGCCTTCCTTAGGGAGTTCAAGGATGTTTTTGCATGGACTCATGCGGACATGCCCGGAATCGATCCCGAGGTAATAGTGCACCGACTGAACGATGACCCAAAGGTCGCCGAAAAAGTGCAGGCTAGACGAACGTTCAACCCATAACGATACCTGGCCATAAATGAAGAGGTCGAGAAACTCCTCACCGCAAACTTCATTCGAGAGGCTAAGTACCCCAAGTGGGTCGCCAACGTGGTAATGGTAAAAAAGCCCAACGGGAAGTGGCGAATTTGTATAGACTACAAAGATCTTAACAAAGCCTGCCCTAAGGATTGCTTTCCACTCCCGCGCATCGAACAACTGGTGGACGCCACGGCCGGCCATGAACTCCTAAGCTTCATGGACGCCTATTCAGGCTACAACCAAATTCGAATGCACGAGCCCGATCAAATTAAGACGACCTTTGTCACTGATCGAGGTCTCTACTGTTACAAGGTCATGCCTTTCGGCCTCAAGAACGCGGGAGCGACATACCAACGCTTGGTAAATCGGATCTTCGCCGATCAAATCGGCAAGACGATGGAAGTGTACGTGGACGACATGCTCGTTAAAAGCCTACTGGCAACTAATCACGTGCGCGACCTTAGGGAGATGTTCACAATCCTCCGCCGATATAAAATGAAGCTCAACCCCAACAAATGCGTATTCGGGGTTGAATCCGGAAAGTTCCTCGGTTATATCGTCAGCCGACGAGGCATAGAAGCGAACCCGGAAAAAATCAAGGCACTCCTAGAAATGAAGTCGCCAAGACGAGTCAAAGAAGTGCAAAGCCTGACCGGTCGGATTGCCGCTCTGACACGCTTCGTGTCTAAAGCCACCGACAAGTGTCAACCGTTCTTCAAAGCTCTGAAGAAGACGGACGGCTTTGAGTGGACGGACGAATGCGAAAGTGCCTTCCAAGAAATGAAGGCTTACTTTGGGTCCCCACCATTCCTCTCTAAACCAAAAGAGGGCGAGACACTGTACGTGTATCTCGCCGTCTCTGAAAGAGCTGTAAGCGCCGTCCTTGTCCGCGAAGAGAACGAGGTCCAATGGCCAATCTACTACGTAAGCAAGGCCTTACTCGACGCGGAAACACGCTATACCGAGATTGAGAAACTTTCTCTGGCTCTCGTAACGGCAGCTAAGAAGCTACGACCGTACTTCCAAGCTCACCCAATTGCGGTGCGAACTGAACATCCAATCGGTAAAGCTCTTCAAAAGGGAACGTCGACTCGCATGGCGATCTGGTCCCAAGAATTGAGCGAGTACGGGATTGAGTTCCACCCAAGAACGGCTATAAAGGGGCAGGCCTTAGCCGACTTCGTGGCAGAATTCTCCTACGCTCCCGATATGGGAAGAGCGGAAACTGACTTAAACAATAACGAGCTAACTCGGAAAAGGAAGGTAGACCCAACGGGTCCCATCTGGGAGTTATACGTAGACGGAGCATCTAATGCTCGGGGGGCTGGCGCCGGAATAATCCTAATTAACCCCGATGGGGAAAAGCTGCGATATGCCCTCCACTACGGCTTCCAAGCCTCCAACAATGAAGCTGAATACGAAGCGCTCATTGTAGGAATAGAGCTAGCACAGAAGCTCGGCTCCCATAACCTGCGAATACACTGCGACTCGCAGTTGATCGTAAACCAGGTTAAGGGAGATTACATCGCCAAGGAGCCCAACATGGTCGCATACCTGGCTAAGACGAACTCCAAACTCGAGGCCTTCTCTTGGTTCGAAATTCACCAAATCCCGAGAGAACAAAATTCGGAGGCTGATGCGCTTGCTCGCCTCGGATCTGGCATTGACGAAGACGGATTGGGGACTGTGCCCATTGAATCTCTCCCACGACCATCCGTCTCCCGAGACGAAGTCGGGACCATAGAAGTGGCATCTCAGCCCACTTGGATGGACTCAATTGTCGAGTTTTTGCGAAGAGGGGAACTCCCCGAAGACCGCAAGGAAGCCGATAAACTGAGGGCCTTAGCATCCAAATACACGCTCCGTGAGGGCACGCTCTATAAGCGCGGTTACTCGACACCGCTGCTCCGATGCCTCGATAGCGTTGAGTCGACCAAGGTCCTCCGCGAAATCCATGAGGGCATCTGCGGAAACCACGCCGCTGGAACTTCCCTTGCGCTCAAAGCGCTTAAGCAAGGCTATTTCTGGCCTTCCATGAAGCGAGATGCTTGCGAATGGGCAAGGCGTTGCGATAAATGCCAGCGCTTCACGGAAATTCCGCGACAGCCCCCGACCCCGTTAAGCAGCATCGTTGTCCCACGTCCCTTTGCTAAGTGGGGCGTGGACATCATTGGCAAGCTCCCTAGAGCGCCAAGGCAATACGAGTACGCCATTATCGCCATCGACTACTTCACTAAGTGGGTAGAGGCCGAGCCGCTTGCCAGAATAACTGAAGCAAACACGACGAACTTCATCTGGAAGAACATCATATGCAGGCACGGTATCCCCGCCTCGATTGTGACTGACAACGGGGCACAATTTGACAACGCGCGAGTAAGAGATATCTGCGATCAACTGAAGATCAGCAAGACCTTCTCCTCGCCGCGACATCCTCAGGCCAACGGCCAAGTCGAGGCAGTCAACAAGACTATCAAGAGCAACCTGAAAAAGAAGCTCGAAGACAAGAAAGGCGCCTGGGCCGATGAATTACCATTCGTCCTATGGGCGTATAGGACAACCGCGCGAAACGCCACCGGCGAGACGCCATTCTCCCTTGCATATGGGGTCGAGGCTGTGGTTCCAATTGAAACCGAGATACCCACGTTCCGAGTCGACACGTTCGACGAAGCGGAAAACAACGAGGCCATGCGCCTTGAGTTGGACCTAATCGACGAAAAGAGGGCGGAAGCATTCAGACGCCTCGCCGCACAGAAACGCAAGGTCGAAAGATACTACAACTCCAAAATCAAAAGGCGAACCTTTGCCGTCGGAAGCCTTGTCCTCAGACGAGTGTTCCAAAACACACAAGTCCAAGGCGTCGGCGTCCTAGGCCCAAACTGGGAAGGCCCTTACAGAGTCCGCAAAGTCATTCACGACGAGACATACTACATCGAGCACACGGACGGGACTCCGATTCGCCACCCGTGGAACGCAGAACACTTGAGGCAGTACTATCAGTAGCTAGCGTCCCCCGCTTTTTTATCGCTTTTATTTTCAATAAGGCCTACGAGCCAATGTTTTAGGATTTAAATTTTCTCGCAAGTTTTTTTTTTCGCAAAAGTAATAAAACTCAAGTTTTCCATTCAATTTCGTTTTATGCAAGTTTTCTGGTTATCAACATTTAACTTATAACCCAAAAAACTTAGGGGGGCTAGCTATGGTAAGGAAACTCTCAAAAGAACACGCTCCACCAAAAAAATCGTAAGACGCCTACATGGCGCAACCTAAGACGCCTACATGGCGCACGTAAGTCGCGAAAAGGCGCAGCCCGTAAGACGCCTACATGGCGCAACCTAAGACGCCTACATGGCGCACGTAAGTCGTGTAAAGGCGCAGCCCGTAAGACGCCTACATGGCGCAACCTAAGACGCCTACATGGCGCACGTAAGTCGCGTAAAGGCGCAGCCCGTAAGACGCCTACATGGCGCAACCTAAGACGCCTACATGGCGCACGTAAGTCGCGTAAAGGCGCAGCCCGTAAGACGCCTACATGGCGCAACCCAAGCCGCCTACATGGCGCACGTAAGTCGCGTAAAGGCGCAGCCCGTAAGACGCCTACATGGCGCAACCTAAGACGCCTATATGGCGCACGTAAGTCGCGTAAAGGCGCAGCCCGTAAGACGCCTACATGGCGCAACCTAAGACGCCTACATGGCGCACGTAAGTCGCGTAAAGGCGCAGCCCGTAAGACGCCTACATGGCGCAACCTAAGACGCCTACATGGCGCATGTAAGTCGCGTAAAGGCGCAGCCCGTAAGACGCCTACATGGCGCAACCTAAGACGCCTACATGGCGCATGTAAGTCGCGTAAAGGCGCAGCCCATAAGACGCCTACATGGCGCAACCTAAGACGCCTACATGGCGCACGTAAGTCGCGTAAAGGCGCAGCCCGTAAGACGCCTACATGGCGCAACCTAAGACGCCTATATGGCGCACGTAAGTCGCGTAAAGGCGCAGCCCGTAAGACGCCTACATGGCGCAACCTAAGACGCCTACATGGCGCACGTAAGTCGCGTAAAGGCGCAGCCCGTAAGACGCCTACATGGCGCAACCTAAGACGCCTACATGGCGCACGTAAGTCGTGTAAAGGCGCAGCCCGTAAGACGCCTACATGGCGCAACCTAAGACGCCTATATGGCGCACGTAAGTCGCGTAAAGGCGTAAGACGCCTACATGGCGCAACCTAAGACGCCTACATGGCGCACGTAAGTCGCGTAAAGGCGCAGCCCGTAAGACGCCTACATGGCGCAACCTAAGACGCCTACATGGCGCATGTAAGTCGCGTAAAGGCGCAGCCCGTAAGACGCCTACATGGCGCAACCTAAGACGCCTATATGGCGCACGTAAGTCGCGTAAAGGCGCAGCCCGTAAGACGCCTACATGGCGCAACCTAAGACGCCTACATGGCGCACGTAAGTCGCGTAAAGGCGCAACCCGTAAGACGCCTACATGGCGCACGTAAGTCGCTTACATGGCGCAACCCATGATGCCTACATGGCGCGATTTGAGACGCCCACGTGGCGCAATCCGGCGCACGTAACACACCTACGTAGCATGGCTGACTCGCAGTTGAAAATACTTAAGAACGCAAACCATCCAAGTGACTGGCGTGTTTGAAAAAGTATCCTGCTGAGATAAAAGGATGGACAAAATCATTGACACAAACAAGTGACCATCCATGCATGCCATAGAAGATAAATGTGCGAAAACGTTCATAAAAATAAATGAATAACTCCTCATAAAAGAAAGGGGCAACTGCCTCAAAACCTAGAAAGCATGCGCTAAGACAAGTGCGCTAAAGGGAAATATCCTAGTAAGCAAGCGCTAAGACAAGCGCGCTGAACGGAGAAACCTAAAAAGCACGCGCTAAAACATTTGCGCAGGAAAAATAAAGAAAGAAAACGGTCACTCGGCGGGATCGTCGCCCACAGGGTCAGCCCCGTCGAGTGGTGGGAAAAGCGAGTCGAAGAAGTCAAAGGTGACCCCCCGAGAAATATTCTCGGCAGCCGTGGCGTCCCGACACTCCACTGACGCTGCATGCCTTGCCTCCTCGACTCCGACATCAAAGTCGTCCTGAAGGTCGGACGCAAGCTGCTCCGCCGCGGCTTTCTCCTCGGTGACCCGAACCACCTCCTCCGCCAAGGAGTCACGCTTACGCTCCGCACGAACACGGGCAGCCTCACTCGATGTAAGCTGGCCCTGAAGAATGCCAACTTCTTCCGTGCGCGATTCCAACTGACGTCGAAGGTCCCGCCCTTCGCTCCGGAAGACCTCCGTCGATCGAGTCGCCACTTCAAGGGCTTGACGTTCCGTCGTTAGCTCCTCAGCCATCTTCGCCACTGCCGCCTGAGCGCGGTCGCACTTGCCGCGGGTAACTCCCAGTTCCACGCGAGCCTCCTGAAGCTGCTCGCGGAGACTCGCAAACTCCGCCTTTGAGTGAGAACCTCGCTCGGCGTGGGCCAGCTGAGACTTCGCTTGAGCAAGCTCCTCCTGGGCGCGACTCATCCGCCTGATGAGGTCGTGAAGGATCTTCTCGCCCCGGGTCGCTCGAGCAAGCACCTGAGAAGGCAAAAAGACAGTTTAGCAAAAGACAGATTCATCGCAAGCGAGGCTAGGGAAACTCACTCTCTGTGCATCGGAAACGCCGTGACGAAAAAACTCTACGTCACTGCTGGCCACAACGCTCTTCCACATCTTCATCGAAGATTGAGCAAGGCCCAGGGAACATTCCCCCCTAACCTCCGCGGCCTCCACGTCGACCATCGAATTCACGCGCTTAGAGTCCGAAGACGTGTCTGGCAAGGCCGAGGAGGAAGGTCGCTTCAAAGAGGCGCGAGGACCGCTCTCCGCCCGGTGATCGGTATCGAGTTTCTCCCGACCATCCCGCGCAGCAATCCGACGACGAATCGCCGCCAACGACTTCGGGTCCCGGGAAGCCTTCGCTAGACGAGCCCGAGCCCTCGCCCTAGCCGAAGAGACTGCAAAAGCGACAAAGTCAAAACCTTGAGCTAAAAACAAAAGCAAAAATACGAAACGTCAACATACCTTGAGGATCGCCGCTCGAGAGAGATGATGCGGCACTTGGGGTACCCTCGGTCCGCTGAGGAAACGGCGGGAACCACCCAGTGGAAGCCATCAGCTCAGGAGAACGAAATCGTTCAACGGCTTTCCGAGCCTCTGACATTCCCCGGATCTCCTTCACAAAGTCGAGATCATCGGCCCCCTCGTTAGCAGGAAACTCGGACAAGGGGCCGAACCGGAGCGGGGCATCACCAAAAGCCTCCGCCGAGACCCACACCCACGGTCGTCGATTGTACTTCTCTGAATCGATGATCAGCTTAGTATTCCGTCGATCGCGGGCCACAAAGAAACTGGGTTGCCCGGGCGCAGGGAAGACCGCGATGAGATTGCGAAAATCACTCACGGTCATCACCCGCTCGGTCTGGCAATGCCACTCCATATGGCACATCGCCACTATGCGGTAGAATGCCGAGCTCATCTGACATGCGTGCACCCCCAGACGGGCGAGAAGCTGCTGAACGATGGGTTGAAACGGCAGCCGCAACCCGCAGTTAAGACTCGCAACTGAAACTGCGGCGAAACCACGACGAGGCCGGAAAGGACGGTCGTCCTTTAAAGGACGGAGAAGCGCCACGGATGACGGAATGGCAAAAGCCTCCCGGAGACCGACGAATGTCCGGTAGGTAAGCGTGGTCGAAGCATCGACCCCCAAACAATCGAAGTCCTCGGGAGCAGCAAGGCCCTCCTCGGGATACCACTCCGTCCTAGCAAGCGACCTCGCCGATACCAACGCCTCCGCGTCAGGGGTCTCGGGCTGAGAATCCCCTGGCTCCACGGAAGGATCCCCGCCCTCCGACACGACCGCGGCAGCTGCCGACGGTACCTCGGGACACTCCGACGCGAGGCCTTCGGCCCCCGGACATGTCTCTGACTCACCTCCGGGATCTTCAGACTCGGGACCAAAGTCGTCCACGCAGTCTATCTCGTCGAGAACCGACTCTAGTGGAGTCACCGCATCCGCGTCCGTAACATCTCCCGGCGCGCCTTGAAAGCCCAAGTCGGACTGCGGCGCGTCGAGGCGAACTTTGTCACGGACCCCCCCGCCAACTAAGTTGATCACGAGGCGAGGGGCAGGCTCCCCGGACGCGGGACGATCAAACTCCCTGCCTGTACCGCGCCCAGTTGGCGCACACTCTTCGAGAGGCTGAGCAGCGGGCACGGTCGCACCCAGCTCGCCTTCCTCCAACCACTGCTCTACTCCGCTTGGATTTTCTTCCACGTGCAAAGGAACTTCCCTTAATCCCGCGAAGAGATCATCCTCTGCGTGTTCAGAACCCTGAAACAAGAGAGAGAAATCAATCTCGGGACTCTCAGCTGAGAAAAGGGGAGGGACACCCATAATGCAAACGTAAAAGAAGAAAACAAGCGTAAGAAAAGAGAAAAAATAATGTGAGGAGTAAAGGGAAGGGGGGAGGTCTATTTATAGACTTCTAGGGGGGTAGGAGTCGAAATCCTACTCCCACAAGGAGCAAAATCGGAGTAGAAACTCCAAAAAGTCGGAGTTCTCCCGCGCGAAGCGACCCAGCCCCGCGCACGGGGCGCGCCGCGCGCCAAGCCCGCACGCCGCGCGGGTCGTGCAGCGCAGACCGCGCGCCGCGCCGTCCAGGGCGCGCGCCGCGCGGCCACCCCCTAAAAAAAAAAAAAAAAAAAAAAAAAAGAAAGAAAGAAAAAAGAGAAGAGGAAAAAACTTTCCTCGGGGCCACAAGGCACGGGAAACATTTTCCTCAAACACCCAACTAGAAGAACAAAAAGTTCATCGCTGGGACGCCTCCCGAACGACGAACTTGGGGGGCTATTGTTGTCGGTCGTTTTCGGAAAACCCGAGACGCCAAGAAGGCACGTCGCTCAAAGGGCCGATGGTCAGGCCGGAGGTCCTGAAGAGCGGCAAATCTTCAAGCCCTCGCCCAAACTCCTGACTCCTCGAGTCGAGCTTCGCTCCTCGAGTCGAGCCTTGAGTCAATCTCCTCGAGTCGAGCTTCGCTCCTTGAGTCGAGCCTTGAATGGTTCCTCGAGTCGAGCCTTTAATTGTCCCTCGAGTCGAGCCTCGAGTCATTTTCGAGTCGAGCCTCGAGTCATCCTCGAGTCACTCCTCGAATCAAGTCGCTAGTCGCTCTCGCCGGGCCGAGCCTTGCCCCTCGGATCGAGTCACTCTCATCAAGTAGAAAACTTCATATTTCACGTGAGAAGAATGGCATTCGAAGGCCCGCAAGAGCCCGGCAAGATGAGCCGCTCACTGCACACGCAACGCGCTGCACCGGCCAGCTGGGCAGCAGGCAGCGCGCCGCGCCGGTCAAGGAACCCTGCGCCGCGCGTCCCGCGCCGCGCCCGGTGACCCGCGCGCCGCGCCCCCTGCGCCGCGCGCCGCGCGCCGCGCGTTGTGCGCCGCCCTTTGTGCGCCGCGCGCGCCGTGCGCCTCCACTTGATGCCACACGCATTCCTAGTCCCACATGGACGAAAAAGGGACCTTCTAAGGCTCCCAAACACCTATAAATACCCTCTCTCATTGAGGGGAAAGCCATCCCAAGATATCCCAAGATATCCAAGAATATCCAATAATTCTCTTCATCTCCTATCGACACGCTCGATTTCTCTGCTTCTCTGGATGCCATATTTGGCCTGAAGCAGGTTCTCTTCTCTCTCTCCCTCGTTCTCAAAGGTCCCGAAGCACTCACGGGAAATTCCCGGACGTCGCTCCCTTTGACCGAACATTCTCCGGTGCTCAAGCACGCCCCTAGGGTTCTCAACTAGAGCTACCCTTGCGCGTCTAACACGCTAGACGCGTACGCGATCTCCGAAGTTCTGAGACGCTGCCGAGGACTCCTCGCGCCCCGTTTCCTTCGTCGAGCACGCCTCTCCGCCAAGGCTCCACGCCTCATACTGCGTCACACACGCCTGAACTACGTTCTGACCTGATCCCACGCACGGGTACGTAGGCAGCCGACAACCAAGGCACGGTCACTCATCCTCCTCACCCCCTACCTCTCCCGAGAGGCGGGTTGATCGGAGAGAACCCTAGCTCGAGACTATCGAGTTCACACTCTTGGCCCGGGTGCGATCACTTGGTCCGACCTTGGATCGAACCGCCCGAGGTTTTAAATAGTTGTTCATTTTCGTGCGACAACAGAAAGCAATCCTTAGGGCAGGCTTTGTTAAGATCTTTGTAGTCTATACAAATTCGCCACTTCCCGTTGGGCTTTGTTACCATTACCACGTTGGCGGCCCACTTGGGGTACTTAGCCTCTCGAATGAAGTTTGCGGTGAGGAGTTTCTCGACCTCTTCATTTATGGCCAGGTATCGTTCTGGGTTGAACGTTCGTCTAGCCTGCACTTTTTCGGCGACCTTTGGGTCGTCGTTCAGTCGGTGCACTATTACCTCGGGATCGATTCCGGGCATGTCCGCATGAGTCCATGCAAAAACATCCTTGAACTCCCTAAGGAAGGCGGTAAGCTGAGTTTTGATGGCGAGTGGAAGTCGGGTGCCGATTTTTACAACTTGATCAGGCTTCGACTCGTCCAGGACGATTGGCACAAGATCATCGGAGGTTTCCACTTTAAGTCTTTCGATTTCATCACGGGGGTCAAGTTCTCCGAACTTCCTTGCATCCCTTAGGTTGCATGGGTAATCGTCTTCCAGTTGGAAGATTGTGTTGACCGCTTTTCCCGCGAACTTACCGTCAACTCCCTGCACGTAGCATATTCTGGCTTGGGATTGGTCTCCAGCCATGATGCCAATTCCCCCTTCGGTGGGGAATTTCACCAGTAGGTGATACGTGGAAGTAATCGCCCTTAGCCGGTTGAACGTGGGTCGCCTGATGATTAAGTTGTAGGGCGACTCTTGATCGACCACTAGGAATGGGACCATGTGAACGGCTTCGATTCCTCCAGGGGTCCCAAAGGTGACCGGCAGGTCGATGATGCCCTCGGTCATAACCTTTTCCCCAGTGAACCCAAACAATGGCGTTTGGGTCGGAGTCGGGCGCAGCCCCCCGAGCTTCATGCGCTCTAGGGTGGACTTGAAAATTATGTCGGCAGCGCTGCCGTTATCGATGAGAACCCTTTTCACCAAGTTATTGGCCACTTGGGCTTTGAGCACGATCGCGTCATTGTGCGGATGCACAACTCGCTTGGCCTCTTCGTTGGTGAAATACATCGTCTCGTGAGGCACGGACGGAGGTTCTTCATATGTGAAGTTGACGTGCATAGCAGCGTCTTCCTGAGACACGGCCCTAAGGAATTTCTTCCGTTGACGGGCTGAATCCCCATCTTGTGGACCTCCCAGTATGGTGGTTACCACGTGCAGTTGTGGGTTGGCGTTGGCAGTAGCCGGGGTTTGGTTGGCAGAGGCGGCCGCTCCTCCTCCTTGACCAGACTGCTGTCTGTTCGCGGTGGGGCCCGCAGCGCCAATCATGCGCAACACGAACTCCTTCAGCTCGCCCCGTTGGATCAGAGCCTCGATTTTCCTTTTGAGGTTGTAGCATTCCGAGGTCAAATGACCATATTCCCGATGGAACTCACAATACCTGGACCGATCGCGAGTTGCGGGGTCCTTCTTCATTGGAGCCGGGGGGGTGAACTTGTCACGTGCCAGAGCCAAGATCCTTTCCGGCGCCGTGTTCAGCGGCGTGAACGACGAGTACCCTTTGAAGTTTTCCGCAAGTCGCGGTTTCTGAGGTACAGGGGGTTGGTTGCTAGAAACCTGGTTCCCCTTGTTTCGCCTCTTACGAGGTTCGTTCTGCTCGCGGATAGGTTCTTCTCGACGGCGAGAGCTTTGATTAGTGCTCTTGCGTCCGTCGAGGTAATCTTCGACTCCCATGAAGGTCTTAGCTCGAGTCATCAACTCGGCCATGGTGGAAGGGACACGGCCGACGACAGACTTGAGGAAGTCACTCGTGCGCAAGCCTTCTATGATAGCGGCAATTGCGTCACTGTCGTCAAAGCGGTCGACCTTGTTTGACTCTTCTGTGAATCGGGCGAGGTATCGTCTAAGAGACTCGCCACTCTCTTGCCTGATTGACCACAGGTACATCTTGGTCTTCTTTTGGACCATAGACGTGGCGAACCGCGCCAGGAACATGTCCTTCAGGTCTTTGAACGAGTGGATGCTTCCTGGTCTTAAGTTTTTGAACCACTCAAAGCCGGGTCCGGCGAGGGTCAAACTAAAGGCTTGGCACATGGCACCAGGAGAAACACCCTGCATCGTCATCCAGGTTTCATAGTGCTGGATGTGGTAAGCAGGATCTGCTTTCCCATCATAGGGAGCGAGGTTCGGGAGCTTGAAATTCCCCGTACAAACCTCAGCCAATATCTGAGTAGTGAAAGGCGATGAGTTCTCCTCAACGACTCCATAGGCACTTCCACCTATTCCGTATTCTCGGAGATCTCGTACCTCATTTCGAAGGTTGTGGATCATAGTGACCACATCGAGACCGGTCGTTGGAGTAACCCCTTGATCGGGAGGAGTCACCTGCAGCCTCTCGTTAGACCCCTGTCCTGCGCGGCGGTTCCCATTAGTTGGGGCTGCCAGCGGGATGTTGGGTCTAGAGCTTAGTCGCTCTCTCAGATCATTGCCACGCCCAATGCGTTGAGCAGTGAGGTGGTCCCTAAGATCAGGGCTGGCCGTACGGAGGCGCCGGCTCTGCTTGCGGCGGTGCGCTCTCCGCGCGCCCTGACTTTCCGCAACATTCTCCCTCGGACCTAGTCGGTCGAGGGCCGAACGTTGGGAATTCCCCTCTTGAGAAGCTACCGGCGCATCGCCTGTTCGGGGTAAGGGATTCGACGGACCGGCTTCAAACACGGCGGGGAGTCCCCCGTCCTTCGTGAGAGAAGTCTCGACATCCTCCGAGTAACCAGTATCCTCATAATCAGGGTCGCGGCTTTCCTCGTTGAGGTTCTCAGGATCCCCGTTGGGGATCATCGTGTCACGCATAGGTTGCTTCGCAGCCAGTTGGCGGTGATACCTTGCGTTCCTCGCCTTCAGTCGGCGGATACTCTCCTCCAACTCCGTGATGCGGTTTTCCCTGCTATCAGGAGATGGAGATGGTGAGCGGGTCAAGCTCTCTTCGTGGAGCGACTCTTCGTCACCATGCGCTTGGGAGCGCAAGAAGTATTTCTTGGTCTTAGCGACGTTTTCGGGGTTGTTTGCGCCCTCAGAACGTACGGGTGGTTGGCTACTCATCGTTTCTCAAGTTCGAGAAGGTTGAGTTCGCAGAAGAAAAGAAGAAGATGAATAGAAGGGATTTCGGGCTGAATAGGTCGGGAAGTCCCCTCCTTCTAGCGCCAAAATGTTGTCGCACGAAAATGAACAACTATTTAAAACCTCGGGCGGTTCGATCCAAGGCCGGACCAAGTGATTGCACCCGGGCCAAGAGTGTGAACTCGATAGTCTCGAGCTAGGGTTCTCTCCGATCAACCCGCCTCTCGGGAGAGGTAGGGGGTGAGGAGGATGAGTGACCGTGCCTTGGTTGTCGGCTGCCTACGTACCCGTGCGTGGGATCAGGTCAGAACGTAGTTCAAGCGTATGTGACGCAGTATGAGGCGTGGAGCCTTGGCGAAGAGGCGTGCTCGACGAAGGAAACGGGGCGCGAGGAGTCCTCGGCAGCGTCACAGAACTTCGGAGATCGCGTATGCGTCTAGCGTGTTAGACGCGCGAGGGTAGCTCTAGTTGAGAACCCTAGGGGCGTGCTTGAGCACCGGAGAACGTTCGGTCAAAGGGAGCGACGTCCGGGAAGTTCCGGTGAGTGCTTCGGGACCTTTGAGAATGAGGGAGAGAGAAGAGAACCTGCTTCAGGCCAAATGTGGCATCCAGAGAAGCAGAGAAATCGAGCGTGTCGATAAGAGATGAAGAGAACTCTTGGATATTTTGGGATGGATCTTCCCCTCAATGGGAGAGGGTATTTATAGGTGTTTGGGAGCCTTAGAAGGTCCCTTTTTCGTCCATGTGGGACTAGGATCGCGCATGCCATCAAGTGGAGGCGCACGGCGCGCGCGGCGCACAAAGAGCGGCGCACAACGCGCGGCGCGCGGCGCAAGGGGCGCGGCGCGCGTGTCACCGGGCGCGGCGCGAGGGTCACCAGGCGCGGCGCAGGTCGCGCGGCGCGCCGTCTGCTGCACGGCCGGCCGGCGTAGCGCGCTGTGTGCGTGATGGACGGCTCGTCTTGGCCGGGTTCTTGCGGGCCTTCGAATGTCATTCTTCTCACGTGAAATATGAAGCTTTCTACTTGATGAGAGTGACTCAATTCGAGGAGCAAGGCTCGGCCCGACGAGAGCGACTAGCGACTTGATTCGAGGAGTAACTCGAGGATGACTCGAGGCTCGACTCGAAAATGACTCGAGGCTCGACTCGAGGAACAATTAAAGGCTCGACTCGAGGAACCATTCAAGGCTCGACTCGAGGAGCGAAGCTCGACTCGAGGAGATTGACTCAAGGCTCGACTCGAGGAGTCAGGAGTTTGGGCGAGGGCTTGAAGATTTGCCGCTCTTCAGGACCTCCGGCCTGACCATCGGCCCTTTGAGCGACGTGCCTTCTTGGCGTCTCGGGTTTTCTGAAAACGACCGACAATAGTATCAGTCGACTCGTGGACTCGAACTCGACTCGAGGACTCACGTAGAGCCTGCACGAGGAGTTTCGTGGAGAGTCGGCGCGAGGAGTATTGGTCGACTCGCAGACTCGAAGCTCGACTCGAGGAATGAACTCGTCTCGAGGAGACATGTGAAGAGTCGGCACGAGGAGTATTAGTCAACTCGTGGACTCGAACTCGACTCGACGACTCACGTAGAGCCTGCACGAGGAGTTTCGTGGAGAGTCGGCGCGAGGTGTATCGGTCGACTCGCGGACTCGGAGCTCGACTCGAGGAATGAATTCATCTCGAGGAGACATGTGAAGAGTTGGCACGAGGAGTATCAGTCGACTCGTGGACTCGAACTCGACTCGAGGACTCACGTTGAGCCTGCACGAGGAGTTTCGTGAAGAGTTGGCGCGAGGAGTGTCGGTCGACTCGCGGACTCGGAGCTCGACTCGAGGAATGAATTCATCTCGAGGAGACATGTGAAGAGTCTTTCTTTGGGACCTCCGGCCTAACCATCGGCCCCTTGAGACTTTATTATTTTTGTTTTTTTTGGAGTTGTTGTTGAGTTGTTTTTGATTGAGCATTGATCCCTGTTAGCCCCCCCGAGTTTCTTGCGTTTGTGAGACAAAGGCCAAGGAACTCTCGCGTTAGAGGTATACAATAGTGTGTGTTACATTTTTTCATGTGTGAAATAACTCTTTATTGCAATAAGGGGGTCGTTACAGTTTGTCATGGCACTTGGCCTTCTTTGAAAAAAGGAAATTACATTTTCGAAATAAAAGTGACCACGAAGCCGATCGAGTTCGGGCGTGATTGAAAGGTTGAAGACGCGACAATCATGGCTTGCTAGCAGATGCGACGAATTCCTCGAAGTCCCCACTTCGAATTAGGGAATCAATTCGCTTCTTAAGCTGATTGCATTCGATCGTCACGTGCCCGTGATCTTTGTGGTATTCGCAGAACCTGCTTCGATCTCGCTTCGCGGGGTCCTTTGTGAGTGGAGCGGGGCTTCCCAGCTCATCGCGGCGTAAGCGCAGGAGCCGGTCGGGCGTTGTGTTGAGCGGGATGAAGGATCGCTTCGGGGTCGGAGAAGGAAAGTCATTAGGGACTCGACCTTTTCTGCGCCTCTTCCTTCGCGAGTCGGGAGCGTCAGCCGATGCGGCGAGTGTGGAGGCGCGTCTCTTGTTGGGTGCGCAGTTAGCAGCGTCAGGTGGTTGACGTCCCAAGATGATCTTGCTCGCGATCTCGCGTTGGGTGTTGAGCTTTTCTCTCAAGTCAAACTCGTGAACCTCTCTCTGAGAAGTGAGGCGGTCCCTCAAGTCTCCGGAGGCCGTCCCTATCACCCTTGTCAAGGGCGTGCCATTCTCGACGTTGTCACCTTGACGAGGGTTTTGGACGCGGATCGTGAGCTTTGAGCGTTCCTTTCGGGACCTCGAGACTGAGCGTCCTCAGGTATCGCGCGAGCTTTGACGCCTTGACGTGGTCGCCCGAGGGTGTCCCCTCGAGGGCGCGTGCGGGTGCTCATCAGAAAGTCGACATTTCGATGCGGCCGCCCGAGGGTGTCCGCTTGGAAGCGTGTGCGTGTGTCCACTTTTGTGAATAGCGTGGTCGAGGTTGGTCTCGTGGTTGATGTCGTCGACGTTGTTGGAGTCAAGGAGGTCGGCGATGAGTGCGCCGGTGACGCCGGGGCGGTCTAGGAGCTCGGCGAGCCTTCGAGCCGTGTCCTCTCGGACTCCGGCCTCGGGGTCATTCGTCGGCTCTCGGGGCTGGCTCTCATTATCATGAGGTTGCCCTTCGAAATGGCGCGCAGAGCTTTGTAGGCCGTGCCTCGAGCTAGTCGCTCGGGCGCCCACGGAGGTGGCAGGCACATGACTCATCTCTCGAGAGTCGTAGGTGTAGTGATGGAGGAATGGAAGGGAGAGCGTCGAGGTCCCCTCCTTCTAGCGCCAAAATGTTGTCGCTGATTTTTGGACAACTATTTAGGAGCCCAGAGTGGTTAGACCCAAGGCCGGACCAAGTGGTCTCACTCCGGCTCGAGCGTGTCGGACTTGGTATCCCAAATTGTCCCTTAGCTGTCTTTGGTATCTGTCTCGTCCAGGCACCTGAAAAGCAAGCAGAAAAGGTGTGAACTACAAAGGGGAAACAGAGGGGTTGCCTCTGTTTACCTCTCCGACGCTCAACATTAGTGGGATTGAGGTGGAGTATAGAGGTTTTAGGGGTGGTGAGAGGCCAAAGATGATCGAAACGAGCGAAGTACGAATTCGGCAGCGTTTCGGGACTCAAAAATGGATTACCTGGGTCAAGGGAGAGACCCTCATATTTATAGGCGGCCAAGGGGTGTTTGGGGAACCCCTCGGCCGAGCGCCGGCCTTGGAGAGCGGGCCTTGGAGCGCCGGCCTTGGAGAGACGGCCTTGGAGCGCCGGCCATGGAGAGCCGGCCATGGAGAGCCGGCCTTGGAGAGCCGGCCTTGGAGCGCCGGCCATGGAGAGCCGGCCATGGAGAGCCGGCCATGGAGAGCCAGCCTTGGAGCGCCGGCCTTGGAGAGCCGCCCTTGGCGAGCGCCGGCCTTGGGGAGCCGGCCTTGGAGAGCCGGCCTTGGCGAGCGCCGGCCTTGGAGAGCCGGCCTTGGACGAGTGCCGGCCTTGGAGAGCCGGCCTTGGCGAGCGCCGGCCTTGGCGAGCGCTGGCCCTGGACGAGCGCCGGCCTTGGAGAGCCGGCCTTGGCGAGTGCCGGCCTTGGAGAGCGAGTCTCAGGACGGCCGCCAGCGTGGCCGTCGTCGATCTACCGGGCCGAGACGGGCCGGTAACATCTCTCTTTCTTTCCTCGGCACCTCGAGCAACCACGAAAGTTTCTATCACTAAATCACTCGAAATAAAGGAATTAGTGAGTGGGCACTTTTAAACACTACGACTTAAGAACGAGTCTTGAAGTCGCAGAGCTAAACACTAGGTCGAATGAGGACCTAGGTGGCAAAACAAAAATCGAAAATAAACTAGAGAGAGAGAGGAAGGGGCGGCCAAAGTTCTAGAGAGAGAGTCTCTCAAATCTCTTAAACTTGGATGAATGAATTGTGAAGAAAAGGGGCTCCTATTTATAGGAGAGGTCTCATCTTCAATAAGGTAATTGTTGTCGGTCGTTTTCGGAAAACCCGAGACTCCAAGAAGGCACGTCGCTCAAAGGGCCGATGGTCAGGCCGGAGGTCCTGAAGAGCGGCAGGTCTTCAAGCCCTCGCCCAAACTCTTGACTCCTCGAGTCGAGCTTCGCTCCTCGAGTCGAGCCTTGAGTCAATCTCCTCGAGTCAAGCTTCGCTCCTCGAGTCGAGCCTTGAGTTAATCTCCTCGAGTCGAGCCTTGAATTGTTCCTCGAGTCGAGCCTCGAGTCATTCTTGAGTCGCTCCTCGAGTCAAGTCGCTAGTCGCTCTCGTCAAGTTGAGCCTTGCTCCTCGAATCGAGTCACTCTCGTCAAGTGGAAATCTTCATATTTCATGTGGGAAGAATGATATTCGAAGGCCCGCAAGAGCCCGGCAAGACGAGCCGTTCATCACGCGCACAACACACTACGCCGGCCAGCCGTGCAGCAGACGGCGCGCCGCGCCAGGCAGGCGCGTGCCGCGCGACCTGCGCCGCTCCCGGTGACCCGCGCGCCGCGCCCCCTGCGCCGCTCGCCGGGCGCCGCGCGTTGTGCGCCGCGCTTTGTGTGCCGCACGCGCCGTGCGCCTTCATTTGATGGCATGCGCGTTCCTAGTCCCACATGGACGAAAAAGGGACCTTCTAAGGCTCCCAAACACCTATATAAACCCCCTCCCATTGAGGGGAAAGCCATCCAATAATATCCCATTGAAGCCTATTCAATTCGATAAATTTCCTTCATCTCCTATCGACACGCTCGATTTCTTACTCTTCTCTGCTTCTCAGGATGCCATATTTGGCCTGAAGCAGACTCTCTTCTCTCTCCCCCGTTCTCAAAGGTTCCGAAGCACTCACGGGGACTTCCCGGACGTCGCTCCCTTTGACCGAACGTTCTCCGGTGCTCAAGCACGCCCCTAGGGTTCTCGACTAGAGTTCCCCTCGCGCGTCTAACACGCTAGACGCGTACGCGATCTCCGAAGTTCTGAGACGCTGCCGAGGACTCCTCGCGCCCCGTCTCCTTCGTCCAGCACGCCTCTCCACCAAGGCTCCGCGCCTCATACTGCGTCTTTCACGCTTGAACTACGTTCTGACCTGATCCCACGCACGGGTACATAGGCAGCCGACAACCAAGGCACGGTCACTCCTCCTCCTCACCCCCTACCTCTCCCGAGAGGCGGGTTGATCGGAGAAAACCCTAGCTCGAGACTATCGAGTTCACACTCTTGGCCCGGGTGCGATCACTTGGTCCGGCCTTGGATCGAACCGCCCGAGGTTTTAAATAGTTGTTCATTTTCGTGCGACAACATTTTGGCGCTAGAAGGAGGGGACTTCCCGACCTATTCAGCCCGAAATCCCTTCTGTTCATCTTCTTCTTTTCTTCTACGAACTCAACCTTCTCGAACTTGAGAAACGATGAGTAGCCAACCACCCGTACGTTCTGAGGGCGTGAACAACCCCGAAAACGTCACTAGGACCAAGAAATACTTCTTGCGCTCCCGAGCGCATGGTGACGAAGAGTCGCTCCACGAAGAGAGCTCGACGCGCTCACCATCTCCATCTCCTGATAGCAGGGACAACCGCATCGTGGAGTTAGAGGAGAGTATCCGCCGACTGAAGGTGAGGAACGCAAGGTACCACAGCCGACTGGCTGCGAAGCAACCTATGCGTGACACCACGACCCCCAACGGGGATCCTGAGAACCTCAACGAGGAAAGCCGCGACCCTGATTATGAGGGTACTGGTGAGTCGGAGGATATCAAGACTTCTCTCACGAAGGACGGGGGACTCCCCGCCGTGTTTGAAGCCGGTCCGTCGAATCCCTTACCCCGAACAGGCGATGCGCCGGTAGCTTCTCAAGAGGGGATTTCCCGACGTTCAGCTCTCGACCGACTAGGTCCAAGGGAGAATGTTGCGGAAAGTCAGGGCGCACGGAGAGCGCACCGCCGCAAGCAAAGCCGGCGCCTCCGTACGGCCAGCCCTGACCTTAGGGACCACCTCACTACTCAACGCATTGGGCGTGGCAATGATCTGAGAGAGCGACTAAGCTGTAGACCCAATATCCCGCTGGCAGCCCCAACTAACGGGAACCGCCGCGCAGGACAGGGGTCTAACGAGAGGCTACAGGTGACTCCTCCCGATCAAGGGGTTACTCCAACGACCGGTCTCGATGTGGTCACTATGATCCACAACCTTCGAAATGAGGTACGAGATCTCCGAGAATACGGAATAGGTGGAAGTGCCTATGGGGTCGTTGAGGAGAATTCATCACCTTTCACTACTCAGATACTGGCTGAGGTTTGTACGGGGAATTTCAAGCTCCCGAACCTCGCTCCCTATGATGGGAAAGCAGATCCTGCTTACCACATCCAGCACTATGAAACCTGGATGACGATGCAGGGTGTTTCTCCTGGTGCCATGTGCCAAGCTTTTAGTTTGACCCTCGCCGGACCCGGCTTTGAGTGGTTCAAAAACTTAAGGCCAGGAAGCATCCACTCGTTCAAAGACCTAAAGGACATGTTCCTAGCGCGGTTCGCTACGTCTATGGTTCAAAAGAAGACCAAGATGTACCTGTGGTCAATCAGGCAAGAGAGTGGCGAGTCTCTTAGACGACACCTCGCCCGATTCACTGAAGAATCAAACAAGGTCGACCGCTTTGACGACAGTGACGCAATTGCCGCTATCATAGAAGGCTTGCGCACGAGTGACTTCCTCAAGTCTGTCGTCGGCCGTGTCCCTTCTACAATGGCCGAGTTAATGACTCGAGCTAAGACCTTCATGGGAGTTGAAGACTACCTCGACGGCCGTAAGAGCACTAATCAAAGCTCTCGCCATCGAGAAGAACCTAGCCGCGAGCAGAACGAACCTCGTAAAAGGCGAAACAAGTGGAACCAGGTTCCTAGCAACCAACCCCCTGCACCTCAGAAACCGCGACTTGCGGAAAACTTCAAAGGGTACTCGTCATTCACGCCGCTGAACACAGCGCCAGAAAGGATCTTGGCTCTGGCACGTGACAATTTCACGCCCCCGGCTCCAATGAAGAAGGATCCCGCAACTCGCGATCAATCCAGGTATTGCGAGTTCCATCAGGAATACGATCATTTGACCTCGGAATGCTACAACCTCAAAAGGCAAATCGAGGCTTTGATCCAACGGGGTGAGTTGAAGGAGTTCGTGTTGCGCATGATTGGAGCTGCGGGCCCCACCGCGAACAGACAACAGTTTGGTCAAGGAGGAGGAACAGCCGCTTCTGCTGACCGAACCACGGCTACTGCCAACGCCAACCCACAACTGCACGTGGTAACCACCATACTGGGAGGTCCACAAGATGGAGATTCAGCCCGACAACGGAAGAAATTCCTTAGGGCCGTGTCTCAGGAAGACGCTGCTATGCACGTCAACTTCACATATGAAGAACCTCCGTCCGTGCCTCACGAGACGATTTATTTCACCAATGAAGAGGCCAAGCGAGTTGTGCATCCGCACAATGACGCGATCGTGCTCAAAGCCCAAGTGGCCAATAACTTGGTGAAAAGGGTTCTCATCGATAACGGCAGCGCTGCCGATATAATTTTCAAGTCTACCCTAGAGCGCATGAAGCTCGGGGGGCTGCGCCCGACTCCGACCCAAACACCATTGTTTGGGTTCACTGGGGAAAAGGTTATGACCGAGGGCATTATCGACCTGCCGGTCACCTTTGGGACCCCTGGAGGGATCGAGGCCGTTCACATGGTCCCATTCCTAGTGGTCGATCAAGAGTCGCCTTACAACTTAATCATCGGGCGACCCACGTTGAACCGGCTAAGGGCAATCACTTCCACGTATCACCTACTGGTGAAGTTCCCCACCGAAGTGGGAATTGGCATTATGGCTGGAGACCAAACCCAAGCCAGAATATGCTACGTGCAAGGAGTTGATGGCAAGTCCGCGGGAAAAGCGGTCAACACAATCTTCCAACTGGAAGACGATTACCCATGCAACCCAAGGGATGCAAGGAAGTTCGGAGAACTTGACCCCTGTTGTCGTTGTTTTTCGGACAACTATTTAGGAGCCCAGAGTGGTTAGACCCAAGGCCAGACCAAGTGGTCTCACTCCGGCTCGAGCGTGTCGGGCTTGGTATCCCAAGCCGTCCCTTAGCTGTTGGTGGTGTCAATCTCGTCCAGGCACCTAAAAAGAAAGCAGAAAGAGGTGTGAACTACAAAGGGGAAACAAAGGGGGTGCCTCTGTTTACCTCTCTGACGCTCAACATTAGTAGGATTGAGGTGGATATAGAGGGTTTAGAGGTGGTGAGAGGCCAAAGATGAGCGAAACGAGTGAAGTACGAGTTCGACAGCGTTTCGGGACTCAAAATTGGATTACCTGGACTAGGGGAGCGGCCCCTGTATTTATAGGCAGCCAAGGGGTGGTTTGAAGACCCCTTGGCCGAGTGAGCAAGCTTGGGTCGGCCATTGGCCGGCTGAAGGGTTGGGTCGGCCAATGGCCGAGTGAGGAGTCTTGGCCGGATGAAGGTTCACTCGGCCCTTGGCCGAGTGAACTGCTGGAAGGTTCACTCGGCCAATGGCCGAGTGAACTGCATGGCCGGCTTAAGGGTTCACTCGGCCATTGGCCGAGTGAACTGCTGGAAGGTTCACTCGGCCAATGGCCGAGTGAACTGCCTTGGTGGCTGGAGGGTTCACTCGGCCATTGGCCGAGTGAACTGCCCAATGGCCGAGTGAGCCATTGACCCAGCCAATGGCCGAGTGAGCCATTGACTCGGCCCATGGCTGGGCAAGGCATTTGACTTGGCCATTGGTTTAGGCCGGCCCCTGGTTGAGTCAGGGTTTCGCCGTCCAAGACCTCGTACCAGCCACGTAGGTCGAAGAGATGCCTTTGTTCCCGTTGGCCCTAGACGGGCCAACAACATTAGCCCCCCGAGTTTCCGGTCGAGCGCAGGTCGAGTGGAAACTCAAAATCTATGCTTTTAACGGGTAACGGCCATTGCGCGTCGCGAGGGATGGCCTTTGTGCGTCACGAGGGACGGCCTTTGTGCGTCGCGAGGGACGGCCTTTGTGCGTCACGAGGGACGGCTTTTGTTGCGTGTGGCTTATTTTCTCGACTTACCGACGAAGGCGTAATCGATTTGCACGTCTCTCTTGTGCGCGGCTTATATTCTCGACCTACCATTGAAGGCGTGATCGATTAGCACGACTTGGGCCTCGGGGGGCCTCGGTGTCACGTTTACGTGACCGGGTTTTCCGTGGTCGCTGGCTAGGCCAGATACGCCCTGGCGGACGCAAGCCTTTGAAACCCATTTGTAACTCGTTGCCTGTCGGCTCACGAGCTGGGCGGCGAGCGCGATGCCACATTTGTGTGGCCAGGTTTCCCGTGGACGCTGGCTAGTCCAGATACGCCCAGCGGACGCAAACCTTGAACCCATTTGTAACTCGTTGCCTATCGGCTCACGAGCTGGGCGGCGAGCGTGATGCCACGTTTGTGTGGCGAGGTTTCTCGTGGATGTTGGCTAGACCAGGTACGCCCAGCGGACGCAAGCCTTGAACCCATTTGTAACTCGTTGCCTATCGGCTCACGAGCTGGGCGGCGAGCGCGATGCCACATTTGTGTGGCGAGGTTTCCCGTGGACGCTGGCCAGACCATATACGCCCTGCGGACGCAGACCTTGAACTCATTTGTAACTCGTTGCCTATCGGCTCACGAGCTGGGCGGCGAGCGCGATGCCAGATTTGTGTGGCGAGGTTTCCCGTGGGCGCTGGCTAGACCAGATACGCCCAGCGGACGCAGACCTTGAACCCATTTGTAACTTGTTGCCTATCGGCTCACGAGCTGGGCGGCGAGCGCGATGGCACATTTGTGTGGCGAGGTTTCCCGTGGACGCTGGCTAGACCAGATACGCCCAGCGGACGCAGACCTTGAACCCATTTGTAACTCGTTGCCTATCGGCTTATGAGCTGGGCGGCGAGCGCGATGCCACATTTGTGTGGCGAGGTTTCCTGTGGGCGCTGGCTAGACCAGATACGCCCAGCGGACGCAGACCTTGAACCCATTTGTAACTCGTTGCATATCGGCTCACGAGCTGGGCGGCGAGCGCGATGCCACATTTGTGTGGCGAGGTTTCACGTGGGCGCTGGCTAGACCAGATACGCCCAGCGGACGCAGACCTTGAACCCATTTGTAACTCGTTGCCTATCGGCTCACGAGCTGGGCGGCGAGCGCGGACTCGAGACTCAACTCGAGGACTCATGTAGAGCCTGCACGAGGAGTAGTCAGTTGACTCGTGGACTTGGGACTCAACTCGAGGGCTCTTGTAGAGCCTGCACGAGGAGTTTTGTGGAGAGTCGGCGCGAGGAGTATCGGTCGACTCGTGGACTCGGAGCTCGACTCGAGGAATGAACTCATCTCAAGGAGACATGCGAAGAGTCGGCACGAGGAGTATCGGTCGACTCGTGGACTCGAATCGACTCGAGGAATGAACTCATCTAAAGGAGACATGCGAAGAGTCGGCACGAGGAGTATCGGTCGGCTCGTGGACTCGAACTCGACTCGAGGACTCACGTAGAGCTTGCACGAGGAGTTTCGTGAAGAGTCGGCGTGAGGAGTATCGGTCGACTCGCGGACTCGGAGCTCGACTCGAGGAATGAGCTCATCTCGAGGAGTTACGTGAGAAGTCTTTCTCTGGGACTTTTTTTTTTTAGTTGTTTCTAGTTTCGTTGAGCATTGTTTCCCATTAGCCCCCCGAGTTTCTTGTGTACTCGCAGAGGAGACTAGAAATTATAATGCAACAAGATAAATGCTTCGAGGCAAAATGTAATCTAATTATCATGTCAAAATAGTCGAAAATTACATTCCCAGGCCGTTGGCCTTATTAAAATTTGAAATTGTCTTAAAACTGGAAATAAAATGACATAAATCAGGCCTTATTAAAATTTGGAAGGTGGTGCTCACCATCTTTCCCTTGCCTTTCCCATCCACGCCTTGGATGTAGCACATCCTTGCCATCGATTGATCTCCCAACATAATGGCAATCCCGTTGTCAGTCGGGAACTTCATCATCAAGTGGTAGGTGGACGTAATGGCCTTTAACCGATTGAGAGTCGGGCGACCGATGATGATGTTGTACGCCGAGGGCTGGTCCACGACCAGGAATGACACGACGCGAGTGTCCTCGAGCCCCCCCGGCGTCCCGAAGGTGACCGGGAGTTCGATAGTGCCCTCCGTCATGACCCTCTCCCCGGAGAAGCCAAAGAGTGGGGTCGAGATTGGGGTCGGTTTTAGTCCGGTCAGCTTCATCCTGTCCAACGCTGATTTGAAGATGATGTCGGCCGAGCTGCCGTTATCAATCAGGATTCTTCGGACGAGATTGTTGGCGACTGGGGCCGAGACGACTATTGCGTCATTGTGCGGGTGGAGAACTCGTGTCGCCTCTTGGCCGGTGAAGAACATGGACTCGAACGGGGCCGGAGGGGGAGCCTCGTACATATGGTTGATGTAGTGCGCAATTTTTCCTCGGGAAACCTCGCGCACGTACTTCTTCCTTTGCGTGGACGAGTCCCCAAACTCCGGGCCACCCATGATCGAGCCCACGACGTGCAGCTATGAGCTCTCCGGTTCTTCAATCGCTGCCCGGTCCGTGACAGTCACCGTCGCCGGACCCTTCCTTCCTTGCCGTGGACGGCCTTCGTGTGCCGCGGCCGTCCCGATTGTTCCAAGGACGTACTCCTTCAACTTCCCATCCTGAATGAGGGCCTCGATCTGGCGCTTGAGCTGGTAACACTCGAACGTCAGGTGCCCGTGGTCTCGGTGATACTCACAGAACTTGCTTCGATCTTGCTTTGCGGGATCCCTCGTGAGTGGAACGAGGCTCCCCAGCTCGTCGCGATGCAAAGCCAGGATCCGCTCTCGTGAGGTTTTTAGAGGGGTGAACGTCGATAACGCTCGGAAGCTATCGACGTGTGACGACCTCGGCCTGGGGAGGGAGCGACCATTAGGTGCCTGGCCTCCCTTGTTCCTCTTCCTTCGAGGATCGGGACGATCTTCATCTTGGTCGTCGCGGCTGCGACTACCTTGCCCTCCTGACTTCCGGCCGTCTCGGTCATCGAGATAGTCCTCGATTCCCATATACGCGCGGGCTCTCGTCATCAGCTCCGCCATGTCTCGCGGGACTCGCCCAACAATGGACTTGAGGAAGTCGCTCGTGCGAACTCCCTCGGTGATCGCCGTGATGGCGTCCTTATCATCGAACCCTTCGACTTTGTGAGACTCCTCGGTGAAGCGGGCGAGGTATTGTCTCAGTGTCTCGTCTCTCCCTTGCCGGATGGAGAGGAGGTGGGTCTTTGACTTCTTTTGCGCCACGAGGGTGGCGAATCGAGCAAGGAAAACCTCTCGCAAGGCCCGGAAAGACGAGATGCTTCCCGGCCTTAGGCTTCGGAACCACTCAAATCCTGACCCTGTGAGGGTCAGGCTGAAGGCCTGGCAGAGGGTGGCGTCCGTCTGTCCTTGCATTGCCATCCACGTCTCGTAATGTTGGATGTGGAAGTTCGGGTCAGTCCGTCCATCATAGGGAGGGATGGACGGCAATTTGAAGTTCCCCATGCAAGGCTGCGCGAGGATTTGTGTGGCAAAGGGAGAGTATGATTCCTCGATCCCTCCATATGATCTTTGCCTCCCCGATTCCCTCATCTCGATGATTTGGTTTTGGAGGCTCTGAATCATCGTGACCATATCAAGCCCGTTGGCAGGGCCGACTGTCGGGGCCACGGGGGTCACCGGTTGGCGTTCGTTGGACGCTTGGTCCACGACATTGGCCTGAGGTCGGCCGAGAGTTGCGGCGGGCAGCGCGTCCCGCCGAGAATTGAGCCTTTGGCGGAGATCCTCCCCTCGGGAGTTTCTTTGCGTCGTCAAGTGTTCTCTAAGGTCCGCGCTAGGTGCGTGGCGAGGTGAGGTCGCTCTTGGTCGGGCCGTCCGGCGAGCGCTTCGGTTGTCGGCCCCATCGTCAACCAGAGTCGCTCTCTCCTCGACGAGGGGCCGTCTCCGGCCACCTCTTGAAACCGAGGGGGCGAGTCCCCGGGACTGTGACCGTGCCTGTCGTCGAGCCGGGTGCAAGTGATCGACCAACGCACCATTGGCCCTCTCGGGTCGTGCTTGAGCGAGGCTAGGGGTGGCCTTGTTGGTTCTTGACTCCCCCACGTATTCGGGGTCGGAGTCGTCCTGAGCGGATCGATCCTCGACGTCGTAGCCGAGGAGATTGGCGATGAGGGAGCCGTCAACGCCGGGACGGACAAGGAGCTCCGCGAGCCGCCGGGCCGTGTCCTCTCGGAGCTCGGCCTCGGGGTCGATCACCGGGTCTTGGGGCTGGCTCTCGCTATCGCGAGGTTGCCCTTCAAGACGGTGTGCGAGGAGTCGGAGACCGTACCTCGAGCTCGTCGCTCGTGTACCTGCGGAGGTAGTGGGTAAGTGACTCATCTCTCGAGAGTCGTAGGAGTGAGAAGAAGACTGGTAGAGGGGATGTGTTGCTAAGGTCGGAGGTACGGCCCCTCCTTCTAGCGCCAAAATGTTGTCGCTGTTTTTCAGACAACTATTTAGGAGCCCAGAGTGGTTAGAGCCAAGGCCAGACCAAGTGGTCTCACTCCGGCTCGAGCGTGTCGGGCTTGGTATCCCAAGCCGTCCCTTAGCTGTTGGTGGTGTCAATCTCGTCCAGGCACCTGAAAAGAAAGCAGAAAGAGGTGTGAACTACAAAGGGGAAACAAAGGGGGTGCCTCTGTTTACCTCTCTGACGCTCAACATTAGTAGGATTGAGGTGGATATAGAGGGTTTAGAGGTGGTGAGAGGCCAAAGATGAGCGAAACGAGTGAAGTACGAGTTCGACGGCGTTTCGGGACTCAAAATTGGATTACCTGGACTAGGGGAGCGGCCCCTGTATTTATAGGCAGCCAAGGGGTGGTTTGAAGACCCCTTGGCCGAGTGAGCAAGCTTGGGTCGGCCATTGGCCGGCTGAAGGGTTGGGTCAGCCAATGGCCGAGTGAGGAATCTTGGCCGGATGAAGGTTCACTCGGCCCTTGGCCGAGTGAACTGCTGGAAGGTTCACTCGGCCAATGGCCGAGTGAACTGCATGGCCGGCTGAAGGGTTCACTCGGCCATTGGCCGAGTGAACTGCTGGAATTCAAGGGAGTTCCACTCGCCATCAAAACTTAGCTTACCGCCTTCCTTAGGGAGTTCAAGGATGTTTTTGCATGGACTCACGCGGACATGCCCGGAATCGATCCCGAGGTAATAGTGCACCGATTGAACGACGACCCAAAGGTCGCCGAAAAAGTGCAGGCTAGACGGACGTTCAACCCAGAACGATACCTGGCCATAAATGAAGAGGTCAAGAAACTCTTCACCGCAAACTTCATTCGAGAGGCTAAGTACCCCAAGTGGGTCGCCAACGTGGTAATGGTAAAAAAGCCCAACGGGAAGTGGCGAATTTGTATAGACTACAAAGATCTTAACAAAGCCTGCCCTAAGGATTGCTTTCCACTCCCGCGCATCGAACAACTGGTGGACGCCACGGCCGGCCATGAACTTCTAAGCTTCATGGATGCCTATTCAGGCTACAACCAAATTCGAATGCACGAGCCCGATCAAATTAAGACGACCTTTGTCACCGATTGAGGTCTCTACTGTTACAAGGTCATGCCTTTCGGCCTTAAGAACGCGGGAGCAACGTACCAACACTTGGTAAATCGGATCTTCGCCGATCAAATCGGCAAGACGATGGAGGTGTACGTGGACGACATGCTCGTTAAAAGCCTACTGGGAACCAATCACGTGCACGACCTAAGGGAGATGTTCACAATCCTCCGCCGATATAAAATGAAGCTCAACCCCAACAAGTGCGTATTCGGGGTTGAATCCGGGAAGTTCCTCGGTTACATCGTCAGCCGACGAGGCATAGAGGCGAACCCGGAAAAAATCAAGGCACTCCTTGAAATGAAGTCGCCAAGACGAGTCAAAGAGGTACAAAGCCTGACCGGTCGGATTGCCGCTCTAACACGCTTCGTGTCTAAAGCCACCGACAAGTGTCAACCGTTCTTCAAAGCTCTGAAGAAGACGGACGGCTTTGAGTGGACGAACGAATGCGAAAGTGCCTTCCAAGAAATGAAGGCTTACTTTGGATCCCCACCATTCCTCTCTAAACCAAGAGAGGGCGAGACGCTATACGTGTATCTCGCCGTCTCTGAAAGAACTGTAAGCGCTGTCCTTGTCCGCGAAGAAGACAAGGTCCAATGGCCGATCTACTACGTGAGCAAAGCGTTACTCGACGCGGAAACACGCTACACCGAGATAGAGAAACTTTCTCTGGCTCTCGTAACGGCAGCTAAGAAGCTACGGCCGTACTTCCAAGCTCACCCAGTCGTGGTGCGAACTGAGCATCCGATTGGTAAAGCTCTTCAAAAGGGAACATCGACTCGCATGGCGATCTGGTCCCAAGAATTGAGCGAGTACGGGATTGAGTTCCACCCAAGAACGGCTATAAAGGGGCAGGCCTTAGCCGACTTTGTGGCAGAATTCTCCTATGCTCCCGATATGGGAAGAGCGGAAGCCGACCCAAACGATGCGCTAACTCGTAAAAGGAAGGTAGACCCAACGGGTCCCATCTGGGAGTTATACGTAGACGGAGCATCTAATGCTCGGGGGGCTGGCGCCGGAATAATCCTGATTAATCCCGACGGGGAAAAGCTGTGATACGCCCTTCACTACGGCTTCCAAGCCTCCAACAATGAAGCTGAATACGAAGCGCTCATTGTAGGGATAGAACTAGCACAGAAACTCGGCTCCCATAACCTGCGAATACACTGCGACTCGCAGTTGATCGTAAACCAGGTTAAAGGAGATTACATCGCCAAGGAGCCTAACATGGTCGCGTACCTGGCTAAGACGAATTCCAAACTCGATGCCTTCTCTTGGTTCGAGATCCACCAAATCCCGAGAGAACAAAATTCGGAGGCTGACGCGATTGCTCGCCTCGGATCTGGCTTCGACGAAGACGGATTGGGGACCGTACCCATTGAATCTCTCCCACGACCATCCGTCTCCCGAGACGAAGTCGGGACCATAGAGGTGGCATCTCAGCCCACTTGGATGGACTCAATTGTCGAGTTTTTGCGAAGAGGGGACCATAAATGCCAGCGCTTCGCGGAAATTCCGCGACAGCCCCCGACCCCGTTAAGCAGCATCGTTGTCCCACGTTACTTTGCTAAGTGGGGCGTGGACATCATTGGCAAGCTCCCTAGAGCGCCAAGGCAATACGAGTACGCCATTATCGCCATCGACTACTTCACTAAGTGGGTAGAGGCCGAGCCGCTTGCCAGAATAACTGAAGTAAACACGACAAACTTCATATGGAAAAACATCATATGCAGGCACGGTATCCCCGCCTCGATTGTGACCGACAACGGAGCACAATTTGACAACGCGCGAGTAAGAGATATCTGCGATCAACTGAAGATTAGCAAGACCTTCTCCTCGCCGCGTCATCCTCAGGCCAACGGCCAAGTCGAGGCAGTCAACAAGACTATCAAACGCAACCCGAAAAAGAAGCTCGAAGACAAGAAAAGCGCCTGGGCCGAGGAATTGCCATTCGTCCTATGGGCATATAGGACAACCGCGCGAAACGCCACCGGCGAGACGCCATTCTCCCTTGCATATGGGGTCGAGGCCGTGGTTCCAATTGAAACCGAGGTACCCACATTCCGAGTCGATACATTCGACGAAGCGGACAATGACGAGGCCATGCGCCTTGAGTTGGACCTGATCGATGAAAAGAGAGCGGAAGCATTCAGACGCCTCGCCGCACAGAAGCGCAAGGTCGAAAGATACTACAACTCCAAGATCAAAAGGCGAACCTTTGCCGTCGGAAGCCTCGTCCTCAGACGAGTGTTCCAGAACACACAAGTCCAAGGCGCCGGCGTCCTAGGCCCGAACTGGGAAGGCCCTTACAAAGTCCGCAAAGTCATTCACGACGGGACATACTACATCGAGCACACGGACGGAACTCCGACTCGCCACCCGTGGAACGCGGAGCACTTGAGGTAGTAGTATCAGTAGCTAGCGTCCCCCGCTTTTTTATCGCTTTTATTTCCCATTTTCAATAAGGCCTACGAGCCAATGTTTTAGGATTTAAATTTTCTCGCAAGTTTTTCGCAAAAGTAATAAAACTCGAGTTCTCCGTTTCAAATTCCGTTATATGCAAGTTTTCTGGTTATCAACAATTAACTTATAACCCAAAAAACTTGGGGGGGCTAGCTATGGTAAGGAAACTCTCAAAAGAACACGCTCCACCAAAAAATCGTAAGACGCCTACATGGCGCATGTAAGACGCCTACATGGCGCAACGTAAGACGCCTACATGGCGCATGTAAGACGCCTACACGGCGCAACCTAAGACGCCTACATGGCGCAACCCGTAAGACGCCTACATGGCGCAACCCGTAAGACGCCTACATGGCGCAACCTAAGACGCCTAAATGGCGCACGTAAGACGCGTAAAGGCGCAACCCGTAAGACGCCTACATGGCGCAACCTAAGACGCCTACATAGCGCACGTAAGACGCCTACATGGCGCAACCGAAGACGCCTACATGGCGCATGTAAGACGCGTAAAGGCACAACCCGTAAGACGCTTACATGGCGCAACCACAGACGCCTACATGGCGCACGTAAGACGCGTAAAGGCGCAACCCGTAAGACGCCTACATGGCGCAACCTAAGACGCCTACATTGCGTATGTAAGACGCGTAAAGGCGCAACCCGTAAGACGCCTACATGGTGCAACCTAAGACACCTACATGGCGCACGTAAGACGCGTAAAGGCGCAACCCGTAAGACGCCTACATGGCGCAACCTAAGACGCCTACATGGCGCACGTAAGACGCGTAAAGGCGCAACCCGTAAGACGCCTACATGGCGCAACTTAAGACGCCTACATGGCGCACGTAAGACGCGTAAAGGCGCAGCCCGTAAGACGCCTACATGGCGCAACCAAAGACGCCTACATGGCACACGTAAGACGCGTAAAGGCGCAACCCGTAAGACGCCTACATGGCACAACCTAAGACGCCTACATGGCGCACTTAAGACGCCTACATGGCGCAACTTAAGACGCCTACATGGCGCAACCTAAGACGCCTACATGGCGCACTTAAGACGTCTACATGGCGCAACCTAAGACGCCTACATGGCGCAATCCAAGACGCCTACATGGCGCGCTTAAAACGCCTACCTGGCGCGGCCTGATACGTCCACTTGGCACAATCCGGCACACGTAAGGCGCCTACGTAGCATGGCTGACTCGCAGTTGAAAATACTTAAAAACGCGAACCATCCAAGTGACTGGCGTGTTTGAAAAGGTACCCTGCTGAGGTAAAAGGATGGGCAAAACAATTGACACAAACAAATCGACCATCCAAGCATGCCATGAAAGATGAATATGCGAAAACATTCGTAAGAATAAATAATTAACTTCTCATAAAAGAAAGGGGCAACCGCCTCAAATCCTAGAAAGCATGCGCTAAGACAAGTGCGCTAAAGGGAAAAATCCTAGTAAGCAAGCGCTAAGACAAGTGCGCTAAAGGGAAAAATCCTAGTAAGCAAGCGCTAAGACAGGTGCGCTGAATGGAAAAACCTAAAAAGCATGCGCTAAACACTTGCGCGAGAAAAGTAAAAAAAGGAAAAGGTCACTCGGCGGGAGCGTCGCCTACAGGATCGGCCCCGTCGAGTGATGGGAACAGCGAGTCGAAGAAGTGGAAGGTGACCCCCCGAGAAACATTCTCGGTAGCTGTGGCGTCCCGACACTCCACCGCCGCTGCATGCCTTGCCTCTTCGACTCCGACATCAAAGTCGTCTTGAAGGTCGGACGCAAGCTGTTCCGCCGCGGCTTTCTCCTCGGTAACCCGAGCCACCTCCTCCGCCAAGGAGTCGCGCTTACGCTCCGCACGAACACGGGCAGCCTCACTCGATGTAAGCTGACCCTGAAGAATGCCAACTTCTTCTGTGCGCGATTCCAACTGACGTCGAAGGTCCCGCGCCTCGCTCCGGAAGACCTCCGTCGATCGAGTCGCCACTTCAAGGGCTTGACGTTCCGTCGTTAGCTCCTCAGCCATCTTCACCACCGCCGCCTGAGCACGGTCGCACTTGCCGCGGGTAACTCCCAATTCCACGCGAGCCTCCTGAAGCTGCTCGCAGAGACTCGCAAACTCCGCCTTTGAGTGAGAACCTTGCTCGGCGTGGGCCAGCTGAGACTTCGCTTGAGCAAGCTCTTCCTGGGCACGGCTCATTCGCCTGATGAGGTCGTGAAGGATCTTCTCGCCCCGGGTCGCTCGAGCAAGCACCTGAGAAGGCAAAAAGATAATTTAGCAAAAGAAAGGTTCATCACAAACGAGGCAAGGGAAACTTACTCTCTGTGCATCGGAAACGCCGTGACGAAAGAACTCCATGTCGCTGCTGGCCACGACGCTCTTCCACATCTTCATCGAAGATTGCGCGAGGCCCAGGGAACATTCCCCCTAACCTCCGTAGCCTCCACGTCAACCATCGAGTTTACGCGTTTGGAGTCCGAAGACGTGTCGGGTAAAGCCGAGGAGGAGGGTCGCTTCAAAGAAGCGCGAGGACCACTCCCCGTCCGATGATTGGTATCGGGTTTCTCCCGACCGTTCCTAGCGGCAATCCGACAACGGACCGCCGCCAACGACTTCGGGTCCCGCGAAGCCTTCGCTAGGCGCGCTCGAGCCCTCGCCCTAACCGAAGAGACTACAAAAGCAACAAAAGTAAAAAACCTAAGCTAAAAACAAGAGCAAGAAGTGTGAGACATCGACATACCTTGCAAATCGCCACTCGAGAGAGATGATGCGACACTAGGGACACTCTCGGTCCGCTGGCTAGGTGGAAATGGCGGGAACCACCCGGTAGAAGCCATCAGCTCAGGGGAACGAAATCGTTCGACGGCTTTCCGAGCCTCCGACATTCCCCGGATCTCCTTCACAAAGTCGAGGTCATCGGCCCCCACGTTAGCAGAAAACTCGGCCAAGGGGCCGAACCGGAGCGGCGCGTCAC
Source organism: Urtica dioica subsp. dioica (assembly GCF_054948205.1). Lineage (NCBI taxonomy): Eukaryota > Viridiplantae > Streptophyta > Magnoliopsida > Rosales > Urticaceae > Urtica > Urtica dioica. Next base: position 13,233,949 of record NC_142757.1, read on the forward strand.
CAAAAGCCTCCGCCGAGACCCACACCCATGGTCGTCGATTATACTTCTCTGAATCGACGATCAGCTTAGTATTCCTGCGATCGCGGGCCACAAAGAAACTGGGTTGCCCGGGCGCAGGGAAGACCGCAATGAGATTGCGAAAATCACTCACAATCATTACCCGCTCAGTCTGGCAATGCCACTCCATGTGGCACATCGCCACTATGCGGTAGAATGCCGGGCTCATCTGACATGCGTGCACCCCCAGACGGGCGAGAAGCTGCTGAACGATGGGTTGAAACGGCAGCCGCAACCCGCAGTTGAGACTTGTAACTGAAACTGCGGCAAATCCACGACGAGGCCGGAAAGGATGGTCGCCCTGTAAAGGACAGAGAAGCGCCACGGACGACGAAATGGCGAATGCCTCCCGGAGACCGACGAATGTCCGGTAGGTGAGCGAGCTCGAAGCATCGACCCCCGAACAATCGAAGTCCTCGGGAGCAGCAAGGCCCTCCTCGGGATACCACTCCGTCCTAGCAAGCGACCTCGCCGATACTAATGCCTCTGCGTCAGGGGTCTCGGGCTAAGAACCCCCTGGCTCCACGGAAGGGTCCCTGCCCTCCTACACGACCGCGGCAGCTGCCGACGGTACCTCGGGACACTCCGATGCTAGGCCTTCGGCCCCCGGACATGTCTCTGACTCACCTCCGGGATCTTCAGACTCGGGACCAAAGTCGTCCACGCAGTCTATCTCGTCGAGAACCGACTCTAGCGGAGTCACCGCATCCGCGTCCGTAACATCTCCAGGCACGCCTTGAAAGTCCAAGTCGGACTGCGGCACGTCGAGGCGGGCTTTGTCACGAACCCCCTCGCCATCTAAGTTGATCACGAGGTGAGGGGCAGGCTCCCCGGACGCGGGATGATCAAACTCCCCACCTGTATCGCGCCCAGTTGGCGCGCACTCTTCGAGAGGCTGAGCAGCGGGCACGGTCGCACCCAGCTCGCCTTCCTCCAGCCACTGCTCTACTCCGCTTGGATTTTCTTCCACGTGCAGAGGAACTTCCCTTAATCCCCCGAAGAGATCATCCTCTGCGTGTTCAGAACCCTGAAACAAGAGAGAGAAATCAATCTCGGGACTCTCAGCTGAGAAAAGGGGAGGGACACCCATAATGCAAGCGTAAAAAAAGAGAAAACAAGCGTACAGAAGAGGAAAAAATAAAGTGAGGAATAAAGAGATGGGGGAGGCCTATTTATAGACTTCTAGGGGGGTAGGAGTCGAAATCCTACTCCCACAAGGAGCAAAATCGGAGAAAAAGTTTCAAAAAGTCGGAGTTCTCCCGCGCAAGGCGAACCAGCCCCGCGCGCCGCGCGGCCTCCTGAAAAAAAAAAGAGAAGAAAAAAGAAGAGGAAAAGATTTTTCCTCGGGGTCAAAAGACACGGGAAATATTTTCCTCAAACACCCAACTAGAAGAACAAAAAGTTCATCGCTGGGACGCCTCCCGACCGACGAACTTGGGGGGCTAATGTTGTCGGTCGTTTTCGGAAAACCCGAGACGCCAAGAAGGCACATCGCTCAAAGGGCCGATGGTCAGGGCGGAGGTCCTGAAGCGCGGCAGGTCTTCAAGCCCTCGCCCAAACTCTTGACTCCTCGAGTCGAGCCTTGAGTCAATCTCCTCGAGTCAAGCTTCCCTCCTCGAGTCGAGCCTTGAGTCAATCTCCTCGAGTCGAGCTTCGCTCCTCGAGTCGAGCCTTGAATTGTTCCTCGAGTCGAGCCTCGAGTCATTCTCGAGTCGAGCCTCGAGTCATTCTCGAGTCGCTCCTCGAGTCAAGTCGCTAGTCGCTCTCGTCGAGTTGAGCCTTGCTCCTCGAATCGAGTCACTCTCGTCAAGTGGAAATCTTCATATTTCACGTGGGAAGAATGATATTCGAAGGCCCGCAAGAGCCCGGCAAGACGAGCCGTTCAGCCGTGCAGCAGACGGCGCGCCGCACAACACACTACGCCGGCCAGCCGTGCAGCAGACGGCGCGCCGCGCGCCGCGCGCTCTATGCGCCGCGCGACCTGCGCCGCGCCCGGTAAACCCGTGCGCCGCGCTTTGTGCGCCGCACGCGCCGTGCGCCTCCATTTGATGGCATGCGCGTTCCTAGTCCCACATGGACGAAAAAGGGACCTTCTTAGGCTCCCAAACATCTTTATAAACCCCCTCCCATTGAGGGGAAAGCCATCCAATAATATCCCATTGAAGCCTATTCAATTCGATAAATTCCCTTCATCTCCTATCGACACGCTCGATTTCTTACTCTTCTCTTCTTCTCCGGATGCCATATTTGGCCTGAAGCAGACTCTCTTCTCTCTCCCCCGTTCTCAAAGGTTCCGAAGCACTCACGGGGACTTCCCGGACGTCGCTCCCTTTGACCGAACGTTCTCCGGTGCTCAAGCACACCCCTAGGGTTCTCGACTAGAGTTCCCCTCGCGCGTCTAACACGCTAGACGCGTACGCGATCTCTGAAGTTCTGAGATGCTGCCGAGGACTCCTCGCGCCACGTCTCCTTTGTCGAGCACGCCTCTCCACCAAGGCTCCGCGCCTCATACTGCGTCTTTCACGCTTGAACTACGTTCTGACCTGATCCCACGCACGGGTACGTAGGCAGCCGACAACCAAGGCACGGTCACTCCTCCTCCTCACCCACTACCTCTCCCGAGAGGCGGGTTGATCGGAGAAAACCCTAGCTCGAGACTATCGAGTTCACACTCTTGGCCCGGGTGCGATCACTTGGTCCGGCCTTGGATCGAACCGCCCGAGGTTTTAAATAGTTGTTCATTTTCGTGCGACAACAGTAATTTCCTCTTCTATAGAATATCACATATTCATGAGCCAATTTCCATTTTCCTTCAAAGAGTCACACGGCCAAGACTAAGCAAGTAAGTCCTTGGATTTGTTTCCTCTTTTATTTGCTTCTCTCTTGATCCTTTTGGGCGCCTACCTTGCTTTCCCCTTAGGGGAAATTTGTTTCCTCTTTTTCTTTTGGCAAGTATCTTCATAAATTTATGCACAAAATATTCTCTCTTTCCTTGGGTGTGTTGGGCGCGTATCCCTATTCTAGAAAGGCCTTCTAGAAGCTTTTCCACTTGTTCATGACAACATGAAAAAGGCCCATTAAGAATTTTCACTAAAATTCTTATGAAATGAAATTAATCCACAAGGCCCAATTAATCTTATTATGGCCGAGTGTTACTTGTCATCAAATGACCATGTCAAAAAATTTATTGACATTCATTTCATCCTATGTCTCAAAAGACAAAAATACCCTTTTTACAATTTTCGTTCTTGTTTTGACTTAGCTTCCAGTTTAACTATTCCTACTCGATGTGATTCGTGACAGTGACCTCATGGACCCAAATGAACAAAGCTTGAGCTAAACACTTGGACTCAAAAGTTCACAAACCTTTTCCAAGTTTAGCTTAATCCCAACTGACTCCACTAAAGAGTTGACACTGAAAATCTCTCGGTTCAAAAGAATTTATTTTCTACTCAAGAATTCAACCTAATTATGATGAGCGGATCCACTGAATATTATCTATGTTTACCCTTCATGAATGTCATCAGCTAGTCGGGATTTACTAAATTATTATTTTACCCTTCTAGATGTTATTTCCTCAACTCCTTTGTCGCTTGTGAATAAGTTAGAAACAATGTATTGACGAGGAGCTAACCAGTCCAATTGTTTCATCCCAAAGAGTCAGGACTCAATTTGGACACTGGCCAGTTCATTTATTCACACTCCTAGGAACAAAGCATGAGGTGACATACATTGCATTTCAGTAATCTTGTACATGAATTCCATATCTATGAGAACTTCACAAAGTTACTCATGACATTCTCACAACTTAGTACTTCACCAATAGGCCCTGTTCGGAATCACATAGTGAGTCCGAACTCTGACTTTCTCAAATGAGAATACGTAAGCTGTGAAATGGCATGTCTCATTTTAGGATTAAGGTAAGCATGATGCAATTCATACATAGTGACTTCGAGACATAAGAGGTTAAATGGTTTGTTCTTATCTTGTCTCTAGAAGTGCACTGGTCAATTCAGTACATTCGGAAGATACTTAGAAGAACTATAGAGTCTCCAACTCTCAATGCCTCATAACCAGACATCATAGATTCTTCTAACAATCGTACTGAGGTCAATAGTCCTTTGACCCTAAGATTGCGAATATATCGTTTTAAGCAAACTACGAAGAGTTTGTTCATGCAAATCTACATTTGTCTCTTCGTAAGTTGTTAAGTTTGTTTATGGACTAAAAGACTAAGGTTTTATCATAAAGCTTCAAACAAAGAAAAAATGAATGAACGTTTCAACTTTATTATTAAATGAATAGGCAATTACAAGCAAGAGTCTTCATGAGACTTTATTACATCAAATGTACAAAATAAAGACTACAACTCTTCTTGTGGGCACCATTGACAACACACAGCTCGATGGCCTTCTTGATGTTCGCTTCTTCCTTTGTGAATCGGCCGTACACGTGCTGGACCCACCGACAATCCATGATTCGGACATCTTGCCGATATCTGTCTAGAGCTCGTTGGTGAACCCGAATCATGCGAATTATAGCATCAATATGCTGAGAAATAACAAACATATAACGTTGCTATAAATAAAAAAAGGGAATGTGAAATATAATAAATAACGTACCGAATCATGTAGCGATTTTGTTTCTGTCAACATCGTGTCGAAGAAATTCGTGTCTCCGTCGCACGTCTTCAGGCGAGTAGAATTCACGAATTTTCCGTCCCACTTCTTTGTCCGCAACCACTTCACGAAATTATTAAACTCCTTTAACCTCGCGTCCTTCAATCGGTTTCACTTGGAGATCGGCTTCTCTGAATACTTGGGCCTTGTCGGATCAGTGAAATCGGCCCAACGCGACAACTTTTGTCACACTTGCCGATCTTGACGTGATGGGGTAAGTTGTGCCTTGTCGCTTTTCCTTTTAAGCGGAGTTGTGAGCGGGCGTTGCTTATCTGGAATGTCTTCTCTACGGGGACTCAACGAAGATGTCGAAAACCTCGGCGAAGTCACCGGCTTGTTCCCTGATTGCTTCGACGACTCGCGATGCAAAGAAGACGGCTCGTGCGATGAAGACGCTGGCTTTTGACCAACCGAAGGAGCCGAAGGAGGAGGAGGAGGTGTCCGACGTTTACGACGACCATCAGCTTGGGTCGTGGGAATCTCACCCCCATGCAAGCCCGTTTGTTCCTCGAAGTTAAGCCTCGTCCATCGCAACCTGCAAGTCAAAGTAAAAAATATGTCACGAAATTTAAACTTGTCACAAAACTATAAATGAAATTTAAACTTAACCCTAAACTCTAAAATGAAACTTTAACTTAACCCTAAACTCTAATTTGAACTTAACTCTAAAACGTTAAATTAAATATAATCTTAACTCTTAAACGTTAAATTAAATTTAAAATGAACTCTAAAATGAAATTTAAACTTAACTCTAAAACGTTAAATTATATTTAAACTTAACTCTGAAACGTTAAATTAAATTTAAACTAAAATGAAATTTAAACTTAACTCTAAAACGTTAAATTATATTTAAACTTAACTCTAAAATGAAATCTAACCTGGTCTCGTCTGATGCGCGCGATTCTACGATCGTTCGTGTTAAGAGCGTGTAAGAGCATCCCTTGTGATTGCAGCAGTTGTTCTTGGGAGGCTCACATTTCTTCCCACATTTCCTGTGTTAGGACAAAGGGCTCGGGAACGTCGGCACAAGGGGTTAGTGTAGGCCTCGATCCCGCTGCGAGGGTGGTCGGTGTGGGCCTCGATCCCATTGCGGGAGTGGTCGGACTACCAAGACGAACACGTGGAGTGTCTGACACGTGTTCGTCATCGGAGTCTCCGATGATGACATCGGCCTCGTCTGCGACAGTCGCGACTCGATCTATTTCTTCCTCGATATCTCGCAACTCTGCCGCGTCTTCTCCCTCGACGTCTATTTGATACAGACATTTGCTTGTCTGTGTCTCGAGGAGAGTGAAAAATTCTTTCTCTACTGCCCTTGGTCTCAGCATTTGAAGAACACCCACCTACAAAACCAAAAACAATTATTAATAGGGTTATTAAGTTATATAGGCACACGGTTATAATGAATTGGGATATAGCCCACCTTTCGTTAATTTCTTGTAAATAGTCAAGTTAACTTATTAACAGATTAATAAAAGACTTATTTTAATCCAGTCAAACGTATAAAAAAAAGGTAGTTAATAGGCTGACACGTATGCAAGTTGGCTATTTACAAAGTATTTACTAAAGGTTGGCTAATTTACAATTCTTATAGTTTAGGTGGCTTAAGTAGTCAATTTTTCGTTATTAATATTCCAAAATAATGTAACATACATTTAATAAAAGTTAAATAATAAAAAGTTACCGTTTTTTTATTCAGGGCGGCCTCGATGTCTTTTCCCATGATGACGACATTACACGACCACGAGTGCATCCTGCGCACATGAATCCCCTGGTTCGACTCGAACCTCATCCCGATCTCTAGGATAGCCTCGTACGCCCAGTAATGAAAGGTATGAAGATTACCCGTCAATGTGTACTTGGCCTCTTTCTGAGCCACGTCCGGCTTGCCCTTCAACTTCTTCTGCAACATCTCGTGATAATGCCTTAGGTTCACCGAGAGGTTGGTATACGTCTCTGTCCAACTCAAATTTCCCCAAGGCATCTTGAAGAAGAAGGGGAGGTCTTCAACAATGTATAGAAATTGCTGCCACCTTTCCTCGATGACTTTGTTGGCCGACTGCCCCAGAAGATACCCATAGACAAATACGAGCAGCCCGAGCTTGAACGCATCGTCATGGCTCTGACATATGTTGAACGCGTTGATCAACGCGCTCAACTTGCATTCGACGACGCCGTTCAAGTTGTCCGTGATCAATCGGTCGCTTTTTCACTCGTCTTGTTCGGCTTTGGTCGGACCGTCTTCATAGCTCATCCCCGAGATGAGTGCATACTCGAGGCGTCCGAATCTTACTCGTTTGCCTCCGATACCAAAATATATCTCCCCCCGTGCCGTCGCCTCAATCTTCTTTTGAAGGAGAGTATGTACGAGCACCGGTGAGAAACCGAGCTCGCTCTCCAAAAAAAATTGCTCGAACGGATTCTCGAGGATTCGATCTTTTATCCCGAGCTCATCGAATCTCCTCCGTACCAGCTTCAAGATCCCCGTCCCACCGTAGGTGATATGACCGGGAATGTGACGTTGTATATGTAGTTCAAATTGTCCTAAAAACGGCAAAATTAGGTCGGAATCATAATTCATCGTATGACATCGAACTGACTCGTACGAGATTGTACGATGCATCAACCTCATCGTACAACATCGTACAGTTGTATGAATTTCATCGTATGACATCGTACAACATCGTACGGCATCGTACGATGCATCAACCTCATCGTACACTGGCCCTAATTTTAAACCCTAAGATTCTAAATCCGATCCAAATCAGCTCAAATCAGATAATAACTAAGTCCTAAACTCTATTCTAACTATTTTTAATGAAGTTTAACAAGAAATTACATGAAAAAGTACCTTTTTACTTGGTTTTGAAGCTCGAGATTTTTGAGATCCACAGCTGCCGGAAACTCCATCGTGCGCCAATGTATAAGCTCGTATGGACTCGTATATGCTCGTATGGAATTGTATAAACTCGTATAGAAGGGTAAAACAGGTAGAAGGGTAAAACAGTAATTTTGTAAATCCCGACTAGCTGATGATATTCATGAAGGGTAAACATAGATAATATTCAGTGGATCCAGTCATCATAATTAAGTTGAATTCTTGAGTAGAAAATAAATTCATTTGAACCGAGAGATTCTCAGTGTCAACTCTTTAGTGGAGTCAGTTGACATTTAGCTAAACTTGGAAAAGGTTTGTGAACTTTTGAGTCCAAGTATTTTAGCTCAAGCTTTGTTCATTTGGATCCATGAGGTCAGTATCACAAATCATATCGAGTAGGATTAATTAAACTAGAAGCTAAGTCAAAAAAAGAACGAGACAAGTTTTACGAAAATTGTCTAAAGGGTATTATTGTCTTTTAGGACAAAGGATGAAATGAGTGTCAATAAATTTTTTGACATTATCATATGATGACATATATACACTCGGCCAAAGTTAAATTATTTGGGCCTTGTGGATTAATTACATTTCATGGAATTTTACTTGAAAATTCTTAATGGGCCTTTTCTTATGTTGTCATGAACAAGTGAAGAAACATCTAGAATCCCTATGTGGCCGTCTAACACAACAGAGAAAAAGGAAGATTATTTTGTGCATTGATGTATGAAGATACTTGCCAAAAGAAAAATAGGAAACAAATCTCCTCTATGAGGAAAGAAAAGTTTCGGCCAAGATAAGTCAAGGGAGAAGCAAAAATAAAAGAGGAAACAAATCCAAGGCTTCTAGAAGCATAACTTGGCCATGTGACCTAGAGGGAATAAGGGCAAATTTTGCTAATGAATATGTGATATTCTATAGTAGAGGAAACTACATTATTGAAGGTAATTCCTCTCCTATAAATAGAGCCCTCATTCCTCTCATTTTATTCATTCTAAAGTTTTAGAGATTGAGAGCTTCTCTCTCAAGACTTGGCCACCCCCTATCCCTCTCTCTCTCTAAGTTCTTTTTGTTTTTATTTTGGCACCTAGGTCCACATTTCACCTAGTGTTTTAGCTCTTCGACTCTTAGACTTGTTCTTGAGTAGTACTGTTTAAAAGTTCCCACACACTAATTCCTTTTAATCTTGAGTGATTCATGTGATAGAAACTATCGTGGTAACTCAAGATCTCGAGGAACGAAGAAAGACAAGCTGCATGGGGAGACAAACGTTTCAAACTTCCTAAGGGTTCTCAACGTTCAAGCTTCATAAAGGTTAGTAAATGTGTAATGCTTTTAATAGTTTTAAATGAACATGTACTTGCTCTTTGTCTAGGTTAGTAAAATCCTTTTACTCGTTTAAAAGAAATTTTTTAAATTCTGCCGCTTGCTCAAAGCGTTAAATGTTTGCTTGACCCTAGATCAATTCCAACAAAGAGATGCAGGCTAAACATGCCTCTGCGGCGCGCCATAAGACATCCAAGAGATGCAGGGTAAAGACGCCTACGCGGCGCGCCATAAGACATCCAAGAGATGCAAGTTAAGGCACCTACGCGGCGGGCCATAAGACATCCAAGAGATGCAGGCTAATGACGCCTCCGCGACGCACCATAAGACATCCAAGAGATGCAGGCTAAAGATGCATACGCGGTGCGCCATAAGACATCCAAGAGATGCAGGCTAAAGATGCCTCCGCGGCGCGCCATAAGAAATCCATGAGATGCATGCCTAAGACGCATACATGGCACGCCTAAGACGCCTACATGGTGCACTAAGTTATCCCTCGCAACGCACCTAAGATGCCTACATGGCGCACGTAAGACCCCTACATGGCGCATCTACGCCGCCTACATGATGCAGTTAAGATGCTTACATGGTGAACTTAAGACACCTACATGGCGCATATAAGACGCCTACATGGCGCACTTAAAATTCCTATATGGTGCATCTAAGCCGCCTACAGGGCGCACCTAAGACGCCTCTGCGGCGCACCATAAGACATCCAAGATATGCAGGCGAAAGACGCCTACGCGGCGTGCCATAAGAAATCCAAGTGATGCAAGCTAAAGATGCCTACGCGGCACACCATAAGACATCCAAGAGATGTAGGCTTAAGACGCCTCCACGGCGCGCCATAGGACATCCAAGAGATGCTGGCTAAAGACGCCTCCGCGGCGCGCCATAAGACATCCAAGAGATGCAGGCTAAAGATGCCTCCGCGGGGCGCCTAAGACGCCTACATGGCGCGCCTAAGACGCCTACATGGTGCACTAAGTTTTCCCTCGTGACGCACCTAAGACGCCTACATGGCGCACGTAAGATGCCTACATGGCGCATCTAAGCCGCCTACATGGCGCACCTAAGCCGCCTACATGGCGCACTTAAGAAGCTTACATGGTGCACTTCAGATGCTTACATGGCGCATATAAGATGCCTACATGGCACACTTAAGACGCCTACATGGCACATCGAAGCCGCCTACATGGCGCACCTAAGATGCCTCCATTGATATCAATGGTGCCCACAAGAAGAGTTGTAGTCTATATTTATGTACATTTGAGGTAATATAGTCTTACGAAAACTCTTGCTTGTAAGTGCTTGTTTATTAATAAAAGTTGGAACATTCATTCATTCTTCCTTGTCTGTTTGAAGCTTTATGGTAATCTATAGTCTATAGTCCTTAAACGAACCTAACGACACATGAAGCGATAAATGTAGATTTGCACGAACAAACTCTTCATGGTTTGCTTCAAACGACATATTCACAATCTAAGGTTAAAAGAATTATTGATCTCAGTACGATTGTTAGGAGAATCTATGATGTCTGGTTATGGGACATTGAGAGTTGGAGACTCTATAGTTCTTCTGGGTATCTTCTGAAGGTACTGAATTGACCCGAGCACTTCTAGAGACAGAATAAGAACAAACCATTTAACCTCTTATGTCTCGAAGTCACTACGTATGAATTCCATCACATTTACCTCAATCCTGAAATGAGACATGTCATTTCATAGCTTACGTATTCTCATTTGATAAAGTCAGAGTTCGGATTTACTATGTGATTCTGAACAGGACCTATTGGTGAAGTACAAAGTAATGAAGATGTCATGAGTAACTTTGTGAAGATCTCATAGATATGGAATTCATGTAAAAGATTGCTGAAATGCAATGTATATCACCTCATGCTTTGTTCCTTGGAATGTGAATAAATGACCTGGCCAGTGTCCAAATGGAGTCATGACTCTTTTGGATGAATCAATGGGACTTGTTAGCTCCTCGTCAATACAATATTTCTAACTTATTCACAAGCGACAAAGGAGTTGAGGAAATAACAGCTAGAAGGGTAAAATGGTAATTTTGTTAATCCTGACTAGCTGATGATTTTTATGAAGGTTAAACATAGATAATATTCAGTGGATCCAGTCATCATAATTAAGTTGAATTCTTGGGTAGAAAATAAATTCATTTGAACCGAGCGATTCTCAGTGTCAACTCTTTAGTGGAGTCAGTTGACCTTAAGCTAAACTTGGAAAAAGTTTGTGAACTTTTGAGTCCAAGTATGTTAGCTCAAGCTTTGTTCATTTGGATCCACTAGGTCACAGTCACAAATCATATCGAGTACGATTAGTTAAACTAGAAGCTAAGTCAAAACAAGAACGAGACAAGTTTTATGAAAATTGTCTAAAGGGTAATTTTGTCTTTTTGGACATAGGACGAAATGAATGTTAATAAATATTTTGACATTGTCATATGATGACAAATTCCACTCGGCCATAATAAGATTTTTGGGCCTTGAGGATTAATTTCATTTCATGGAATTTTACTTGAAAATTCTTAATGGGCTTTTCTTATGTTGTCATGAACAAATGAAGAAAAATCTAGAAACACCTTCTAGAAGCTCTATATGGCCGTCAACCATAGCAAAGAAAAGGGAGATAATTTCGTGCATTGATGTATGAAGATAATTGCCAAAAGAAAAAGAGGAAACAAATTTCCTCTATGGGGAAACTAGGGTGGGCGGCAATACAAGGCAAGGGAGAAGCAAAACAAAAGCGGAAACTAATCCATGGTCTTCTAGAAGACTACATGGCCGTGTGACTTAAAGTGCATGAGGGAAGTGTGAACTTCAACACACTCGAAAACTTGAAAGTTTGCGATTACACATCTTTTATTTTTCGGCTCGTCTACGAGGAGACATCCCACTCAAATTTTCAAGAGCATATAGATTTTGAACATATGTGATATAGATAAAGTTTTGAAAATATTTTGAAAACTTATTTGATTTGGATGACAAAATATTTTCAAGTTTGAAACCAAAAACGGTTTTCCAAAATTCAAACTAGTTTTGTAAAAATTCAATTTCAATTAAACTTTCAAAAATCAAAACATTTTAATCTTTCATATTACGTTTATTATCTTATAAAAAAAATTCTCAAGGAAATTTTCTCATTAGATTTCTATAACTCATGGAATGGGGTCCTAAATTCGGAATTCAATAATTCTAAAAAATTGGACATTTGGAACAGCCGCGCACCTCGGATTAAAATCGCCATAACTGACGGCTCCGACATGACCTAAAACAAATTTCATTGGAAAGAGGACAAACAGACCTTTAACTTGATTCAAGAATCATTAAATTTCGAAGTCTGAGCAGAGAGTTATGCCACTTCTACTGCGGATTTTTCTCGAGCTCGAAGAAAACTTAAATAATTAAAGTTCGGGCTTTAGTGCGAAAAAACATCGAGTGTAACGGAACGTTTTAGGAAGTTGTTAAAGCTCTTATATGTGTTTTATTAACATGGTAATAACATGGTATAAAAGAAAATAACAGCAAACATAAAACGAAACGAGTAAATAAACGAAACTAGCAAGACAATATAACTAGTCACAAAATTACTCGAAATTTTCTCAAACTTTAAAACACGTTTTTCATTATAAAAATTTAAAAACTTCTAGAGCTGATTCTAATGTGTTTTAAAAACATCTCAAAGTCATAGAAAATCAACATGATTTTTAATTTAAAGGCATGAGCAATAAATAAAAAAAAAACTAAGAAAACAATTCTAACTTGTCACAAAATTAGTAAACTTTCGAAAACGATTTTCAAGCTCATAGTTTTAATTACGTGTACATCCATATCTTTGACCATGGCTCTGATACCATTTGTTGGAATTGATCTAGGGTTAAGAAAAGATTTAACGCTTCGAGCAAGCGGCGGGATTTTAAAATTTTCTTTTAAACAAGTAAAACGATTTTACTAACCTAGACAAAGAGCAAGTAAATATAAATTAATTCTATTAGAGAGCATTATTTATTTACTAACCTTTGTGAAGCTTAAACATTGAGAAGCCTTAGGAAGGTTGAAACGTTCGTCTCCCCATGCAGATCATCTTTCTTTGTTCTTCGGGAAACTCGAGCAACCACGAAAGTTTCTATCACATGAATCACTCAAGATAGAAAGGAATTAGTTTTTGGGCACTCTTAAACACGACGACTCAAGAACAAGTCTTAAAGTCGAAGAGCTAAAAAACTAGGTCAAATGTGGACCTAGGTGCCAAAACAAAAATGAAAAGAAACTTAGAGAGAGAGAGAAGGGGGCGGCCACAAGTTCTAGAGAGAGAGTCTCTCAATCTCTAACTTATGTGGAATGAGAAAATAATGAGAATGAGGCCTCTATTTATAGGGGAGGGATTACCTTCAATATGGTAGTTTCCTCTTCTATAGAATATCACATATTCATGAGCAAAATTTTGCTCTTTCTTTCCTCATTCACACGGCCATCCTAGGCTTCTAGAGGCCTTGGATTTGTTTCCTCTTTTGTTTTTCTTCTCCCTTGCCTTGTATTGGCCGCCCACCTCACTTTCCTTCTAGAGGAAATTTGTTTCCTCTTTTTCTTTTGGCAAGTATCTTCATACATCAATGCACAAAATTAATCCTATTAAGAATTTTCTTTTCCAAGACATCTAGAAGGGGCTTCTAGATTTTTCTTCATTTGTTCATGACAACATAAGAAAAGCCCATTAAAAATTTTCAAGTAATATTCTATGATATGAAATTAATCCTCAAAGCCCAAATTATTCAACTTGGCCGAGTGATTTAAGTCATCATATGACAATGTTAAAAAATTTATTGACATTCATTTCATCCTATGTCTGAAAAGACAAAAATACCCTTTAGACAATTTTCGTAAAACTTGTCTCGTTCTTGTTTTGACTTAGCTTCTAGTTTAACTATTCCTACTCAATACGATTTGTGATAGTGGCCTCATGGATCCAAATGAACAAAGTTTGAGCTAAAATACTTGGACTCAAAAGTTCACAAACCTTTTCCAAGTTTAGCTTAATGTCAACTGACTCCATTAAAGAGTTGACATTGAGAATCTCTCGGTTCAAATGAATTTATTTTCTACTCAAGAATTCAAATTAATTGTCATGAGTGGATCCACTGAATATTATCTATGTTTACCCTTCATGAATATCATCAGCTAGTCGGAATTTACAAAATTACCATTTTACACTTCTAGCTGTTATTTCCTCAACTCCTTTGTCGCTTGTGACTAAGTTAGAAACAATGTATTGACGAGTAGCTAACAAGTCACATTGATTCATCCAAAAGAGTCATGACTCAATTTGGACATTGGCCAGTTCATTTATTCACATTCCAAGAAACAAAGCATGAGGTGATATACATTGCATTTCTGCAATCTTGTACATGAATTCCGTATCTATGAGATCTTCACAAAGTTACTCATGGAATCTTCATAACCTAGTACTTCACCAACAGGTCCTGTTCAGAATCACATAGTAAGTCCGAACTGTGACTTTCTCAAATGAGAATACGTAAGCTATGAAATGACATGTCTCATTTAAGGATTGAGGTAAGCATGATTCAATTCATACTAGTGACCTCGAGACATAAGAGGTTAAATGGTATATTCTTATCTTGTCTCTAGAAGTGCACTGGTCAATTCAGTACCTTCAGAAGATACCTAGAAGAACTATAGAGTCTCCAACTCTCAATGTCCCCCAGACATCATAGATTCTCCTAACAATCGTGCTCAGATCAATAGTCATTTGATCCTTAGATTGCGAATATATTGTTTTAAGCAAACCATGAAGAGTTTGTTCATGCAAATCTACATTTGGCTCTTCATGTGTTGTTAGGTTTTTTTAAGGACTAAAGACTATTGTTATGTTATCATTTTCACATAATGCACAAGCCCACAAGCAAACTCACGCACCAAGCTCCGTATCAACACTCATGAAATGTCTTTCAAAACACTCTCAAAGAATGTTTTCAAGCTAGACTTCTTGACAAATCTTCAAGACAAATCCACAAAAATGACCACCCGGTCGGCCAAATAAAATGACCACCCGGCCGGCCAAAAAAGAGGACCATCCGGTCATCTTCACTCGGCCAAGACCACCCGGTCATCTTCACTCGGTCAAGATCACCCAGTCATCTCCACTCGATCAAGATCACCCGGTCATCTTTACTCGGCCAAAATCACCCAGTTGTCTTCTCTCGGTCAAGATCACCCGGTCATCTTCACCCGACCAAGATCACCCGGTCATATTCACCCGGCCAAGATCACCCGATTATCTTCACTCGGCCAAGATCACCCGGTCATCTTCACCCGGCCAAGATCACTCGGCGTCTTCACTTGGCCAAGACCACCCGGCCGTCTTCACTCGGCCAAGACCACCCGGCCATCTCCACCTCCTAATCAAGTACTTTTCACCAAATCCCTTGGCTCCTATAAATACCTCACTCATTCACAACACAAAGTAAGTTTCTCTCAACTTGTCAAAACTCTACAAAAATCACACCACCACTTTCTCTCTCTAGAAAACATAGAGACAAGTATAAATTGTTTACCAAAAACACAATACAACACGACTAATGTTGAGCGTCGGAGAACGCGCCGAGGGAAAACCCTCCGCGTCCCTCTAGATTCACGTTTTCTTGTGGTTAGGTGAAAGTGCAAGGATTCGAAGACCCGACGAAGAATGCGAAGAACGTGGAAGATTCGAAGACCAGCAGACTCGAAGATCCAAAGACCCGGACACTAGAAGACTCGAATAACACGGTGAACACGAACACGTGAGAACATGAAGAACATGAAAGATTCAAAAGGTTGAAGACTCAAATAAGCAAAGACTCAAGAACTCAACGAAGAACGCGAAGAACACGATGAACGCGGAAGATCTAAAGACCCGGAAACTCAAGAACTCAACGAAGAACGCGAAGAACACGATGAACGCGGAAGATCCTGTTGGAATTGATCTAGGGTTTAAGAAAAAGTTTAACGCTTCGCAAAGCGGCGGAATTTTAAAAATTTTCTTTTCAAGTAAAAACAGTTTTTTACTAACCTAGACAAAGAGCAAGTACATATAAATAGAAACTATTATGAGCTAAGAAGTTTACTAACCTTTCTTGAAGCTTGAACTTTGAAAAGCTTTTGGAAAGTTGCAACGCTCGTCTCCTCGCAGCACGTCTCTCTTTCTTTCCTAAATCACTCGAAATAAAAGGAATCAGTGAGTGGGCACTTTTAAACACTACAACTTAAGAACGAGTCTTGAAGTCGCAGAGCTAAACTCTAGGTCAAATGAGGACCTAGGTGCCAAAACAATAAAATGAAATTGAAGAGAGAGAGAGACAGAGAGAGAGGATCGGCAAAGTCTAGAGAGAGAAGCTCTCAATCTCTAAAACTTTGGAATGTGAAAAATGAGAAGAATGAGGCTCCTATTTATAGGACACGCTTTACCTTCAATAAGGTAGTTTCCTCTTCTATAGAATATCACATATTCATGAGACAATTTCCTCTTTTTCCTCTTGAGATACTCGGCCAACACAAGGCTTCTAGAAGCCTTGATTTGTTTCCTATTTTGTTCCTTTCTAGCCTTGGCCGATTCTCCTTGTTTCCTCATAGAGGAAATTTGTTTCCTCATAGAGGAAATTTGTTTCCTCTTTTTCTTTTTGCAAGTATCTTGATACATTTATGCACAAAATATTCTGTCTACCTATGGGTATGTTGGGCGCCCAAACTCATTCTAGAAGGAGCTTCCAGTTTAACTATTCCTATTCGATGTGATTCGTGACAGTGACCTCATGGATCCAAATGAACAAAGCTTGAGCTAAATACTTGGACTCAAAAGTTCACAAACCTTTTCCAAGTTTAGCTTAATGTCAACTGACTCCACTAAAGAGTTGAAACTGAAAATCTCTCGGTTCAAATGAATTTATTTTCTACTCAAGAATTCAACCTAATTGTAATGAGTGGATCCACAGAATATTATCAGTGTTTACCCTCCATGAATATCATCAGCTAGTCGGGAATTACAAAATTACCATTTTACCTTTCTAGCTGTTATTTCCTCAACTCCTTTGTAGCTTGTGAATAAGTTAGAAACAATGTATTGACGAGGAGCTAACAAGTCACATTGTTTCATCCAAAAGAGTCAGGACTCAATTTGGACACTGGCCAGTTCATTTATTCACACTCCAAGGAACAAAGCATGAGGTGATATACATTGCATTTCAGCAATCTTGTTCATGAATTCCATATCTATGAGGACTTCACAAAGTTACTCATGACATTCTCACAACATAGTACTTCACCAATAGGCCTTGTTCGGAATCACATAGTGAGTCCGAACTCTGACTTTGTCAAATGAGAATACTAAGGTGTGAAATGACATGTCTCATTTCAGGATTAAGGTAAGCACAGCGTACTTCATACGTAGTGAATTCGAGACATAAGAGGTTAAATGTTTTGTTCTTATCTTGTCTCTAGAAGTGCACTGGTCAATTCAGTACCTTCGGAAGATACCTAGAAGAACTATAGAGTCTCTAACTCTCAATGCCCCATAACCAGACATCATAGATTCTCCTAACAATCGTACTGAGGTCAGTAGTCCTTTGACCCTTAGATTACGAATATATCGTTTTAAGCAAACTACGAAGAGTTTGTTCATGCAAATCTACATTTGTCTCTTCGTAAGTTGTTTAGTTTGTTTATGGACTAAAGACTAATGTTTTATCATAAAGCTTCAAATAAGAAAGATTGAATGAACATTTCAACTATTTATTAATGGATAAGCAATTGCAAGCAAGAGTCTTCATGAGACTTTATTACATCAAATGTACAATATAAAGATTACAACTCTTCTTGTGGGCACCATTGACAACAAACTCCCACTTGACTCAAAGAAGATGTGTGTAGTCTTTCATGCCTAATCCCTCTCGATGTTGGTCGAAGACCTTGTTCGCTAGGGCCTTAGTGAATGGATCTGCTAGGTTGTCCACCGTTGAGATCTTTTTCACTTCCACGTCTCCGCGCTGCACGATCTCTCGAATCAAATGGTATTTCCTCTCAATATGCTTAGAGCGCTTATGGCTTTGAGGTTCCTTTGAGTTAGCGACAGCCCCACTATTATCACAATAAAGGGTCATGGGCTCGTCGACGTTTGGAACAACTTCCAAATACTTAAGGAATTTTCTAAGCCATACAGCCTCTTTGGATGCTTCACAAGCAGCCACATATTCTGCTTCCATTGTGGAGTCAGCAATGCAAGATTGTTTAATACTCCTCCACACAACAGCTCCACCATTAAGGATGAACACAGATCCCGAAGTGGATTTCCTGGAATCCTTATCCGCTTGAAAATCGGAGTCGGTATATCCCGTCATAGTCAGGTCAGTACCTGAGTATGTAAGCATCAAGTTCCTAGTTCTTCGAAGAAACTTAAGAACATGCTTAACAGCAATCCAGTGCTCGGGTCCAGGGTTGGATTGGAAACGGCTAACTACGCCAACGGCGAAACAGATGTCAGGTCTAGTTCAAAGCATAGCATACATGAGGCTTCCTACGGCAGAGGCGTAAGGAATTTTCCTCATGTCTTCAATCTCTTGTGCAGTCTTGGGAGACTGGTCCTTAGAGAGTGAAACTCCATGCCTAAAGGGTGTTTGACCCTTCTTGGAGTCTTGCATCGAGAATCGATCCATCACCTTATCAATATAAGATGCTTGGGAGAGCGACAGGGTCCGGTTTTTCCTATCTCGAAAGATTTGGATTCCCAGAATGTACGCGGCTTCTCCTAGATCCTTCATATCGAATTGCTTTGCCAGCCAGACCTTAACCTTAGATAACTTACCCACGTCATTACCAATGAGTAGTATATCATTGACATATAGTACCAGAAACACAACTTTGCCTTCGTGTATTAACTTGTAAACACAAGGCTCGTCTATTGACTGTTCAAAGCCAAAGCTCTTTACAGTTTCATCGAATCTAATATTCCATGACCTAGATGCTTGCTTTAATCCATAAATGGACTTAAGCAACTCACAAACCTTGGTCTCTTGACCTTCTTCCACGAAACCGTCTGGTTGAGCCATGTAAATGCGCTCGTCAAGATTGCCATTCAGAAAGGCTGTCTCGACATCCATTTGCCAGATCTCATAGTCGAGAGCTGCAGCTATGGATAGGAGTATGCGGATGGATTTAAGCATCGCGACTGGTGAGAAGGTTTCTTCATAGTCAATCCCTTCTTGTTGGGTATAACCCTTCTCCACAAGTCGTGCTTTGGACGTCTCGACGTTCCCATCAGGACCCCTTTTTTTCTTGTATATCCATTTACACCCTACGGGTTTAATCCCTTCAGGAAGGTCTACAAGTTTCCAGACTTTGTTGACATACATCGAGTGCATTTCAACTTTCATGGCGTCAAGCCAAAGGTTTGATTCAGAACAAGCCATCGCTTGGCTATAGGAAACAACATCATCCATGTCAAAGACGGCTACGAGAGAGTCTCCATAAGACATGTACCTGTCAGGCTTTTGAGTAGCCCTCCCACTACGTCGAAGTACTACTTGACGAGATTCTGATGAGTTAGGTTGTGTTTCAGTTGGGGTAAGAACAGTTCTTACAGATGAGGTAGAAGCTTCCTCACCCAACTTTTCTTCAAGCACAATTTTGCTTCTAGGTTTTGCATCCTTCATAAAGTCCTCCTCAAGGAAACGAGCATTCGTGCTAACGAAAGTCTTATCGTCCTCGGGACTATAGAAGATGAAACCTTTGGTTTCCTTTGGATATCCCACAAACAAGCATAATTCTGACCTACTAGCCAACTTGCTAGTCTTTTGCCTTAGCACGTGTGCAGGGCAACCCCAAATTCGGATGTGACCCAGATTTACTTTACGGCCAGTCCATCGTTCATAAGGAGTACCAGGAACCGTTTTGGACGGAACTTGGTTCAGAATATAAGCGGCTGTTTCGAGGGCATATCCCCAAAAGGAAAGAGGGAGTGATGAGTAACTCATCATTGATCTAACCATTTCCATAAGAGTTCGGTTCCTTCTCTCTGACACTCCGTTTTGTTGAGGTGTGCTAGGTGCGGTAAGCTGAGAAGCGATATCTTCTTCTTTAAGAAAGTCATCGAACTCTCCAGACATATACTCACCACCTCGATCAGATCGAAGTGTTTTGATCACTTTGCCAATTTGCTTTTCCACTAAAGCCCCAAAGACCTTAAATACGTTAAAGGTCTCGGATTTGTGTTTGAGCAAATAGACAAAGCCATATCGCGAGTAATCATCAGTGAAGGTACCGAAGTATTTGTATCCCCCACGTGCCTGTTGATTGAGCGGACCACATACATCAGAAAGTATTAGTTCCAGCAACTCAGTGGCTCTTCGACCCTTATTGGAGAAAGGTCGCTTAGTTATTTTTCCTTCTATGCAGGATTCACAAGTAGGTAGTGAACCTATTGCAGAGGCTTGGAGTGGACTGTCCCTCACAAGTCTCTTAATCCTATCTAGACTGATATGACCAAGTCTCAAGTACCAGAGGTATGTTGATTTTGTTAGATCGGAGGATTCAGAAGGTTTGATCCTCTTTGGCTCCCTAATAAGATCATTATCTATTTCGGTGTCTAAAAGAAAAGGTTGAGTGGGATAGATGTAGAAAAGAGCATTCTTCATACATGCATCAGTGACAAAAGAATTATCAGGAAACGAAATACGAATTCCATTCTTAATAAACTTTAAACAATAATCTTGCTCAAGAAGACGAGCAACGGATATTAAGTTCTTCCCAAAGGTAGGAACAAAATAAACATTATTCAAGTTTAAAGTGCGGTCTTCAAAAGACAGCGTCACGGATCCCACAGCCTTCGCAGACACCAGGCTCCCATCACCCCTTTTGAAACAGAACTCGCCTTCCTCTAAGCTTTTGGTTTTCTTTAAACCATTCAAGGAACAACAAATATGGTTAGTAGCAGCGGAGTCTAGAATCCACGTTGATACATTATCAGCTACTAAGCATGCTTCGGTAACTAGTACAATACTATGTTCCTTTGCTTTAAGATAGGCAGGACAGTTCTTTTTATCGGCCTTGTGAGGTCTCTTCTTCGTTCCAGAGGCGGAGGCTTTGTGCTCAGTAGCATGTGCCTCTCCTTTATTCCTCTTTCTCTTAGTGAGACCTACAGCAGTGTGAAGTTCCATCATAAGCTTGGTAACAGTGTACTCTAGCTTGTTTATGGAGTAGTTCATCTTGGAGGTATCAAGAGATGCGGGGAGAGTTTCTAAGATCATATCTATGACATTCTTCCCATCAGTCTCAGATCCTAGGATTTCCATTTTATTCAGAAAACTAATGATCAGTATCATAAAGTCTCTAACAGGAGTCCTAGCCTTCATATGACAGTTCATAAGCTGTCGGACTGCTTGTTGCCTTGCTTGACGCCTTTGCCCTCCAAACATCTCAAGGAGATTGGTGAGCATGTCGGCGGCAGTCTCGATGTCATGATGTTGTTGTTGCCACAAATTGTTCATTGATGCTAAGATATAGCACCTCACAATCTTATCGGAGCAGAGCCAGGCCGCCAAGGCGTCTTTTTCCTCTTGAGTTGAATCATTATTCGTCAGAGGAGGACACGGGGTGGTGAGTACCCATTTGTGCTTGGTAAGGATTATGTCGAGGTTATGTTTCGAATCTACGCAGTTTTTGTTTTCAAGTTTGTTCGAGGAAAGGATGAACGAGAGAAGGTTGAGAGACATATTGCCTATATAAGTTGAAACAAGTTTATGATTAGTCTTTGGTTTAGGATTTATGTTTGTTTAAGACTTGATATAATCCAAAGGTGTTATAAACTAAACGATAATTTACTCCTTCGAGGGAAGGCTGCAAAAAATCTCCATTTCTAAGTAAATGACACATCATTAATGCTTAGCCAAGATGTCAATACATCAATTTTGACTAGCCACCTTTTAAATTGGTTTGATCACTCACATCCTTTCGCAGGGCCTCGAGGGAGGATTACTAGGGATTGAGTCTAAGTGTGTAACCAACCACTTAGTCCAAAAGATTTGACTTTGAAAAACAATCCGCCGAGGGGAGGTCTTGTCTCATTGTCTCACTTTCGGATTTAGCTCATTGAGCAATGATTAGTGCAAAGCGCCCTTGAGTACTCTCATTTAAGAGAGGACCACGAGGGTGACTCTTAGTCTAGCGACAATTGCACTTTTCATTAGTGTTGGGGATCGTGGGTTACAAACAACAAGTATAACCCTCCCACTTAGTTTTTGGAGTTGGTACATCGACTCTTATAAGTTCGGAAACGGTTTTCCTAGTTATAGAGCGATAGAGCGGACAACTAGAAGAGAATCCTAGATATTCATGTTCAGAGCAGTATTAGTGCATAAAGGCACAAGGTACATACTCGATCTTTTCCTATTTTCTATTTCGGGAAAGTGCGTGAGGGAAGTGTGAACTTCAACTCACTCGAACACTTGAAAGTTTGAGATTACACATCTTTTTATTTTTCGGCTTGTCTACAAGGAGACCTCCCACTCAAATTTTCAAGAGCATATAGATTTTGAACATATGTGATATAGATATAGTTTTGAAAACATTTTGAAAATTTATTTGATTTGGATGACAAAATATTTTTCAAGTTTGAAAGTGAAAACGGTTTTTCAAAATTCAAACTAGTTTTGTAAAAATTCAATTTCAATTAAACTTTCAAAAATCAAAACATTTTAATCTTACACATCATGTTTATAATCTTATGAAAAACATTTTTGCTCAAGAAATTTTTCTCATTAGAGTTCTATAACTCATGGTAGTGGGGTTGAAAATCCGGAATTCTAAAAAAAACTGGAGTTTCGGAACAGCCGCGCACCTCAGAGTAAAATCACCATAACTGGCGGCTCCTATGTCCTTTTGACATGAAACCGGTGGCATTGGACAGAGAACGGACAAAGCTTTAATCTGATTCGAGAATCATTAAATTTAGATTTCGGAGCAGAGAGTTATGCCACTTTTACTGCGGGTTTTACTCCAGCTCGAAGAAAAAGAAATAATTAAAACTTGGTCCTTTTTAGGTGCGAAAAAAGAATCAAGTGTAACGGAACGTTTTAGGATGTTGTTAAAGCTTTTATTTGTGTTTTATTATCAAGGTAATAACATTTTATAAAAGAAAAAACAACATGCATAAAACGATTCAAGTAAATAAAAGAAACTAGCAAGACAATATAACTAGTCACAAAATATTACTCGAAAAATCTCAAACCTTTAACACTCGTTTTTCAATATAAAAAATTAGAAACTTTTAGAACTGATTCTAATGTGTTTTACTAACATCCCAAACTCATAGAAAATTAATATGATTTTTAATTTAAAGGCAAGAGCAATAAATTAAAAAAAAATCTAGGAAAGCAATTCTAACTTGTCACAAAATTAGTAAACTTTCGAAAACGATTTTCAAGCTCATAATTTTAAATACATGTACATGCTAATCTTTGACCATAGCTCTGATACCATTTGTTGGAATTGATCTAGGGTTTAAGAAAAAGTTTAACGCTTCGCAAAGCGGCGGAATTTTAAAAATTTTCTTTTCAAGTAAAAACAGTTTTTTACAAACCTAGACAAAGAGCAAGTACATATAAATAAAAACTATTATGAGCTAAGAAGTTTACTAACCTTTCTTGAAGCTTGAACTTTGAGAAGATTTTGGAAAATTGCAACGCTCGTCTCCTCGCAGAACGTCTCTCTTTCTTTCCTCGGCAACTCGAGCAACTACGATAGTTTCTATCACTAAATCACTCGAAATAAAAGGAATCAGTGAGTGGGCACTTTTAAACACTACAACTTAAGAACGAGTCTTGAAGTCGCAGAGGTAAACTCTAGGTCAAATGAGGACCTAGGTGCCAAAACAATAAAACGAAATTGAAGAGAGAGAGAGAGAGAGAGAGAGAGAGAGAGAGAGGATCGGCCAAGTCTAGAGAGAGAAGCTCTCAATCTCTAAAACTTTGGAATAAGAAAAATGAGAAGAATGAGGCTCCTATTTATAGGAGAGGCTTTACCTTCAATAAGGTAGTTACCTCTTCTATAGAATATCACATATTCATGAGCCAATTTCCTCTTTTTCCTCTTGAGATACTCGGCCAACACAAGGCTTCTAGAAGCCTTGATTTGTTTCCTATTTTGTTCCTTTCTAGCCTTGGCCGATTCTCCTTGTTTCCTCATAGAGGAAATTTGTTTCCTCTTTTTCTTTTTGCAAGTATCTTGATACATTTATGCACAAAATATTCTATCTACCCTTCTAGCTGTTATTTCCTCAACTCCTTTGTCGCTTGTGAATAAGTTAGAAACAATGTATTGACGAGGAGCTAACAAGTCACATTGATTCATCCAAAAGAGTCATGACTCAATTTGGACATTGGCCAGTTCATTTATTCACATTCCAAGAAACAAAGCATGAGGTGATATACATTGCATTTCTGCAATCTTGTACATGAATTCCGTATCTATTAGATCTTCACAAAGTTACTCATGGAATCTTCATAACCTAGTACTTCACCAACAGGTCCTGTTCAGAATCACATAGTAAGTCCGAACTCTGACTTTCTCAAATGAGACTACATAAGCTATGAAATGACATGTCTCATTTAAGGATTGAGGTAAGCATGATTCAATTCATACTAGTGACCTCGAGACATAAGAGTTTAAATGGTTTGTTCTTATCTTGTCTCTAGAAGTGCACTGGTCAATTCAGTACCTTCAGAAGATACCTAGAAGAACTATAGAGTCTCCAACTCTCAATGTCCCCCAGACATCATAGATTCTCCTAACAATCGTGCTCAGATCAATAGTCCTTTGATCCTTAGATTACGAATATATTGTTTTAAGCAAACCATGAAGAGTTTGTTCATGCAAATCTACATTTGGCTCTTCATGTGTTGTTAGGTTTTTTTAAGGACTAAAGACTATTGTTATGCCGTCGTTTTCACAACGTAAAAACGACACCCCGAGAGCAAAAAATGATACATCAAGTCCATACATAATGCACAAGCCCACAAGCAAACTCACGCACCAAGCTCCGAATCAACACTCATGAAATGTCTTTCAAAAGACTCTCAAAGAATGTTTTCCAGCTAGACTTCTTGACAAATCTTCAAGACAAATCCACAAAAATGACCACCCGGTCGGCCAAATAAAATGACCACCCGGCCGGCCAAAAAAGAAGACCATCCGGTCATCTTCACTCGGCCAAGACCACCCGGTCATCTTCACTCGGTCAAGAAAACCCCGTCATCTCCACTCAGTCAAGATCACCCGGTCATCTTTACTCGGCCAAAATCACGCGGTTGTCTTCACTCGGTCAAGATCACCCTCTCATCTTCACCCGACCAAGATCACCCGGTCATCTTCACCCGGCCAAGATCACCCGGTTATCTTCACTCGGCCAAGATCACCCGGTCATCTTCACCCGGCCAAGACCACCCGTCCATCTTCACTCGGCCAAAATCACCCGGTTGTCTTCACTCGGTCAAGATCACCCGGTCGTCTTCACTTGGCGTCTTCACTCGGCCAAGACCACTCGACCGTCTTCACTCGGCCAAGACCACCCGACCATCTCCACCACCTAATCAAGTACTTTTCACCAAATCCCTTGGCTCCTATAAATACCTCACTCATTCACAACACAAAGTAAGTTTCTCTCAACTTGTCAAAACTCTACAAAAATCACACCACCACTTTCTCTCTCTAGAAAACATAGAGAGAAGTATAAATTGTTTACCAAAAACACAATACAACACGACTAATGTTGAGCGTCGGAGAACGCGCCGAGGGAAAACCCTCCGCGTCCCTCTAGATTCACGTTTTCTTGTGGTTAGGTGAAAGTGCAAGGATTCAAAGACCCGACGAAGAACGCGAAGAACGTGGAAGATTCGAAGACCAGCAGACTCGAAGATCTGAACTCCCGGACACTAGAAGACTCGAATAACACGATGAACACGAACACGTGAGAACATGAAGAACTTGGAAGAATCAAAGGGTTGAAGACTCAAATAAGCAAAGACTCAAGAACTCAACGAAGAACGCGAAGAACACGATAAACGCGGAAGATCCAAAGACCCGGAAACTCAAGAACTCAACGAAGAACGCGAAGAACACGATGAACGCGGAAGATCCTGTTGGAATTGATCTAGGGTTTAAGAACAAGTTTAACGCTTCGCAAAGCGGTGGAATTTTAAAAATTTTCTTTTCAAGTAAAAACAGTTTTTTACTAACCTAGACAAAGAGCAAGTACATATAAATAGAAACTATATGAGCTAAGAAGTTTACTAACCTTTCTTGAAGCTTGAACTTTGAGAAGCTTTTGGAAAGTTGCAACGCTCGTCTCCTCGCAGAACGTCTCTCTTTCTTTCCTCGGCGACTCGAGCAACCACGATTGTTTCTATCACTAAATCACTCGAAATAAAAGGAATCAGTGAGTGGGCATTTTAAACACTACAACTTAAGAACGAGTCTTGAAGTCGCAGAGCTAAACTCTAGGTCAAATGAGGATCTAGGTGCCAAAACAATAAAACAAAATTGAAGAGAGAGAGAGAGAGAGAGGATCGGCCAAGTCTAGAGAGAGAAGCTCTCAATCTCTAAAACTTTGGAATGAGAAAAATGAGAAGAATGAGGCTCCTATTTATAGGAGAGGTTTTACCTTCAATAAGGTAGTTTCCTCTTCTATAGAATATCACATATTCATGAGCCAATTTCCTCTTTTTCCTCTTGAGATACTCGGCCAACACAAGGCTTCTAGAAGCCTTGATTTGTTTCCTATTTTGTTCCTTTCTAGCCTTGGCCGATTCTCCTTGTTTCCTCATAGAGGAAATTTGTTTCCTCTTTTTCTTTTGGAAAGTATCTTGATACATTTATGCACAAAATATTCTCTCTACCTATGGGTATGTTGGGCGCCCAAACTCATTCTAGAAGGAGCTTCTAGAGGCCTCTTCATTTGTTCATGACAACATGAGAAAGGCCCATTAAGAATTTTCAATAAAATTCTTATGAAATGAAATTAATCCACAAGGCCCAATAAGACTAATATTGGCCGAGTGAAATTAAGTCATCAAATGAACTTGTCAAAAAATTTATTGACATTCATTTCATCCTATGTCTCAAAAGACAAAAATACCCTTTTGACAATTTTCGTTCTTGTTTTGACTTAGCTTCAAGTTTAACTATTCCTATTCGATGTGATTCGTGACAGTGACCTCATGGATCCAAATGAACAAAGCTTGAGCTAAATACTTGGACTCAAAAGTTCACAAACCTTTTCCAAGTTTAGCTTAATGTCAACTGACTCCACTAAAGAGTTGACACTGAAAATCTCTCCGTTCAAATGAATTTATTTTCTACTCAAGAATTCAACCTAATTGTAATAAGTGGATCCACAGAATATTATCAGTGTTTACCCTTCATGAATATCATCAGCTAGTCGGGAATTACAAAATTACCATTTTACCTTTCTAGCTGTTATTTCCTCAACTCCTTTGTAGCTTGTGAATAAGTTAGAAACAATGTATTGACGAGGAGCTAACAAGTCACATTGTTTCATCCAAAAGAGTCAGGACTCAATTTGGACACTGGCCAGTTCATTTATTCACACTCCAAGGAACAAAGCATGAGGTGATATACATTGCATTTCAGCAATCTTGTTCATGAATTCCATATCTATGAGGACTTCACAAAGTTACTCATGACATTCTCACAACTTAGTACTTCACCAATAGGCCTTGTTCGGAATCACATAGTGAGTCCGAACTCTGACTTTGTCAAATGAGAATACTAAGGTGTGAAATGACATGTCTCATTTCAGGATTAAGGTAAGCACGACGCAATTCATACGTAGTGACTTCGAGACATAAGAGGTTAAATGGTTTGTTCTTATCTTGTCTCTAGAAGTGCACTGGTCAATTCAGTACCTTCGGAAGATACCTAGAAGAACTATAGAGTCTCTAACTCTCAATGCCTTATAACCAGACATCATAGATTCTCCTAACAATCGTACTGAGGTCAATAGTCCTTTGACCCTTAGATTGCGAATATATCGTTTTAAGCAAACTACGAAGAGTTTGTTAATGCAAATCTACATTAGTCTCTTCGTAAGTTGTTTAGTTTGTTTATGGACTAAAGACTAAGGTTTTATCATAAAGCTTCAAACAAGGAAGATTGAATGAACATTTCAACTTCTTATTAATGGATAAGCAATTGCAAGCAAGAGTCTTCATGAGACTTTATTACGACCGAGACGATCCGAGCAGGAACAAAGAAAATGGTCACAATTCGGCGACGACCGAGACGTCCCGGTGAGATATGAAATCAAGACCCCAGAATGGATACGACCGAGACGATCCGACCGGACGCAAACAAAGAGACCCTTGACAAAGTTCTCAGTTAGAATACTTAATCCAACCCTGAAAACAAGGTTCACAACAACGACCATTGTAGCTCAACGACTCATTGGCTTCGCGACCATTGTCGCTCAACGCCACCTTGGCTCCGACCCTCATCGCTCAAATGCCTCTCTGGCTCGCGACCCTAGTCGCTCAACGCCTCCCTGGAAATTCGAATAGCTAAGGTGGGATCGGCCTCAAGTGGCATAATGACTCCGACCCGATATGGCTCGGACTAGTCCTAAGAAGGGCAAAACCCCGAACTCAAGGGGTACGAGCCAGCCTAGCCCAAAAAGGCACCAACCCTAACCGTAAGTGGTTGAGTCATCATGGTACTCAGAGTATGTTTCGCTTAAACTCCCGGCGGTTCGGAAAAGAGTCGATCCTAAGTGAGACCCTTGCAAAATCTACATTGAGGAATGCAATGCCTCATACCACTAATAGCTCGAGTCGGTCCCAAGCAAAGCCCGCCTTACGAGACATGGTCTCCCGAGACCCTGATCTTCCTAGATCGAGCACAGCCACGAAAGGGACTTACTCAGCCATGAGAAGTTTGGGTCGTTGCACCACTCAACATAGGTTTTTCTTGGGTCCCTCAGCCTTACGAGGCAACATCTTCCGAGACGCACGCCTTCCGAGGCACGATCTTCTGAGATGCTCGCCTTTCGAGGCACGATATTTTGAGATCGAAGTCTTCCTTGACTCACGCCTTCCGAGGCACGATCTTCCGAGATCGAAGTCTTCCGAGATGCACGCCTTCCGAGGCACGATCTTCCGAGACGTACGCCTTTCGAGGCATGATCTTCCGAGATGCACGCCTTCCGAGTAACGATCTTCTGAGATCGAAGTCTTCCGAGACTCACGCCTTCCGAGGCACGATCTTTTGAGATCAAAGTCTTCCGAGACTCACGCCTTTCGAGGCACGATCTTCCGAGATCGAAGTCTTCCGAGACTCACGCCTTTCGAGGTAGGATCTTCTGAGATCGAAGTCTTCCGATACTAACGCCTTTCGAAGCAGGATCTTCCGATATTGAAGTCTTCCTAGAGTCACGCCTTCTGAGGCACGATCTTCCGAGATCGAAGTCTTCCGAGACTCACGCCTTCCGAGGCACGATCTTCCGAGATCGAAGTCTTCCAAGACACAATCTTCCGAGATCGAAGTCTTCCGAGACACATTCTTCCGACATCAAAATCGTTTGAGACTTACGTCAACGAGACGCAAACCCCACGAGATCACATTTTACAAATCCATGCTCCACAAAGAACACAAGACAAATTTCTCGCACGACAAGTCGCACAAGAAACTGGGGGGTTAATTTTATGCCGTCGTTTTCACAACGTAAAAACGACACCCCGAGAGCAAAAAATGATACATCAAGTCCATACATAATGCACAATCCCACAAGCAAACTCACGCACCAAGCTCCGAATCAACACTCATGAAATGTCTTTCAAAAGACTCTCAAAGAATGTTTTCAAGCTAGACTTCTTGACAAATCTTCAAGACAAATCCACAAAAATGACCACCCGGTCGGCCAAATAAAATGACCACCCGGTCGGCCAAAAAAGAAGACCATCCGGTCATCTTCACTCGGCCAAGACCACCCGGTCATCTTCACTCGGTCAAGATCACCTGGTCATCTCCACTCGGTCAAGATCACCCGGCCATCTTTACTCGGCCAAAATGACCCGGTTGTCTTCACTCGGTCAAGATCACCCGGTCATCTTCACCCGGCCAAGATCACCCGGTCATCTTCACCCGGCCAAGATCACCCGGTTATCTTCACTCGGCCAAGATCACCCGGTCATCTTCACCCGGCCAAGACCACCCGGCCATCTTCACTCGGCCAAAATCACCCGGTTGTCTTCACTTGGCCAAGATCACCCGGTCGTCTTCACTCGGCGTCTTCACTCGGCCAAGACCACCCGGCCATCTCCACCACCTAATCAAGTACTTTTCACCAAATCCTTTGGCTCCTATAAATACCTCACTCATTCACAACACAAAGTAAGTTTCTCTCAACTTGTCAAAACTCTACAAAAATCACACCACCACTTTCTCTCTCTAGAAAACATAGAGACAAGTATAAATTGTTTACCAAAAACACAATACAACACGACTAATGTTGAGCGTCGGAGAACGCGCCGAGGGAAAACCCTCCGCGTCCCTCTAGATTCACGTTTTCTTGTGGTTAGGTGAAAGTGCAAGGATTCGAAGACCCGACGAAGAACGCGAAGAACGTGGAAGATTCGAAGAACCGGAGACTCGAAGATCCGAAGACCCGGACACTAGAAGACTCGAATAACACGATGAACACGATGAACATGAACACGTGAGAACATGAAGAACATGGAAGATTCAAAGGGTTGAAGACTCAAATAAGCAAAGACTCAAGAACTCAACGAAGAACGCGAAGAACACGATGAACGCGGAAGATCCAAAGACCCGGAAACTCAAGAACTCAATGAAGAACGCGAAGAACACGATGAACGCGGAAGATCCAAAGACCCGAAAACTCAAGAACCCGGAGACCCAAATATTCGAATAACACAAACACGACGAGAAGAGAAGAACTTCACCAAACCCAACCTACGTGCAGTCGTAGGGTCCGGCCCTAGATCGAACCACGAACGGTTCTTAGTGCTAATCCAAAAACACGATTAACAACTATGAATTATCATAAAGCTTCAAACAGACAAAGAAGAATGAATGAACGTTTCAACTTTTATTAATGATTCAACAGTTACAAGCAAGAGTCTTCGTAAGATTATATTACATCAAATGTACATAAATAGACACTACTACTCTTCTTGTAGGCACCATTGACAACAAGTACTCTATGGCATTTTTGCTTCTATCATTGCTCAATGAGCTACGTCCGAGAGTGAGACAATGAAGACAAGGCTCCTCTTGGGGGATTGTTTTTTCAAAGTTGACCTTTTGGACTATGTGGTTGGTAGCACACTTAGACTTAATCCCTAGTAATCCTCTCTTGAGGCTCTGCGAAAGGATGTGAGTGATCAAACCAATTTAAAAGGTGGCTAGTCAAAATTGGTGTAATGACATCTTGGCTAAGCATTAATGATGTGTCATTTACTTATAAAAGGAGACTTTTTGCGGCCTTCTCTTGAGGGAGTAGATTGTCATTTCGTTTATAACACCTTTGGATTTTATCAAATCTTAAAAACTTAAATCCTAAACCAAAGACTAATCATAAACTTGTTTCAACTCTTCAGCATAATGCCTCTCCACCCTCTCTCAATCATCCTTTCCTCACATAAACTCGAAAGCGAGAACTACGTAGATTGGAAACGTAACCTCAACATAATACTTACCATTAACAAGCATAAATTTGTACTCACCACCCTGTGTCCTCCTAAAACGAATGATGATTCGAATCAAGAGGACAAAGATGCCTTGGCAGCCTGGCTCCACTCCGATGAGATTGTGAGGTGCTATATCTTAGCATCTATGAACAATGTGCTGAAATAGCAACATTGTGACAATGAGACAACCCCTGACATGCTCTACAATCTCCATGAGATGTTTGGAGGGCAAGGGCGTCATCCCAGACAACAAGTAGTCAGGCATTTTATGAACTGTCACATGAAGGCTAGGACTCCTTTTAGAGACCTTATGATACTAATCATTAGTTATCTGAATGAAATGGAAATCCTAGGATCTAAGATTGATGGGAAGAATATCATATATATGATCTTAGAAAGTCTCCCCGAGTCTCTTGATACCTTCAAGTTGAACTACTCCACGAACAAGCTAGAGTACACTGTTACAGAGCTTATGTAGGAGCTTCACACTGCTGAAGGTCTCATTATGAGAAAGATGAATCAAAGAGAGGCACATGCTACTGAGCACAAAGCCTCCACCTCTCAAAGCAAAGAGACCTCACAAGGACGAGAAGAAAAATTGTCCTGCCTATGTCAAAGCAAAGGAACATAGTATTATACTAATTACCAAAGCATGCTAAGTAGCTGATAATGTATCAACATGGATTCTTGACTCCGCTGCTACTAACCATATTTGTTGCTCCTTGACTGGTTTCAAGAAAACCAAAAGCTTAGAGGAAGGCGACTTCTGTTTCAAATGGGGTGATGGGAGCCTGGTGTCTGCAAAGGCTGTGGGATCTGTGATGCTGTCTTTCGAAGACCACACTTTAAACTTGAATAATGTTTATTTCGTTCCTTCCTTTGGGAAGAACTTAATATCTGTTGCTCGTCTTCGTGAGCAAGATTATTGTTTAAAGTTCATTAAGAATGGAATTCGTATTTCGTTTCCTGATACTTCTTATGTCACTGATGCATGTATGAAGAATGCTATTTTCTACATTTATCCCACGCAACCTTCTCTTTTAGGCACTAAAATAGATAATGATCTAATTAGGAGCGAAATAGGATCAAACTTTC
The DNA here is from genome assembly GCF_054948205.1 of Urtica dioica subsp. dioica. Classification (NCBI taxonomy): domain Eukaryota; kingdom Viridiplantae; phylum Streptophyta; class Magnoliopsida; order Rosales; family Urticaceae; genus Urtica; species Urtica dioica. The sequence continues at coordinate 13,266,760 of NC_142757.1, forward strand.
TGAATCCTCCGATCTCATAAACTCAACATATCTCTGGCACTTAAGACTTGGTCATATCAGTCTAGACAGGATTAAGAGACTTGTGAGGGACGGTCCACTCCAAGCCTCTGCAATAGGTTCACTACCTACTTGTGATCTTGCATAGAAGGAAAAATGACTAAGCAACCTTTCTCCGATAAGGGTCGAAGAGCCACTGAGTTGCTGGAACTTGAACATTCTGATGTATGTAGTCCACTCAGTCAACAGGCACGTGGAGGATATGAATACTTCGTTACCTTCACTGATGATTACTCAAGATACGGTTTTGTCTATTTTCTCAATCACAAATCCGAGACCTTTAAAGTATTTAAGGTCTTTAGGGCTTTAATGGAAAAGCACACTGGAAAACAGATTAAAACCCTTTGATCCGATCATGTGGTGAGTATATCTCTGGAGAGTTCAATGACTTTCTTAAAGAAGAAGGTATCGCTTCTCAGCTTACCGCACCTGGCACACCTCAACAAAACGGAGTGTCAGAGAGAAAAAACCAAACTCTTGTGGAGATGGTTAGATCAATGATGAGTTACTCAGCACTCCCTCTTTCCTTTTGGGGATATGCCCTCGAAACAGCCGCATATATTCATAACCAAGTTCAGTCTAAAACGGTTCCTGGTACTTGTTGTCGCACGAAAATGAACAACTATTTAAAACCTCGGGCGGTTCGATCCAAGGCCGGACCAAGTGATCGCACCCGGGTAGAGAGTGTGAACTCGATAGTCTCGAGCTAGGGTTTTCTCCGATCAACCCGCCTCTCCGGAGAGGTAGGGGGTGAGGAGGAGGAGTGACCGTGCCTTGGTTGTTGGCTGCCTACGTACCCGTGCGTGGGATCAGGTCAGAACGTAGTTCAAGCGTATAGGACGCAGTAGGAGGCGCGGAGCCTTGGTGGAGAGGCGTGCTCGACGAAGGAGACGGGGCGCGAGGAATCCTCGGCAGCGTCTCAGAACTTCGGATATCGCGTACGCGTCTAGCATGTTAGACGCGCGAGGGGAACTCTAGTCGAGAACCCTAGGGGCGTGCTTGAGCACCGGAGAATGTTCGGTCAAAGGGAGCGACGTCCGGGAAGTCCCCGTGAGTGCTTCGGAACCTTTGAGAACGGGGGAGAGAGAAGAGAGTCTGCTTCAGGCCAAATATGGCATCCAGAGAAGCAGAGAAGAGTAAGAAATCGAGGGGCAAGGCTCAACTCGACGAGAGCGACTAGCGACTTGACTCGAGGAGCGACTCGAAAATGACTCGAGGCTCGACTCGAGAATGACTCGAGGCTCGACTCGAGGAACAATTCAAGGCTCGACTCGAGGAGATTAACTCAAGGCTCGACCCGAGGAGCGAAGCTAGACTCGGGGAGATTGACTCAAAGCTCGACTCGAGGAGGTTGACTCAAGGCTCGACTCGAGGAGCGAAGCTCGACTCGGGGAGATTGACTCAAGGCTTAACTCGAGGAGCGAAGCTCGACTCGAGGAGATTGACTCAAGGCTCGACTCGAGGAGCGAAGCTCGACTCGAGGAGTCAAGAGTTTGGGCGAGGGCTTGAAGACCTGCCGCTCTTCAGGACCTCCGGCCTGACCATCGGCCCTTTGAGCGACGTGCCTTCTTGGCGTCTCGGGTTTTCCGAAAACGACCGACAACATTAACCCCCCAAGTTCGTCGCTCGGGAGGCGTCCCAGCGATGAACTTTTTGTTCTTCTAGTTGGGTGTTTGAGGAAAATATTTCCCGTGTCTTGGGACCCCGAGGAAAAATCTTTTCCTCTTCTTTTTTCTTCCTTTTTTTTCAGGGGGCCGCGCGGCGCGCGCCCTGGACAGCGCGGCGCGCGGTCTGTGCAGCGTGACCCGCGCGGCACGCGGGCTTGGCGCGCGGCGCGCCCCTTGCGCGGGGCTGGTTCGCCTTGCGCGAGAGAACTCCGACTTTTTGGGGCTTTTTCTCCGATTTTGCTCCTTGTGGGAGTAGGATTTCGACTCCTACCCCCCTAGAAGTCTATAAATAGGCCTCCCCCTTCTCTTTATTCCTCACTTTATTTTTTCCTCTTTTCTACGCTTGTTTTCTCTTTTTTTACGCTTGCATTATGGGTGTCCCTCCCCTTTTCTCAGCTGAGAGTCCCAATATTGATTTCTCTCTCTTGTTTCAGGGTTCTGAACACGCAGAGGATGATCTCTTCACGGGATTACGGGAAGTTCCTCTGCACGTGGAAGAAAATCCAAGCGGAGTAGAGCAGTGGCTGGAGGAAGGCGAGCTGGGTGCGACCGTGCCCGCTGCTCAGTCTCTCGAAGAGTGCGCGCCAACTGGGCGCGATACAGGTGGGGAGTTTGATCATCCCGCGTCCGGTGAGCCTGCCCCTCACCTCGTGATCAACTTAGTTGGTGAGGGGGTTCGTGACAAAGCCCACCTCGACGTGCCGCAGTCCGACTTGGACTTTCAAGGCGTGCCGGGAGATGTTACGGACGCGGATGCGGTGACTCTGCTAGAGTCGGTTCTCGACGAGATAGACTGCATGGACGACTTTGGTCCCGAGTCTGAAGATCCCGGAGGTGAGTCAGAGATATGTCCGGGGGCCGAAGGCCTCGCATCGGAGCGTCCCGAGGTACCGTCGGCAGCTGCCGCGGTCGTGTCGGAGGGCAGGGACCCTTCCGTGGAGCCAGGGGGTTCTCAGCCCGAGACCCCTAACGCAGAGGCGTTAGTATCGGCGAGGTCGCTTGCTAGGATGGAGTGGTATCCCGAGGAGGGCCTTGCTGCTCCCGAGGACTTCAATTGTTCGGGGGTCGATGCTTCGAGCTCGCTCACCTACCGGACATTCGTCGGTCTCCGGGAGGCATTCGCCATTCCGTCGTCCGTGGCGCTTCTCCGTCCTTTATAGGGCGACCGTCCTTTCCGGCCTCGTCGTGGATTTGCCGCAGTTTCAGTTGCAAGTCTCAACTGCGGGTTGCGGCTGCCGTTTCAACCCATCATTCAGCAGCTTCTCGCCCGTCTGGGGGTGCACGCATGTCAGATGAGCCCGGCATTCTACCGCATAGTGGCGATGTGCCACATGGAGTGGCATTGCCAGACTGAGCGGGTAATGACCGTGAGTGATTTTCGCAATCTCATCGCGGTCTTTCCTGCGCCCGGGCAACCCAGTTTCTTTGTGGCCCGCGATCGCCAGAATACTAAGCTGATCGTCGATTCAGAGAAGTATAATCGACGACCATGGGTGTGGGTCTCGGCGGAGGCTTTTGGCGACGCGCCGCTCCGGTTCGGCCCCTTGGCCGAGTTTTCTGCTAACGTGGGGGCCGATGACCTCGACTTCGTGAAGGAGATCCGGGGAACGTCGGAGGCTCGGAAAGCCGTCGAACGATTTCGTTCCCCTGAGCTGATGGCTTCTACCGGGTGGTTCCCGCCATTTCCGCCTAGCCAGCGGACCGAGAGTGTCCCCAGTGCCGCATCATCTCTCTCGAGTGGCGATCTGCAAGGTATGTCGATGTTTCACACTTCTTGCTCTTGTTTTTAGCTTAGGTTTTTGACTTTTGTTGCTTTTGTAGTCTCTTCGGCTAGGGCGAGGGCTCGAGCGCGCCTAGCGAAGGCTTCTCGGGACCCGAAGTTGTTGGCAGCGGTCCGTTGTCGGATTGCCGCTCGGAACGGTCGGGAGAAACCCGATACCGATCATCAGACGGGGAGTGGTCCTCGCGCTTCTTTGAAGCGACCCTCCTCCTCGGCTTTACCCAACACGTCTTCGGACTCCAAGCGCGTAAACTCGATGGTTGACGTAGAGGCTGCGGAGGTTAGGGGGGAATGTTCCCTGGGCCTTGCTCAATCTTCGATGAAGATGTGGAAGAGCGTCGTGGCCAGCAGCGACGTGGACTTCTTTCGTCATGGCGTTTCCGATGCACAGAGAGTAAGTTTCCCTTGCCTCGTTTGTGATGAAACTATCTTTTGCTAAATTATCTTTTTGCCTTCTCAGGTGCTTGCTCGAGCGACCCGGGGCGAGAAGATCCTTCACGACCTCATCAGGCGGATGAGCCGTGCCTAGGAAGAGCTTGCTCAAGCGAAGTCTCAGCTGGCCTACGCCGAGCGAGGTTCTCGCTCAGAGGCGGAGTTTGCGAGTCTCCGCGAGCAGCTTCAGGAGGCTCGCGTGGAATTGGGAGTTACCCGCGGCAAGTGCGACCGTGCTCATGCAGCGGTGGCGAAGATGGCTGAGGAGCTAACGACGGAACGTCAAGCCCTCGAAGTGACGACTCGATCGACGGAGGTCTTCCGGAGTGAAGCGCGGGACCTTCGACGTCAGTTGGAATCGCGCACAGAAGAAGTTGGCATTCTTCAGGGTCAGCTTACATCGAGTGAGGCTGCCCGTGTTCGTGCAGAGCGTAAGCGCGACTCCTTGGCGGAGGATGTCGCTCGGGTCACCGAGGAGAAAGCCACGGCGGAACAGCTTGCGTCCGACCTTCAAGACGACTTTGATGTCGGAGTCGAGGAGGCAAGACATGCGGCGGCGGTGGAGTGTCGGGACGCCACAGCTACCGAGAATGTTTCTCGGGGGGTCACCTTCCACTTCTTCGACTCGCTGTTCCCATCACTCGACCGGGCCGATCATGTAGGCGACGCTCCCGCCGAGTGACCTTTTCTTTATTTTTTCTTGTGCAAGTGTTTAGCGCATGCTTTTTAGGTTTTTCCCTTCAGCGCACCTGTTTTAGCGCTTGCTTACTAGGATTTTTCCTTTTATCGCACTTGTCTTAGCGCATGCTTTCTAGGATTCGAGGCGGTTGCCCCTTTCTTTTATGAGACGTTATTAATTTATTCTTATGAATGTTTTCGCACATCCATCTTTTACGGCGTGCTTAGATGGTCGATTATTTGTGTCAATGGTTTTGCCCATCCTTTTACCTCAGCAGCATATCTTTTCAAACATGCCAGTCACTTGGATGGTTTGCGTTCTTAAGTATTTTCAAATGCGAGTCAGCCACGCCACGTAGGCGCCTTACGTGTGCCGGATTGCGCCAAGTGGACGTATCAGGCCGCGCCAGGTAGGCGTTTTAAGCGCGCCATGCAGGCGTCTTGGATTGCGCCATGTAGGTGTCTTAGGTTGCGCCATGTAGACGTCTTAAGTGCGCCACGTAGGCGTCTTAGGTTGCGCCATGTAGGTGTCTTAAGTTGCGCCATGTAGGCGTCTAAGTGCGCCATGTAGGCGTCTTAGGTTGCGCCATGTAGGCATCTTACAGGTTGCGCCTTTACGCGTCTTACGTGCACCATGTAGGCGTCTTTGGTTGCGCCATGTAGGCGTCTTACGGGTTGCGCCTTTACGCGTCTTACGTGCGCCATGTAGGCATCTTAGGTTGTGCCATGTAGGCATCTTACGGGCTCCGCCTTTACGCGTCTTACGTGCGCCATGTAGGCGTCTTAAGTTGCGCCATGTAGGCGTCTTACGGGTTGCGCCTTTACGCATCTTACATGCGCCATGTAGGCGTCTTAGGTTGCGCCATGTAGGCGTCTTACGGGTTGCGCCTTTACGCGTCTTACGTGCGCCATGTAGGAGTCTTAGGTTACGCCATGTAGGCGTCTTACGGGTTGCGCCTTTACGCGTCTTACATGCGCCATGTAGGCGTCTTAAGTTGCGCCATGTAGGTGTCTTGCGGGTTGCGCCTTTACGCGTCTTACATGCGCCATGTGGGCGTCTTAAGTTGCGCCATGTAGGCGTCTTACGTGCGCCATGTGGGCGTCTTAAGTTGCGCCATGTGGGCGTCTTACGTGCGCCATGTAGGCGTCTTAGGTTGCGCCATGTAGGCGTCTTACGGGTTACGCCTTTACGCATCTTACATGCGCCATGTAGGCGTCTTAGGTTGCGCCATGTAGGCGTCTTACGGGTTGCGCCTTTACGCGTCTTACGTGCGCCATGTAGGAGTCTTAGGTTACGCCATGTAGGCGTCTTACGGGTTGCGCCTTTACGCGTCTTACATGCGCCATGTAGGCGTCTTAAGTTGCGCCATGTAGGTGTCTTGCGGGTTGCGCCTTTACGCGTCTTGCATGCGCCATGTGGGCGTCTTAAGTTGCGCCATGTAGGCGTCTTACGGGTTGCGCCTTTACGCATCTTACGTGCGCCATGTAGGCGTCTTAGGTTGCGCCATGTACGCGTCTTACGGGTTGCGCCTTTACGCGTCTTACATGCGCCATGTAGGCGTCTTAGGTTGCGCCCTGTAGGCGTCTTATGGGTTGCGCCATGTAGGCGTCTTAAGTGCGCCATGTAGGCGTCTTAGGTTGCGCCATGTAGGCGTCTTACATGCGCCATGTAGGCGTCTTACGTTGCGCCATGTAGGCGTCTTACATGCGCCATGTAGGCGTCTTACATGCGCCATGTAGGCATCTTACAGGTTGCGCCTTTACGCGTCTTACGTGCACCATGTAGGCGTCTTTGGTTGCGCCATGTAGGCGTCTTACGGGTTGCGCCTTTACGCGTCTTACGTGCGCCATGTAGGCATCTTAGGTTGTGCCATGTAGGCATCTTACGGGCTCCGCCTTTACGCGTCTTACGTGCGCCATGTAGGCGTCTTAAGTTGCGCCATGTAGGCGTCTTACGGGTTGCGCCTTTACGCATCTTACATGCGCCATGTAGGCGTCTTAGGTTGCGCCATGTAGGCGTCTTACGGGTTGCGCCTTTACGCGTCTTACGTGCGCCATGTAGGAGTCTTAGGTTACGCCATGTAGGCGTCTTACGGGTTGCGCCTTTACGCGTCTTACATGCGCCATGTAGGCGTCTTAAGTTGCGCCATGTAGGTGTCTTGCGGGTTGCGCCTTTACGCGTCTTACATGCGCCATGTGGGCGTCTTAAGTTGCGCCATGTAGGCGTCTTACGTGCGCCATGTGGGCGTCTTAAGTTGCGCCATGTGGGCGTCTTACATGCGCCATGTAGGCGTCTTAGGTTGCGCCATGTAGGCGTCTTACGGGTTACGCCTTTACGCATCTTACATGCGCCATGCAGGCGTCTTAGGTTGCGCCATGTAGGCGTCTTACGGGTTGCGCCTTTACGCGTCTTACGTGCGCCATGTAGGAGTCTTAGGTTACGCCATGTAGGCGTCTTACGGGTTGCGCCTTTACGCGTCTTACATGCGCCATGTAGGCGTCTTAAGTTGCGCCATGTAGGTGTCTTGCGGGTTGCGCCTTTACGCGTCTTACATGCGCCATGTGGGCGTCTTAAGTTGCGCCATGTAGGCGTCTTACGGGTTGCGCCTTTACGCATCTTACGTGCGCCATGTAGGCGTCTTAGGTTGCGCCATGTACGCGGCTTACGGGTTGCGCCTTTACGCGTCTTACATGCGCCATGTAGGCGTCTTAGGTTGCGCCATGTAGGCGTCTTACGGGTTGCGCCATGTAGGCGTCTTAAGTGCGCCATGTAGGCGTCTTAGGTTGCGCCATGTAGGCGTCTTACATGCGCCATGTAGGCGTCTTACGTTGCGCCATGTAGGCGTCTTACATGCGCCATGTAGGCGTCTTACATGCGCCATGTAGGCATCTTACAGGTTGCGCCTTTACGCGTCTTACGTGCACCATGTAGGCGTCTTTGGTTGCGCCATGTAGGCGTCTTACGGGTTGCGCCTTTACGCGTCTTACGTGCGCCATGTAGGCATCTTAGGTTGTGTCATGTAGGCATCTTACGGGCTCCGCCTTTACGCGTCTTACGTGCGCCATGTAGGCGTCTTAAGTTGCGCCATGTAGGCGTCTTACGGGTTGCGCCTTTACGCATCTTACATGCGCCATGTAGGCGTCTTAGGTTGCGCCATGTAGGCGTCTTACGGGTTGCGCCTTTACGCGTCTTACGTGCGCCATGTAGGAGTCTTAGGTTACGCCATGTAGGCGTCTTACGGGTTGCGCCTTTACGCGTCTTACATGCGCCATGTAGGCGTCTTAAGTTGCGCCATGTAGGTGTCTTGCGGGTTGCGCCTTTACGCGTCTTACATGCGCCATGTGGGCGTCTTAAGTTGCGCCATGTAGGCGTCTTACGTGCGCCATGTGGGCGTCTTAAGTTGCGCCATGTGGACGTCTTACGTGCGCCATGTAGGCGTCTTAGGTTGCGCCATGTAGGCGTCTTACGGGTTACGCCTTTACGCATCTTACATGCGCCATGTAGGCGTCTTAGGTTGCGCCATGTAGGCGTCTTACGGGTTGCGCCTTTACGCGTCTTACGTGCGCCATGTAGGAGTCTTAGGTTACGCCATGTAGGCGTCTTACGGGTTGCGCCTTTACGCGTCTTACATGCGCCATGTAGGCGTCTTAAGTTGCGCCATGTAGGTGTCTTGCGGGTTGCGCCTTTACGCGTCTTACATGCGCCATGTGGGCGTCTTAAGTTGCGCCATGTAGGCGTCTTACGGGTTGCGCCTTTACGCATCTTACGTGCGCCATGTAGGCGTCTTAGGTTGCGCCATGTACGCGTCTTACGGGTTGCGCCTTTACGCGTCTTACATGCGCCATGTAGGCGTCTTAGGTTGCGCCATGTAGGCGTCTTACGGGTTGCGCCATGTAGGCGTCTTAAGTGCGCCATGTAGGCGTCTTAGGTTGCGCCATGTAGGCGTCTTACATGCGCCATGTAGGCGTCTTACGTTGCGCCATGTAGGCGTCTTACATGCGCCATGTAGGCATCTTACAGGTTGCGCCTTTACGCGTCTTACGTGCACCATGTAGGCGTCTTTGGTTGCGCCATGTAGGCGTCTTACGGGTTGCGCCTTTACGCGTCTTACGTGCGCCATGTAGGCATCTTAGGTTTTGCCATGTAGGCATCTTACGGGCTCCGCCTTTACGCGTCTTACGTGCGCCATGTAGGCGTCTTAAGTTGCGCCATGTAGGCGTCTTACGGGTTGCGCCTTTACGCATCTTACATGCGCCATGTAGGCGTCTTAGGTTGCGCCATGTAGGCGTCTTACGGGTTGCGCCTTTACGCGTCTTACGTGCGCCATGTAGGAGTCTTAGGTTACGCCATGTAGGCGTCTTACGGGTTGCGCCTTTACGCGTCTTACATGCGCCATGTAGGCGTCTTAAGTTGCGCCATGTAGGTGTCTTGCGGGTTGCGCCTTTACGCGTCTTACATGCGCCATGTGGGCGTCTTAAGTTGCGCCATGTAGGCGTCTTACGTGCGCCATGTGGGCGTCTTAAGTTGCGCCATGTGGGCGTCTTACGTGCGCCATGTAGGCGTCTTAGGTTGCGCCATGTAGGCGTCTTACGGGTTACGCCTTTACGCATCTTACATGCGCCATGTAGGCGTCTTAGGTTGCGCCATGTAGGCGTCTTACGGGTTGCGCCTTTACGCGTCTTACGTGCGCCATGTAGGAGTCTTAGGTTACGCTATGTAGGCGTCTTACGGGTTGCGCCTTTACGCGTCTTACATGCGCCATGTAGGCGTCTTAAGTTGCGCCATGTAGGTGTCTTGCGGGTTGCGCCTTTACGCGTCTTACATGCGCCATGTGGGCGTCTTAAGTTGCGCCATGTAGGCGTCTTACGGGTTGCGCCTTTACGCATCTTACGTGCGCCATGTAGGCGTCTTAGGTTGCGCCATGTACGCGTCTTACGGGTTGCGCCTTTACGCGTCTTACATGCGCCATGTAGGCGTCTTAGGTTGCGCCATGTAGGCGTCTTACGGGTTGCGCCATGTAGGCGTCTTACGGGTTGCGCCATGTAGGCGTCTTAGGTTGCGCCATGTAGGCGTCTTACATGCGCCATGTAGGCGTCTTACGTTGCGCCATGTAGGCGTCTTACATGCGCCATGTAGGCGTCTTACATGCGCCATGTAGGCGTCTTACGTTGCGCCATGTAGGCGTCTTTGGTTGCGCCATGTAGGCGTCTTACGGGTTGCGCCTTTACGCGTCTTACGTGCGCCATGTAGGCATCTTAGGTTGTGCCATGTAGGCATCTTACGGGCTCCGCCTTTACGCGTCTTACGTGCGCCATGTAGGCGTCTTAAGTTGCGCCATGTAGGCGTCTTACGGGTTGCGCCTTTACGCATCTTTCATGCGCCATGTAGGCGTCTTAGGTTGCGCCATGTAGGCGTCTTACGGGTTGCGCCTTTACGCGTCTTACGTGCGCCATGTAGGAGTCTTAGGTTACGCCATGTAGGCGTCTTACGGGTTGCGCCTTTACGCGTCTTACATGCGCCATGTAGGCGTCTTAAGTTGCGCCATGTAGGTGTCTTGCGGGTTGCGCCTTTACGCGTCTTACATGCGCCATGTGGGCGTCTTAAGTTGCGCCATGTAGGCGTCTTACGTGCGCCATGTGGGCGTCTTAAGTTGCGCCATGTGGGCGTCTTACGTGCGCCATGTAGGCGTCTTAGGTTGCGCCATGTAGGCGTCTTACGTGTTACGCCTTTACGCATCTTACATGCGCCATGTAGGCGTCTTAGGTTGCGCCATGTAGGCGTCTTACGGGTTGCGCCTTTACGCGTCTTACGTGCGCCATGTAGGAGTCTTAGGTTACGCCATGTAGGCGTCTTACGGGTTGCGCCTTTACGCGTCTTACATGCGCCATGTAGGCGTCTTAAGTTGCGCCATGTAGGTGTCTTGCGGGTTGCGCCTTTACGCGTCTTGCATGCGCCATGTGGGCGTCTTAAGTTGCGCCATGTAGGCGTCTTACGGGTTGCGCCTTTACGCATCTTACGTGCGCCATGTAGGCGTCTTAGGTTGCGCCATGTACGCGTCTTACGGGTTGCGCCTTTACGCGTCTTACATGCGCCATGTAGGCGTCTTAGGTTGCGCCCTGTAGGCGTCTTATGGGTTGCGCCATGTAGGCGTCTTAAGTGCGCCATGTAGGCGTCTTAGGTTGCGCCATGTAGGCGTCTTACATGCGCCATGTAGGCGTCTTACGTTGCGCCATGTAGGCGTCTTACATGCGCCATGTAGGCGTCTTACATGCGCCATGTAGGCATCTTACAGGTTGCGCCTTTACGCGTCTTACGTGCACCATGTAGGCGTCTTTGGTTGCGCCATGTAGGCGTCTTACGGGTTGCGCCTTTACGCGTCTTACGTGCGCCATGTAGGCATCTTAGGTTGTGCCATGTAGGCATCTTACGGGCTCCGCCTTTACGCGTCTTACGTGCGCCATGTAGGCGTCTTAAGTTGCGCCATGTAGGCGTCTTACGGGTTGCGCCTTTACGCATCTTACATGCGCCATGTAGGCGTCTTAGGTTGCGCCATGTAGGCGTCTTACGGGTTGCGCCTTTACGCGTCTTACGTGCGCCATGTAGGAGTCTTAGGTTACGCCATGTAGGCGTCTTACGGGTTGCGCCTTTACGCGTCTTACATGCGCCATGTAGGCGTCTTAAGTTGCGCCATGTAGGTGTCTTGCGGGTTGCGCCTTTACGCGTCTTACATGCGCCATGTGGGCGTCTTAAGTTGCGCCATGTAGGCGTCTTACGTGCGCCATGTGGGCGTCTTAAGTTGCGCCATGTGGGCGTCTTACATGCGCCATGTAGGCGTCTTAGGTTGCGCCATGTAGGCGTCTTACGGGTTACGCCTTTACGCATCTTACATGCGCCATGCAGGCGTCTTAGGTTGCGCCATGTAGGCGTCTTACGGGTTGCGCCTTTACGCGTCTTACGTGCGCCATGTAGGAGTCTTAGGTTACGCCATGTAGGCGTCTTACGGGTTGCGCCTTTACGCGTCTTACATGCGCCATGTAGGCGTCTTAAGTTGCGCCATGTAGGTGTCTTGCGGGTTGCGCCTTTACGCGTCTTACATGCGCCATGTGGGCGTCTTAAGTTGCGCCATGTAGGCGTCTTACGGGTTGCGCCTTTACGCATCTTACGTGCGCCATGTAGGCGTCTTAGGTTGCGCCATGTACGCGGCTTACGGGTTGCGCCTTTACGCGTCTTACATGCGCCATGTAGGCGTCTTAGGTTGCGCCATGTAGGCGTCTTACGGGTTGCGCCATGTAGGCGTCTTAAGTGCGCCATGTAGGCGTCTTAGGTTGCGCCATGTAGGCGTCTTACATGCGCCATGTAGGCGTCTTACGTTGCGCCATGTAGGCGTCTTACATGCGCCATGTAGGCGTCTTACATGCGCCATGTAGGCATCTTACAGGTTGCGCCTTTACGCGTCTTACGTGCACCATGTAGGCGTCTTTGGTTGCGCCATGTAGGCGTCTTACGGGTTGCGCCTTTACGCGTCTTACGTGCGCCATGTAGGCATCTTAGGTTGTGTCATGTAGGCATCTTACGGGCTCCGCCTTTACGCGTCTTACGTGCGCCATGTAGGCGTCTTAAGTTGCGCCATGTAGGCGTCTTACGGGTTGCGCCTTTACGCATCTTACATGCGCCATGTAGGCGTCTTAGGTTGCGCCATGTAGGCGTCTTACGGGTTGCGCCTTTACGCGTCTTACGTGCGCCATGTAGGAGTCTTAGGTTACGCCATGTAGGCGTCTTACGGGTTGCGCCTTTACGCGTCTTACATGCGCCATGTAGGCGTCTTAAGTTGCGCCATGTAGGTGTCTTGCGGGTTGCGCCTTTACGCGTCTTACATGCGCCATGTGGGCGTCTTAAGTTGCGCCATGTAGGCGTCTTACGTGCGCCATGTGGGCGTCTTAAGTTGCGCCATGTGGACGTCTTACGTGCGCCATGTAGGCGTCTTAGGTTGCGCCATGTAGGCGTCTTACGGGTTACGCCTTTACGCATCTTACATGCGCCATGTAGGCGTCTTAGGTTGCGCCATGTAGGCGTCTTACGGGTTGCGCCTTTACGCGTCTTACGTGCGCCATGTAGGAGTCTTAGGTTACGCCATGTAGGCGTCTTACGGGTTGCGCCTTTACGCGTCTTACATGCGCCATGTAGGCGTCTTAAGTTGCGCCATGTAGGTGTCTTGCGGGTTGCGCCTTTACGCGTCTTACATGCGCCATGTGGGCGTCTTAAGTTGCGCCATGTAGGCGTCTTACGGGTTGCGCCTTTACGCATCTTACGTGCGCCATGTAGGCGTCTTAGGTTGCGCCATGTACGCGTCTTACGGGTTGCGCCTTTACGCGTCTTACATGCGCCATGTAGGCGTCTTAGGTTGCGCCATGTAGGCGTCTTACGGGTTGCGCCATGTAGGCGTCTTAAGTGCGCCATGTAGGCGTCTTAGGTTGCGCCATGTAGGCGTCTTACATGCGCCATGTAGGCGTCTTACGTTGCGCCATGTAGGCGTCTTACATGCGCCATGTAGGCATCTTACAGGTTGCGCCTTTACGCGTCTTACGTGCACCATGTAGGCGTCTTTGGTTGCGCCATGTAGGCGTCTTACGGGTTGCGCCTTTACGCGTCTTACGTGCGCCATGTAGGCATCTTAGGTTTTGCCATGTAGGCATCTTACGGGCTCCGCCTTTACGCGTCTTACGTGCGCCATGTAGGCGTCTTAAGTTGCGCCATGTAGGCGTCTTACGGGTTGCGCCTTTACGCATCTTACATGCGCCATGTAGGCGTCTTAGGTTGCGCCATGTAGGCGTCTTACGGGTTGCGCCTTTACGCGTCTTACGTGCGCCATGTAGGAGTCTTAGGTTACGCCATGTAGGCGTCTTACGGGTTGCGCCTTTACGCGTCTTACATGCGCCATGTAGGCGTCTTAAGTTGCGCCATGTAGGTGTCTTGCGGGTTGCGCCTTTACGCGTCTTACATGCGCCATGTGGGCGTCTTAAGTTGCGCCATGTAGGCGTCTTACGTGCGCCATGTGGGCGTCTTAAGTTGCGCCATGTGGGCGTCTTACGTGCGCCATGTAGGCGTCTTAGGTTGCGCCATGTAGGCGTCTTACGGGTTACGCCTTTACGCATCTTACATGCGCCATGTAGGCGTCTTAGGTTGCGCCATGTAGGCGTCTTACGGGTTGCGCCTTTACGCGTCTTACGTGCGCCATGTAGGAGTCTTAGGTTACGCCATGTAGGCGTCTTACGGGTTGCACCTTTACGCGTCTTACATGCGCCATGTAGGCGTCTTAAGTTGCGCCATGTAGGTGTCTTGCGGGTTGCGCCTTTACGCGTCTTACATGCGCCATGTGGGCGTCTTAAGTTGCGCCATGTAGGCGTCTTACGGGTTGCGCCTTTACGCATCTTACGTGCGCCATGTAGGCGTCTTAGGTTGCGCCATGTACGCGTCTTACGGGTTGCGCCTTTACGCGTCTTACATGCGCCATGTAGGCGTCTTAGGTTGCGCCATGTAGGCGTCTTACGGGTTGCGCCATGTAGGCGTCTTACGGGTTGCGCCATGTAGGCGTCTTAGGTTGCGCCATGTAGGCGTCTTACATGCGCCATGTAGGCGTCTTACGTTGCGCCATGTAGGCGTCTTACATGCGCCATGTAGGCGTCTTACATGCGCCATGTAGGCGTCTTACGTTGCGCCATGTAGGCGTCTTTGGTTGCGCCATGTAGGCGTCTTACGGGTTGCGCCTTTACGCGTCTTACGTGCGCCATGTAGGCATCTTAGGTTGTGCCATGTAGGCATCTTACGGGCTCCGCCTTTACGCGTCTTACGTGCGCCATGTAGGCGTCTTAAGTTGCGCCATGTAGGCGTCTTACGGGTTGCGCCTTTACGCATCTTACATGCGCCATGTAGGCGTCTTAGGTTGCGCCATGTAGGCGTCTTACGGGTTGCGCCTTTACGCGTCTTACGTGCGCCATGTAGGAGTCTTAGGTTACGCCATGTAGGCGTCTTACGGGTTGCGCCTTTACGCGTCTTACATGCGCCATGTAGGCGTCTTAAGTTGCGCCATGTAGGTGTCTTGCGGGTTGCGCCTTTACGCGTCTTACATGCGCCATGTGGGCGTCTTAAGTTGCGCCATGTAGGCGTCTTACGTGCGCCATGTGGGCGTCTTAAGTTGCGCCATGTGGGCGTCTTACGTGCGCCATGTAGGCGTCTTAGGTTGCGCCATGTAGGCGTCTTACGTGTTACGCCTTTACGCATCTTACATGCGCCATGTAGGCGTCTTAGGTTGCGCCATGTAGGCGTCTTACGGGTTGCGCCTTTACGCGTCTTACGTGCGCCATGTAGGAGTCTTAGGTTACGCCATGTAGGCGTCTTACGGGTTGCGCCTTTACGCGTCTTACATGCGCCATGTAGGCGTCTTAAGTTGCGCCATGTAGGTGTCTTGCGGGTTGCGCCTTTACGCGTCTTACATGCGCCATGTGGGCGTCTTAAGTTGCGCCATGTAGGCGTCTTACGGGTTGCGCCTTTACGCATCTTACGTTCGCCATGTAGGCGTCTTAGGTTGCGCCATGTACGCGTCTTACGGGTTGCGCCTTTACGCGTCTTACATGCGCCATGTAGGCGTCTTAGGTTGCGCCATGTAGGCGTCTTACGGGTTGCGCCATGTAGGCGTCTTACGGGTTGCGCCATGTAGGCGTCTTAGGTTGCGCCATGTAGGCGTCTTACATGCGCCATGTAGGCGTCTTACGTTGCGCCATGTAGGCGTCTTACATGCGCCATGTAGGCGTCTTACATGCGCCATGTAGGCGTCTTACGTTGCGCCATGTAGGCGTCTTTGGTTGCGCCATGTAGGCGTCTTATGGGTTGCGCCTTTACGCGTCTTACGTGCGCCATGTAGGCATCTTAGGTTGTGCCATGTAGGCATCTTACGGGCTCCGCCTTTACGCGTCTTACGTGCGCCATGTAGGCGTCTTAAGTTGCGCCATGTAGGCGTCTTACGGGTTGCGCCTTTACGCATCTTACATGCGCCATGTAGGCGTCTTAGGTTGCGCCATGTAGGCGTCTTACGGGTTGCGCCTTTACGCGTCTTACGTGCGCCATGTAGGAGTCTTAGGTTACGCCATGTAGGCGTCTTACGGGTTGCGCCTTTACGCGTCTTACATGCGCCATGTAGGCGTCTTAAGTTGCGCCATGTAGGTGTCTTGCGGGTTGCGCCTTTACGCGTCTTACATGCGCCATGTGGGCGTCTTAAGTTGCGCCATGTAGGCGTCTTACGTGCGCCATGTGGGCGTCTTAAGTTGCGCCATGTGGGCGTCTTACGTGCGCCATGTAGGCGTCTTAGGTTGCGCCATGTAGGCGTCTTACGTGTTACGCCTTTACGCATCTTACATGCGCCATGTAGGCGTCTTAGGTTGCACCATGTAGGCGTCTTACGGGTTGCGCCTTTACGCGTCTTACGTGCGCCATGTAGGAGTCTTAGGTTACGCCATGTAGGCGTCTTACGGGTTGCGCCTTTACGCGTCTTACATGCGCCATGTAGGCGTCTTAAGTTGCGCCATGTAGGTGTCTTGCGGGTTGCGCCTTTACGCGTCTTACATGCGCCATGTGGGCGTCTTAAGTTGCGCCATGTAGGCGTCTTACGGGTTGCGCCTTTACGCATCTTACGTGCGCCATGTAGGCGTCTTAGGTTGCGCCATGTACGCGTCTTAGGGGTTGCGCCTTTACGCGTCTTACATGCGCCATGTAGGCGTCTTAGGTTGCGCCATGTAGGCGTCTTACGGGTTGCGCCATGTAGGCGTCTTAAGTGCGCCATGTAGGCGTCTTAGGTTGCGCCATGTAGGCGTCTTACATGCGCCATGTAGGCGTCTTACGTTGCGCCATGTAGGCGTCTTACATGCGCCATGTAGGCGTCTTAGGTGCGCCATGTAGGCGTCTTAAGATTTTTTTGGTGGAGCGTGTTCTTTTGAGAGTTTCCTTACCATAGCTAGCCCCCCCAAGTTTTTTGGGTTATAAGTTAATTGTTGATAACCAGAAAACTTGCATATAACGGAATTTGAAACGGAGAACTCGAGTTTTATTACTTTTGCGAAAAACTTGCGAGAAAATTTAAATCCTAAAACATTAGCTCGTAGGCCTTATTGAAAATGGGAAATAAAAGCGATAAAAAAGCGGGGGACGCTAGCTACTGATAGTACTGCCTCAAGTGCTCCGCGTTCCACGGGTGGCGAATCGGAGTTCCGTCCGTGTGCTCGATGTAGTATGTCCCGTCGTGAATGACTTTGTGGACTCTGTAAGGGCCTTCCCAGTTCGGGCCTAGGACGCCGGCGCCTTGGACTTGTGTGTTCTGGAACACTCGTCTGAGGACGAGGCTTCTAACGGCAAAGGTTCGCCTTTTGATCTTGGAGTTATAGTATCTTTCGACCTTGCGCTTCTGTGCGGCGAGGCGTCTGAATGCTTCCGCTCTCTTTTCATCGATCGGGTCCAACTCAAGGCGCATGGCCTCGTCATTGTCCGCTTCGTCGAATGTATCGACTCGGAACGTGGGTACCTCGGTTTCAATTGGAACCACGGCCTCGACCCCATATGCAAGGGAGAATGGCGTCTCGCCGGTGGCATTTCGCGCGGTTGTCCTATATGCCCATAGGACGAATGGCAATTCCTCGGCCCATGCCCATTTCTTGTCTTCGAGCTTCTTTTTCAGGTTGCTTTTGATAGTCTTGTTGACTGCCTCGACTTGGCCGTTGGCCTGAGGATGACGCGGCGAGGAGAAGGTCTTACTGATCTTCAATTGATCGCAGATATCTCTTACTCGCGCGTTGTCAAATTGTGCTCCGTTGTCGGTTACAATCGAGGCGGGGATACCGTGCCTGCATATGATGTTTTTCCATATGATGTTTGTCGTGTTTGCTTCAGTTATTCTGGCAAGCGGCTCGGCCTCTACCCACTTAGTGAAGTAGTCGATGGCGATAATGGCGTACTCGTATTGCCTCGGCGCTCTAGGGAGCTTGCCAATGATGTCTACGCCCCACTTTGCAAAGGGACGTGGGACAACGATGCTGCTTAACGGGGTCGGGGGCTGTCGCGGAATTTCCGCGAAGCGCTGGCATTTATCGAAACGCCTTGCCCATTCGCAAGCATCTCGCTTCATGGTAGGCCAGAAATAGCCTTGCTTAAGCGCTTTGAGCGCAAGGGAAGTTCCAGCGGCGTGGTTTCCGCAGATGCCCTCATGAATTTCGCGGAGGACCTTGGTCGACTCAACGCTATCGAGGCATCGGAGCAGCGGTGTTGAGTAACCGCGCTTATAGAGTATGCCCTCACGGAGCGTGTATTTGGATGCTAAGGCCCTCAGTTTATCGGCTTCCTTGCGGTCTTCGGGGAGTTCCCCTCTTCGCAAAAACTCGACAATTGAGTCCATCCAAGTGGGCTGAGATGCCACCTCTATGGTCCCGACTTCGTCTCGGGAGACGGATGGTCGTGGGAGAGATTCAATGGGTACGGTCCCCAATCCGTCTTCGTCGATGCCAGATCCGAGGCGAGCAAGCGCGTCAGCCTCCTAATTTTGTTCTCTCGGGATTTGGTGAATCTCAAACCAAGAGAAGGCATCGAGTTTGGAGTTTGTCTTAGCCAGGTACGCGATCATGTTGGGTTCCTTGGCGGTGTAATCTCCTCTAACTTGGTTTACGATCAACTGCGAGTCGCAGTGTATTCGTAGGTTATGGGAGCCGAGTTTATGTGCCAGCTCTATCCCTACAATGAGCGCTTCGTATTCAGCTTCATTGTTGGAGGCTTGGAAGCCGTAGTGAAGGGCGTATCGCAGCTTTTCCCCGTCGGGATTAATCAGGATTATTCCGGCACCAGCCCCCCGAGCATTAGATGCTCCGTCTACGTATAACTCCCAGATGGGACCCGTTGGGTCTACCTTCCTTTTCCGAGTTAGCGTATCGTCGCTTAGGTCGGCTTCCGCTCTTCCCACATCGGGAGCGTAGGAGAATTCTGCCACGAAGTCGGCTAAGGCCTGCCCCTTTATAGCCGTTCTTGGGTGGAACTCAATCCCGTACTCGCTCAATTCTTGGGACCAGATCACCATGCGAGTCGATGTTCCCTTTTGAAGAGCTTTACCGATTGGATGCTCAGTTCGCACCGCAATTGGGTGAGCTTAGAAATACGGTCGTAGCTTCTTTGCTGCCGTTACGAGAACCAGAGAAAGTTTCTCAATCTCGGTGTAGCGCGTTTCCGCGTCGAGTAAGGCTTTGCTTACGTAGTAGATCGGCCACTGGACCTTGTTTTCTTCGCGGACAAGGACAGCACTTACAGCTCTTTCAGAGACGGCGAGATACACGTATAGCGTCTCGCCCTCTCTCGGTTTAGAGAGGAATGGTGGGGACCCGAAGTAAACCTTCATTTCTTGGAAGGCACTTTCGCATTCGTCCGTCCACTCAAAGCCGTCCGTCTTCTTCAGAGCTTTGAAGAACGGTTGACACTTGTCGGTAGCTTTAGACACGAAGCGTGTCAGAGCGACAATCCGACCGGTCAGGCTTTGTACCTCTTTGACTCGTCTTGGCGACTTCATTTCAAGGAGTGCCTTGATTTTTTCCGGGTTCGCCTCTATGCCTCGTCGGCTGACGATGTAACCGAGGAACTTCCCGGATTCAACCCCGAATACGCAGTTGTTGGGGTTGAGCTTCATTTTATATCGGCGGAGGATTGTGAACATCTCCCTTAGGTCGTGTACGTGATTGGTTGCCAGTAGGCTTTTAACTAGCATGTCCTCCACGTACACCTCCATCGTCTTGCCGATTTGATCGGCGAAGATCCGATTTACCAAGCGTTGGTACGTTGCTCCCGCGTTCTTAAGGCCGAAAGGCATGACCTTGTAACAGTAGAGACCTCGATCGGTGACAAAGGTCGTCTTAATTTGATCGGGCTCGTGCATTCGAATTTGGTTGTAGCCTGAATAGGCGTCCATGAAGCTTAGAAGTTCATGGCCGGCCGTGGCGTCCACCAGTTGTTCGATGCGCGGGAGTGGAAAGCAGTCCTTAGGGCAGGCTTTGTTAAGATCTTTGTAGTCTATACAAATTCGCCACTTCCCGTTGGGCTTTTTTACCATTACCACGTTGGCGACCCACTTGGGGTACTTAGCCTCTCGAATGAAGTTTGCGGTGAGGAGTTTCTCGACCTCTTCATTTATGGCCAGGTATCGTTCTGGGTTGAACGTTCGTCTAGCCTGCACTTTTTCGGCGACCTTAGGGTCGTCGTTCAGTCGGTGCACTATTACCTCGGGATCGATTCCGGGCATGTCCGCATGAGTCCATGCAAAAACATCCTTGAACTCCCTAAGGAAGGCGGTAAGCTGAGTTTTGATGGCGAGTGGAAGTCGGGTGCCGATTTTTACAACCTGATCAGGCTTCGATTCGTCCAGGACGATTGGCACAAGATCATCGGAGGTTTCCACCTTAAGTCTTTCGACTTCATCACGGGGGTCAAGTTCTCCGAACTTCCTTGCATCCCTTGGGTTGCATGGGTAATCGTCTTCCAGTTGGAAGATTGTGTTGACCCTTTTTCCCGCGGACTTGCCATCAACTCCTTGCACGTAGCATATTCTGGCTTGGGATTGGTCTCCAGCCATAATGCCAATTCCCCCTTCGGTGGGGAACTTCACCAGTAGGTGATACGTGGAAGTGATTGCCCTTAGCCGGTTCAACGTGGGTCGCCCGATGATTAAGTTGTAAGGCGACTCTTGATCGACCACTAGGAATGGGACCATGTGAACGGCCTCGATTCCTCCAGGGGTCCCAAAGGTGACCGACAGGTCGATAATGCCCTCGGTCATAACCTTTTCCCTAGTGAACCCAAACAATGGTGTTTGGGTCGGAGTCGGGCGCAGCCCCCCGAGCTTCATGCGCTCTAGGGTGGACTTGAAAATTATGTCGGCAGTGCTGCCGTTATCGATGAGAACCCTTTTCACCAAGTTATTGGCCACTTGGGCTTTGAGCACGATCGCGTCATTGTGCGGATGCACAACTCGATTGGCCTCTTCATTGGTGAAATACATCGTCTCGTGAGGCACGGACGGAGGTTCTTCATATGTGAAGTTGACGTGCATAGCAGCGTCTTCCTGAGACACGGCCCTAAGGAATTTCTTCCGTTGTCGGGCTGAATCTCCATCTTGTGGACCTCCCAGTATGGTGGTTACCACGTGCAGTTGTGGGTTGGCGTTGGCAGTAGCCGTGGTTCGGTCGGCAGAAGCGGCTGTTCCTCCTCCTTGACCAGACTGTTGTCTGTTCGCGGTGGGGCCCGCAGCGCCAATCATGCGCAACACGAACTCCTTCAGCTCACCCCGTTGGATCAAAGCCTCGATTTGCCTTTTGAGGTTGTAGCATTCCGAGGTCAAATGACCGTATTCCCGATGGAACTCACAATACCTGGATCGATCGCGAGTTGCGGGATCCTTCTTCATTGGAGCCGGGGGCGTGAACTTGTCACGTGCCAGAGCCAAGATCCTTTCCGGCGCCGTGTTCAGCGGCGTGAATGACGAGTACCCTTTGAAGTTTTCCGCAAATCGCAGTTTCTGAGGTACAGGGGTTTGGTTGCTAGGAACCTGGTTCCCCTTGTTTCGCCTTTTACGAGGTTCGTTCTGCTCGCGGCTAGGTTCTTCTCGGCGGCGAGAGCTTTGATTAGTGCTCTTGCGGCTGTCGAGGTAATCTTCGACTCCCATGAAGGTCTTAGCTCGAGTCATTAACTCGGCCATGGTGGAAGGGACACGGCCGACGACAGACTTGAGGAAGTCACTTGTGCGCAAGCCTTCTATGATAGCGGCAATTGCGTCACTGTCGTCAAAGCGGTCGACCTTGTTTGACTCTTCAGTGAATCGGGCGAGGTATCGTCTAAGAGTCTCGCCACTCTCTTGCCTGATTGACCACAGGTACATCTTGGTCTTCTTTTGGACCATAGATGTAGCGAACCGTGCTAGGAACATGTTCTTCAGGTCTTTGAACGAGTGGATGCTTCCTGGCTTTAAGTTCTTGAACCACTCAAAGCCGGGTCCGGCGAGGGTCAAACTAAAGGCTTGGCACATGGCACCAGGAGAAACACCCTGCATCGTCATCCAGGTTTCATAGTGCTGGATGTGGTAAGCAGGATCTGCTTTCCCATCATAGAGAGCGAGGTTCAGGAGCTTGAAATTCCCCGTACAAACCTCAGCCAGTATCTGAGTAGTGAAAGGTGATGAATTCTCCTCAACGACCCCATAGGCACTTCCACCTATTCCGTATTCTCAGAGATCTCGTACCTCATTTCGAAGGTTGTGGATCATAGTGAGCACATCGAGACCGGTCGTTGGAGTATCCCCTTGATCGGGAGGAGTCACCTGCAGCCTCTCGTTAGACCCTTGTCCTGCGCGGCGGTTCCCGTTAGTTGGGGCTGCCAGCGGGATATTGGGTCTAGAGCTTACTCGCTCTCTCAGATCATTGCCACGCCCAATGCGTTGAGCAGTGAGGTGGTCCCTAAGGTCAGGGCTGGCCGTACGGAGGCGCCGGATTTGCTTGCGACGGTGCGCTCTCCGCGCGCCCTGACTGTCCGCAACATTCTCCCTCGGACCTAGTCGGTCGAGAGCCGAACGTCGGGAATTCCCCTCTTGAGAAGCTGCCGGCGCATCGCCTGTTCGGGGTAAGGGATTCGACGGACCGGCTTCAAACACGGCGGGGAGTCCCCCGTCCTTCGTGAGAGAAGTCTCGATATCCTCCGACTCACCAGTACCCTCGTAATCAGGGTCGCGGTCGCGGCTTTCCTCGTTGAGGTTCTCAGGATCCCCGTTGGGGATCGTCGTGTCACGCATAGGTTGCTTCGCAGCCAGTCGGCTGTGGTACCTTGCGTTCTTCGCCTTCAGTCGGCGGATACTCTCCTCTAACTCCACGATGCGGTTGTCCCTGCTATCAGGAGATGGAGATGGTGAGCGGGTCGAGCTCTCTTCATGGAGCGACTCTTCGTCACCATGCGCTCGGGAGCGCAAGAAGTATTTCTTGGTCCCAGTGACGTTTTCGGGGTTGTTCACGCCCTCAGAACATACGGGTGGTTGGGTACTCATCTTTTCTCAAGTTCGAGAAAGTTGAGTTCGCAGAAGAAAAGAAGAAGATGAACACAAGGGATTTCGGGCTGAATAGGTCGGGAAGCCCCCTCCTTCTAGCGCCAAAATGTTGTCGCACGAAAATGAACAACTATTATATACCTCGGGCGGTTCGATCCAAGGCCGGACCAAGTGATCGCACCCGGGCCAAGAATGTGAACTCGATAGTCTCGAGCTAGGTTTTCTCCGATCAACCCGCCTCTCTGGAGAGGTAGGGGGTGAGGAGGAGGAGTGATCGTGCCTTGGTTGTCGGCTGCCTACGTACCCGTGCGTGGGATCAGGTCAGAACGTAGTTCAAGCGTATGTGACGCAGTATGAGGCGCGGAGCCTTGGTGGAGAGGCGTGCTCGACAAAGGAGACGGGGCGCGAGGAGTCCTCGGCAGCGTCTCGGAACTTCGGAGATCGCGTACGCGGCTAGCGTGTTAGACGCGCGAGGGGAACTCTAGTCGAGAACCCTAGGGGCGTGCTTGAGCACCGGAGAATGTTCGGTCAAAGGGAGCGACGTCCGAGAAGTCCCCGTGAGTGCTTCGGAACCTTTGAGAACGGGGGAGAGAGAAGAGAGTCTGCTTCAGGCCAAATATGGCATCTAGAGAAGCAGAGAAGAGTAAGAAATCGAGCGTGTCGATAGGAGATGAAGAGAATTTATCGAATTGAATAGGCTTCAATGGGATATTATTGGATGGCTTTCCCCTCAATGGGAGGGGGTTTATATAGGTGTTTGGGAACCTTAGAAGGTCCCTTTTTCATCCATGTGGGACTAGGAACGCGCATGCCATCAAGTGGAGGCGCACGGCGCGCGCGGCGCACAACGCGCGGCGCGCGGCGTGCGGGTCACCGGGCGCGGCGCAGGTCGCGCGGCGCATAGAGCGCGCGGCGCGCTGTCTGCTGCACGGCTGGCCGGTGTAGTGTGTTGTGCGCGTGATGAACGGCTCTTCTTGCCGGGCTCTTGCGGGCCTTCGAATATCATTCTTCCCACGTGAAATATGAAGATTTCCACTTGACGAGAGTGACTCGATTCAAGGAGCAAGGCTCAACTCGACGAGAGCGACTAGCGACTTGACTCGAGGAGCGACTCGAGAATGACTCGCGGCTCGACTCGAAGAACAATTCAAGGCTCGACTCGAGGAGCGAAGCTTGACTCGAGGAGATTGACTCAAGACTCGACTCGAGGAGTCAAGAGTTTGGGAGAGGGCTTGAAGACCTGCCGCTCTTCGGGGCCTCCGGCCTAACCATCGGCCCTTTGAGCGACGTTTTTAAGTATCGGGAGGCGTCTTAGATTGCGCCATGTAGGCGCGCTGGGTGCGACCGTGCCCGCTGCTCAGCCTCTCGAAGAGTGCGCGCCAACTGGGCGCGATACAGGTGGGGAGTTTGATCATCCCGCGTCCGGGGAGCCTGCCCCTCGCCTCGTGATCAACTTAGTTGGCGAGAGGGCTCGTGACAAAGGTCGCCTCGATGTGCCGCAGTCCGACTTGGACTTTCAAGGCGTGCCGGGAGATGTTACGGACGTGGATGCGGTGACTCCGCTAGAGTCGGTTCTCGACGAGATAGACTGCGTGGACGACTTTGGTCCCGAGTCTGAAGATCCCGGAGGTGAGTCAGAGACATGTCCGGGGGCCGAAGGCCTCGCATCGGAGCGTCCCGAGGTACCGTCGGCAGCTGCCGCGGTCGTGTCGGAGGGCAGGGACCCTTCCGCGGAGCCAGGGGGTTCTCAACCCGAGACCCCTGACGCAGAGGCATTAGTATCGGTGAGGTCGCTTGCTAGGACGGAGTGGTATCCCGAGGAGGGCCTTGCTGCTCCCGAGGACTTCGATTGTTCGGGGGTCGATGCTTCGAGCTCGCTCACCTACTGGACATTCGTCGGTCTCCGGGAGGCATTCGCCATTCCGTCGTGGATTTGCCGTAGTT
This sequence comes from Urtica dioica subsp. dioica, assembly GCF_054948205.1. Taxonomy (NCBI): domain Eukaryota; kingdom Viridiplantae; phylum Streptophyta; class Magnoliopsida; order Rosales; family Urticaceae; genus Urtica; species Urtica dioica. The sequence continues at coordinate 13,291,422 of NC_142757.1, forward strand.
TCAGTTGCAAGTCTCAACTGTGGGTTGCGGCTTCCGTTTCAACCCATCATTCAGCAGCTTCTCGCCCGTCTGGGGGTGCACGCATGTCAGATGAGCCCGGCATTCTACCGCATAGTGGCGATGTGCCACATGGAGTGGCATTGCCAGACTGAGCGGGTAATGACCGTGAGTGATTTTCGCAATCTCATCGCGGTCTTTCCTGCGCCCGGGCAACCCAGTTTCTTTGTGGCCCGCGATCGCCGGAATACTAAGCTGATCGTCGATTCAGAGAAGTATAATCGACGACCATGGGTGTGGGTCTCGGCGGAGGCTTTTGGCGACGCGCCGCTCCGGTTCGGCCCCTTGGCCGAGTTTTCTGCTAACGTGGGGGCCGATGACCTCGACTTTGTGAAGGAGATCCGGGGAATGTCGGAGGCTCGGAAAGCCGTCGAACGATTTCGTTCCCCTGAGCTGATGGCTTCTACCGGGTGGTTCCCGCCATTTCCACCTAGCCAGCGGACCGAGAGTGCCCCCAGTGCCGCATCATCTCTCTCGAGTGGCGATCTGCAAGGTATGTCGATGTTTCTCACTTCTTGCTCTTGTTTTTAGCTTAGGTTTTTTACTTTTGTTGCTTTTGTAGTATCTTCGGCTAGGGCGAGGGCTCGAGCGCGCCTAGCGAAGGCTTCTCGGGACCCGAAGTCGTTGGCGGCGGTCCGTTGTCGGATTGCCGCTCGGAACGGTCGGGAGAAACCTGATACCGATCATCGGAAGGGGAGTGGTCCTCGCGCTTCTTTGAAGCGACCCTCCTCCTCGGCCAGCAGCGACGTGGAGTTCTTTCGTCACGGCGTTTCCGATGCACAGAGAGTAAGTTTCCCTTGCCTCGTTTGTGATGAACCTATCTTTTGCTAAATTATCTTTTTGCCTTCTCAGGTGCTTGCTCGAGCGACCCGGGGCGAGAAGATCCTTCACGACCTCATCAGGCGGATGAGCCGTGCCCAGGAAGAGCTTGCTCAAGCGAAGTCCCAGCTGACCCACGCCGAGCAAGGTTCTCACTCAAAGGCGGAGTTTGCTAGTCTCCGCGAGCAGCTTCAGGAGGCTCGCGTGGAATTGGGAGTTACCCGCGGCAAGTGCGACCGTGCTCAGGCGGCGGTGGCTGAGGAGCTAACGACGGAACGTCAAGCCCTTGAAGTGGCAACTCGATTGACGGAGGTCTTCCGGAGCGAAGCGCGGCACCTTCGACGTCAGTTGGAATCGCGCACGGAAGAAGTTGGCATTCTTCAGGGCCAGCTTACATCGAGTGAGGCTGCCCGTGTTCGTGCGGAGCGTAAGCGCGACTCCTTGGCGGAGGAGGTGGCTCGGGTTACCGAGGAGAAAGCCGCGGCGGAACAGCTTGCGTCTGACCTTCAAGACGACTTTGATGTCGGAGTCGAGGAGGCAAGGCATGCAGCAGCGGTGGAGTGTCGGGACGCCACAGCTACCGAGAATGTTTCTCGGGGGGTCACCTTCCACTTCTTCGACTCGCTGTTCCCATCACTTGACGGGGCCGATCCTGTAGGCGACGCTCCCGCCGAGTGACCTTTTCCTTTCTTTATTTTTCTTGCGCAAGTGTTTAGCGCATGCTTTTTAGGTTTTTCCATTCAGCGCACCTGTCTTAGCGCTTGCTTACTAGGATTTTTCCCTTTAGCGCACTTGTCTTAGCGCATGCTTTCTAGGATTTGAGGCAGTTGCCTCTTTCTTTTATGAGAAGTTATTTATTTATTCTTACGAATGTTTTCGCACATTCATCTTTCATGGCATGCTTGGATGGTCGATTTGTTTGTGTCAATGGTTTTGCCCATCCTTTTACCTCAGCAGAGTACCTTTTCAAACACGCCAGTCACTTGGATGGTTCGCGTTTTTAAGTATTTTCAACTGCGAATCAGCCATGCTACGTAAGCGCCTTACGTGTGCCGGATTGTGCCAAGTGGACGTATCAGGCCGCGCCAGGTAGGCATTTTAAGCGCGCCTTGCAGGCGTCTTGGATTGCGCCATGTAGGCGTCTTAGGTTGCGCCATGTAGGCGTCTTGAGTGCGCCATGTAGGCGTCTTAAGTGCGCCATGTAGGCGTCTTAGGTTGCGCCATGTAGGCGTCTTACAGGTTGCGCCTTTGTAGGCGTCTTACGGGTTGTGCCTTTACGCGTCTTACGTGTGCCATGTAGGCGTCTTAAGTTGCGCCATGTAGGCGTCTTACGGGTTGCGCCTTTACGCGTCTTACATGCGCAATGTAGGCATCTTAAGTTGCGCCATGTAGGCGTCTTACGGGTTGCGCCTTTACGCGTCTTACGTGCGCCATGTAGGCGTCTTAGGTTGGGCCATGTAGGCGTCTTACGGGTTGCGCCTTTACGCGTCTTAATGGGCTTTTCTTATGTTGTCATGAACAAATAAAGAAACATCTAGAAGCATGTTCTAGAAGCCTTGAATTCGTCCATAACAAGAGAGAAAATAGAGATTATTTTGTGTATTAATGTATGAAGATACTTGCCAAAAGAAAAAGAGGAAACAAATTTGCTTCTAGAAGCAATAGGTTAGGCGGCAAGGAGAGAGGAAGCAAATGAGGACACAAATCCAAGGATTTGATGAACAAGCTTGGACGTCCATATGAGAAAAGAGGAAATGAATATTTGCTCATGAATATGTGATATTCAATAGAGAAGAAGAAACTACCTTTTCAAGGCAAACCTCCTCCTATAAATACCCCACCTCATTCACAATTCACAACACACAATTTTGAGATTCAGAGCTTCTATCTTTAAGTTGTTGCCGCCCTCTCTCTCTCTCTCTCTCTCTCTCTCTCTCTCTCTCTCTCTAGTTCTCTTCTTGTTCTTTTGTTTTGCCACCTAGGTCCTCATTAGATATAGCGTTTTGTTTTAGATCTTTGGCTCATAGACTAGTTCTTGAGTCATAGTGTTTAAAAGTGCCCACACACTAAATCCAACCATTCTCTAAAGGCATCTTACGGGCTGCGCCTTTATGCGTCTAACGTGCGCCATGTAGGCGTCTTAAGTTGCACCATGTAGGCGTCTTACGGGTTGCGCCTTTACGCGTCTTACATGCGCCATGTAGGTGTCTTAGGTTGCGCCATGTAGGCGTCTTACGGGTTGCGCCTTTACGCGTCTTACGTGCGCCATGTAGGCGTCTTAGGTTGCGCCATGTAGGCGTCTTACGGGTTGCGCCTTTACGCGTCTTACGTGCGCCATGTAGGCGTCTTAGGTTGCGCCATGTAGGCGTCTTACGGGTTGCGTCATGTAGGCGTCTTAAGTGCGCCATGTAGGCGTCTTAGGTTGCGCCATGTAGGCGTCTTACGGGTTGCGCCTTTACGCGTCTTACGTGCGCCATGTAGGCGTCTTAGGTTGCGCCATGTAGGCGTCTTACGGGTTGCGCCTTTACGCGTCTTACGTGCACCATGTAGGCGTCTTAGGTTGTGCCATGTAGGCGTCTTACGAGTTGCGCCTTTACGCGTCTTACGTGCGCCATGTAGGCGTCTTTGGTTGCCTCATGTAGGCCTCTTACGGGATGCGCCTTTACGCATCTTACGTGCGCCATGTAGGCGTCTTAAGTTGCGCCATGTAGGCGTCTTACGGGTTGCGCCTTTACGCATCTTACATGCGCCATGTAGGCGTCTTAGGTTGCGCCATGTAGGCGTCTTACGGGTTGCGCCTTTACGCGTCTTACCTGCGCCATGTAGGCGTCTTAGGTTGCGCCATGTAGGCGTCTTAAGTGCGCCATGTAGGCGTCTTAGGTTGCGCCATGTAGGCGTCTTACAGGTTGCGCCTTTGTAGGCGTCTTACGGGTTGTGCCTTTACGCGTCTTACGTGCGCCATGTAGGCGTTTTAAGTTGCGCCATGTAGGCGTCTTACGGGTTGCGCCTTTACGCGTCTTACGTGCGCCATGTAGGCGTCTTAAGTTGCGCCATGTAGGCGTCTAACGGGTTGCGCCTTTACGCGTCTTACATGCGCCATGTAGGCATCTTAAGTTGCGCCATGTAGGCGTCTTACGGGTTGCGCCTTTACGCGTCTTACGTGCGCCATGTAGGCGTCTTAGGTTGGGCCATGTAGGCGTCTTACAGGTTGCGCCTTTACGCGTCTTACGTGCGCCATGTAGGCGTCTTTGGTTGCGCCATGTAGGCGTCTTACGGGCTGCGCCTTTATGCGTCTAACGTGCGCCATGTAGGCGTCTTAAGTTGCACCATGTAGGCGTCTTACGGGTTGCGCCTTTACGCGTCTTACATGCGCCATGTAGGTGTCTTAGGTTGCGCCATGTAGGCGTCTTACGGGTTGGGCCTTTACGCGTCTTACGTGCGCCATGTAAGCGTCTTAGGTTGCGCCATGTAGGCGTCTTACGGGTTGCGCCTTTACGCGTCTTACGTGCGCCATGTAGGCGTCTCAGGTTGCGCCATGTAGTCGTCTTACGGGTTGCGTCATGTAGGCGTCTTAAGTGCGCCATGTAGGCGTCTTAGGTTGCGCCATGTAGGCGTCTTACGGGTTGCGCCTTTACGCGTCTTACGTGCGCCATGTAGGCGTCTTACGGGTTGCGCCTTTACGCGTCTTACGTGCGCCATGTAGGCGTCTTAGGTTATGCCATGTAGGCGTCTTACGAGTTGCGCCTTTACGCGTCTTACGTGCGCCATGTAGGCGTCTTTGGTTGCCTCATGTAGGCCTCTTACGGGCTGCGCCTTTACGCGTCTTACGTGCGCCATGTAGGCATCTTAAGTTGCGCCATGTAGGCGTCTTACGGGTTGCGCCTTTACGCATCTTACATGCGCCATGTAGGCGTCTTAGGTTGCGCCATGTAGGCGTCTTACGGGTAGCGCCTTTACGCGTCTTACCTGCGCCATGTAGGCGTCTTAGGTTGCGCCATGTAGGCGTCTTACGGGTTGCGCCTTTACGCGTCTTACGTGCGCCATGTAGGCGTCTTAGGTTGCACCATGTAGGCGTCTTACGGGTTGCGCCATTACGCGTCTTACGTGTGCCATGTAGCCATCTTAGGTTGCGCCATGTAGGCGTCTTACGGGTTGCGCCATGTAGGCGTCTTAAGTGCGCCATGTAGGCGTCTTAGGTTGCACCATGTAGGCGTCTTACAGGTAGCGCCTTTACGCGTCTTACGTGTGCCATGTAGGCGTCTTAGGTTGCGCCATGTAGGCGTCTTACGGGTTGCGCCTTTACGCGTTTTACGTGCGCCATGTAGGCGTCTTAGGTTGCGCCATGTAGGCGTCTTACGGGTTGCGCCTTTACGCGTCTTACATGCGCCATGTAGGCGTCTTAGGTGGCGCCATGTAGGCGTCTTACGGGTTGCGCCATGTAGGCGTCTTACGATTTTTTGGTGGTGCGTGTTCTTTTGAGATTTTCCTTACCATAGCTAGCCCCCCCAAGTTTTTTGGGTTATAAGTTAATTGTTGATAACCAGAAAACTTGCATATAATGGAATTTTAAACGGAGAACTCGAGTTTTATTACTTTTGCGAAAAACTTGCGATAAAATTTAAATCCTAAAACATTGGCTCGTAGGCCTTATTTAAAATGGGAAATAAAAGCGATAAAAAAGCGGGGGACGCTAGCTACTGATAGTACTGCCTCAAGTGCTCCGCGTTCCACGGGTGGCGAATCAGAGTTCTGTCCGTGTGCTCGATGTAGTATGTCCCGTCGTGAATGACTTTGAGGACTTTGTAAGGGCCTTCCCAGTTCGGGCCTAGGACGCCGGCGCCTTGGACTTGTGTGTTCTGGAACACTCGTCTGAGGACGAGGCTTCCGACGGCAAAGGTTCGCCTTTTGATCTTGGAGTTGTAGTATCTTTCGACCTTGCGCTTCTGTGCGGCGAGGCGTCTGAATGCTTCCGCTCTCTTTTCATCGATCAGGTCCAACTCAAGGCGCATGGCCTCGTCATTGTCCGCTTCATCGAATGTATCGACTCGGAACATGGGTACCTCGGTTTCAATTGGAACCACGGCCTCGACCCCATATGCAAGGGAGAATGGCGTCTCGCCGGTGGCGTTTCGCGTGGTTGTCCTATATGCCCATAGGACGAATGGCAATTCCTCGGCCCAGGCGCCTTTCTTGTCTTCGAGCTTCTTTTTCAGGTTGCTTTTGATAGTCTTGTTGACTGCCTCGACTTGGCCGTTGGCCTGAGGATGACGCGGCGAGGAGAAGGTCCTGCTGATCTTCAGTTGATCGCAGATATCTCTTACTCGCGCATTGTCAAATTGTGCTCCGTTGTCGGTCACAATCGAGGCGGGGATACCGTGCCTGCATATGATGTTTTTCCATATGAAGTTTGTCGTGTTTGCTTCAATTATTCTGGCAAGCGGCTCGGCCTCTACCCACTTAGTGAAGTAGTCGATGGCGATAATGGCGTACTCGTATTGCCTCGGTGCTCTAGGGAGCTTGCCAATGATGTCCACGCCCCACTTAGCAAAGGGACGTGGGACAACGATTCTGCTTAACGGGGTCGGGGCTGTCCCGGAATTTCTGCGAAGCGCTGGCATTTATCGCAACGCCTTGCCCATTCGCAAGCATCTCGCTTCATGGTAGGCCAGAAATAGCCTTGCTTAAGCGCTTTGAGCGCAAGGGAAGTTCCAGCGGCGTGGTTTCCGCAGATGCCCTCATGGATTTCGCGGAGGACCTTGGTCGACTCAACGCTATCGAGGCATCGGAGCAGCGGTGTCGAGTAACCGCGCTTATAGAGTATGCCCTCACGGAGCGTGTATTTGGATGCTAAGGCCCTCAGTTTATCGGCTTCTTTGCGGTCTTCGAGGAGTTCCCCTCTTCGCAGAAACTCGACAATTGAGTCCATCCAAGTGGGCTGAGATGCCACCTCTATGGTCCCGACTTCGTCTCGGGAGACGGACGGTCGTGGGAGGGATTCAATGCGTACGGTCCCCAATCCGTCTTCGTCGATGCCAGATCCGAGGCGAGCAAGCGCGTCAGCCTCCGAATTTTGTTCTCTCGAGATTTGGTGAATCTCAAACCAAGAGAAGGCATCGAGTTTGGAATTCGTCTTAGCCAGGTATGCGACCATGTTAGGCTCCTTGGCGATGTAATCTCCTTTGACCTGGTTTACGATCAACCGCGAGTCGCAGTGTATTCGCAGGTTATGGGAGCCGAGTTTCTGTGCCAGCTCTATCCCTACAATGAGCGCTTCGTATTCAGCTTCATTGTTGGAGGCTTGGAAGCCGTAGTGAAAGGCGTATCGCAGCTTTTCCCCGTCGGGGTTAATCAGGATTATTCCGGCGCCAGCCCCCCGAGCATTAGATGCTCCGTCTACGTATAACTCCCAGATGGGACCCGTTGGGTCTACCTTCCTTTTCCGAGTTAGCGTATCATCGCTTAGGTCGGCTTCCGCTCTTCCCACATCGGGAGCGTAGGAGAATTCTGCCACGAAGTCGGCTAAGGCCTGCCCCTTTATAGCCGTTCTTGGGTGGAACTCAATCCCGTACTCGCTCAATTCTTGGGACCAGATCGCCATGCGAGTCGATGTTCCCTTTTGAAGAGCTTTACCGATTGGATGCTCAGTTCGCACCGTAATTGGGTGAGCTTGGAAGTACGGTCGTAGCTTCTTTGCTGCCGTTACGAGAGCCAGAGAAAGTTTCTCAATCTCGGTGTAGCGCGTTTCCGCGTCGAGTAAGGCTTTGCTTACGTAGTAGATCGGCCACTGGACATTGTTTTCTTCGCGGACAAGGAAAGCACTTACAGCTCTTTCAGAGACGGCGAGATACACGTATAGCGTCTCGCCCTCTCTCGGTTTAGAGAGTAATGGTGGGGATCCGAAGTAAGCCTTCATTTCTTGGAAGGCACCTTCGCATTCGTCCGTCCACTCAAAGCCGTCCGTCTTCTTCAGAGCTTTGAAGAACGGTTGACACTTGTCGGTGGCTTTAGACACGAAGCGTGTTAGAGCGGCAATCCGACCGGTCAGGCTTTGTACCTCTTTGACTCGTCTTGGCGACTTCATTCCAAGGAGTGCCTTGATTTTTTCCGGGTTCGCCTCTATACCTCGTCGGCTGACGATGTAACCGAGGAACTTCCCGGATTCAACCCCGAATACGCACTTGTTGGGGTTGGGCTTCATTTTATATCGGCGGAGGATTGTGAACATCTCCCTTAGGTCGTGTACGTGATTGGTTGTCAGTAGGCTTTTAACGAGTATGTCGTCCACGTACACCTCCATTGTCTTGCCGATTTGATCGGCGAAGATCCGATTTACCAAGCGTTGGTACGTTGCTCCCGCGTTCTTAAGGCCGAAAGGCATGACCTTGTAACAGTAGAGACCTCGATCGGTGACAAAGGTCGTCTTAATTTGATCGGGCTCGTGCATTCGAATTTGGTTGTAGCCTGAATATGCGTCAATGAAGCTTAGAAGTTCATGGCCGGCCGTGGCATCCACCAGTTGTTCGATGCGCGGGAGTGGAAAGCAGTCCTTAGGGCAGGCTTTGTTAAGATCTTTGTAGTCTATACAAATTCGCCACTTCCCGTTGGGCTTTTTTACCATTACCACGTTGGCGACCCACTTGGGGTACTTAGCCTCTCGAATGAAGTTTGCGGTGAGGAGTTTCTCGACCTCTTCATTTATGGCCAGGTATCGTTCTGGGTTGAACGTTCGTCTAGCCTGCACTTTTTCGGCGACCTTTGGGTCGTCGTTCAGTCGGTGCACTATTACCTCGGGATCTGTTGTCGCTGTTTTTCGGACAACTATTTAGGAGCCAAAGACGGTTAGACCCAAGGCCGGACCTAGTGGTCTCGTCTTGACTCGAGCGTGTCGGACCCGGTGTCCCGAGTCGTCCCTTAGCTGTGGATGTCCCTTGAGTTCGTCAGAGTACCTGAAAAGGAGTAGAGAACATGTGAACTACAAAGGGGAAACAGGGGGGGTGCCCCTGTTTACCTCTCCGACGCTCAACATTAGTGTGATTGAGGTGGAGTATAGAGGTTTTAGGGGTGTTTAGAGGCCAAAGCTTGAGAGAAACGAGCGAGGTACGAGTTCGGCAGCGTTTCAGTACTCAAGAATGGATTACCTGAGTCAAGGGGAGGACCCTTGTATTTATAGGCGGCCAAGAGGTGTTTGAGGAACCCCTTGGCCGAGGGCCGGCCTTGGAGCGCCGGCCGTGGAGGGCCGGTTTTGGAGCGCCGGCCGTGGAGGGCCGGTTTTGGAGCGCCGGCCGTGGAGGGCCGGCCTTGGAGTGCCGGCCCTTGGCCAGCACCGGCCTTGGAGAGCCGGCCTTGGGGCGCCGGCCGTGGAGGGCCGGCCTTGGAGCGCCGGCCGTGGAGGGCCGGCCTTGGAGCGCCGGCCTTGGCCAGCGCCGGCCTTGGCCAGCGCCGGCCTTGGAGAGCCGGCCTTGGGGCGCCGGCCGTGGAGGGCCGGCCTTGGGGCGCCGGCCGTGGCCAGCGCCGGCCTTGGAGAGCCGGCCTTGGGGCGCCGGCCGTGGAGGGCCGGCCTTGGAGCGCCGGCCGTGGAGGGCCGGCCTTGGAGCGCCGGCCGTGGAGGGCCGGCCTTGGAGCGCCGGCCGTGGAGGGCCGGCCTTGGAGCGCCGGCCTTGGCCAGCGCCGGCCTTGGAGAGCCGGCCTCGGGGCGCCGGCCGTGGAGGGCCGGCCTTGGAGCGCCGGCCTTGGAGCGCCGGCCGTGGAGGGCCGGCCTTGGAGCGCCGGCCTTGGCTAGCGCCGGCCTTGGCCAGCGCCGGCCTTGGAGAGCCGGCCTTGGCCAGTGCCGGCCTTGGGCCGGTCATACGCGAGGGACGGCCTTTGTGCGTCGCGAGGGACGGCCTTTGTGCGTCGCGAGGGACGGCCTTTTGTTTCGGGTTGATCGTGCGTGGCTTATTTTCTCGATCTGCCAATGAGGGTGTGATCGATTAGCACGACTTTATTGTGTCGTGCGCGTCTTATTTTCTCGACTTGCCGACGAAGGCATAACCGATTTGCACGTCTTTGTCGTTTTGTGCGCGTCTTACTCTTCTCGATTTGCCAACGAAGGCATAATCGATTTGCACGTCTTTGTCGTTTTGTGCGCGTCTTACTTTTCTCGATTTGCCAACGAAGGCATAATCGATTTGCACGTCTTTGTCGTTTTGTGCGCGTCTTACTTTTCTCGATTTGCCAACGAAGGCATAATCGATTTGCACGTCTTTCTTGTGTTGTGCGCGTCTTACGTTTCTCGATTTGCCAACGAAGGTATAATCGATTTGCACGTCTTTGTCGTTTTGTGCGCGTCTTACTTTTCTCGATTTGCCAACGAAGGCATAATTGATTTGCACGTCTTTCTTGTGTTGTGCGCGTCTTACTCTTCTCGATTTGCCAACGAAGGCATAATCGATTTGCACGTCTTTGTCGTTTTGTGCGCGTCTTACTTTTCTCGATTTGCCAACGAAGGCATAATCGATTTGCACGTCTTTCTTGTGTTGTGCGCGTCTTACTTTTCTCGATTTGCCAACGAAGGCATAATCGATTTGCGCGTCTTTCTTGTTTTTTGGTTGAGCGAGTGAGCTCTAGTTTCGTTGAGCATTGTTTCCCATTAGCCCCCCGAGTTTCGTGTGTACTCGTAGAGGAGACTAGAAATTATAATGCAACAAGGTGAAATGTAATCTGATTACCATGTAGAAAGAGTCAAAAATTACATCCCTGGGCCATTGGCCTTACTGAAATTCGAGATTGTCTTAAAACCGGAAATAAAATGACATAATGAGAAAAGGGGACGGGCTCAGCCCACGACATGCAGCTGTGAGCTCTCCGGTTCTTCAATCGCTGCCTGGTTCATGACAGTCACCGTCGCCGGACCCTTCCTTCCCTGCCATGGATGGCCTTCGTGCACCGTGGCCGCCCCGACCGTTCTCAGGACATACTCTTTTAATTTCCCGTCCTGAATCAGGGCCTCGATCTGACGCCTAAGATGATAGCACTCGGACGTCAGATGCCCGTGATCCTGGTGGTACTCACAGAACTTGTTCCGATCCCTCTTCGCGGGATCCTTCGCTAGAGGAGCCGGACTTCCTAGCTTGTCGCGGTGCAGAGCTAGGATCCGCTCTTGCGGAGTGTTCAGAGGGGTGTATGTTGATGACGCTCGGAAGCTATCAACGTGCGACGATCTTGGACCGGAGGGGAGGCGACCGTTAGGGGCCCGGCCTCCCTTGCTCCTCTTGCTTTGAGGGTCGGGGCGATCTTCGTCCCGTTCTTCGCGGTGGCGACTACCTTGTCCTCCTGACTTTCGGCCATCGCGGCCATCGAGATAGTCCTCGATTCCCATGTGTGTGCGGGCTCTCGTCATCAGCTCCACCATGTCTCGCGGGACTTGCCCGACAATGGACTTGAGGAAGTCGCTCGTGCGAACTCCCTCGGTGATCGCCGTGATGGCGTCCTTGTCGTCGAAGCCCTCGACTTTGTGAGACTCCTCGGTGAAGCGAGCGAGGTATTGTCTCAATGTCTCATCTCTCCCCTGCCGAATGGAGAGGAGGTGGGTCTTCGATTTCTTTTGTGCCACAAGCGTGGCAAAGCGAGCGAGAAAAGCCTCTCGCAAGGCCCTGAAGGACGGGATGCTTCCAGGCCTCAAACTTTGGAACCACTCAAAGCCCGAGCCTGTGAGGGTCAGGCTGAAGGCTTGGCAGAGGGTGGCGTCCGCCTGCCCCTGCATAGTCATACACGTCTCATAGTGTTGGACGTGGAAGTGGGGGTCCGTACGTCCATCGTAGGGGGGAATGGACGGTAACTTGAAGTTCCCCACGCATGGTTGCGCGAGGATTTGCGCGGCGAAGGGAGAGTATGATTCCTCGATCCCTCCGTACGGCCTTTGCCTCCCTGATTCCCTCATCTCGATGATTTGGTTTTGGAGGCTCTGGATCATTGTGACCATATCAAGCCCGTTGGCAGGGCCAATCGTCGGGGCCACGGGGGTCACCGGTTGGCGTTCATTGGACGCTTGGTCCACGACATTGGCCTGAGGTCGGCCAAGAGTTGCGGCGGGGAGCGCGTCCCTTCGAGAATTTAGCCTGTGGCGGAGATCCTCCCCTTGGGAGTTTCTCTGCGCCGTCAAGCGCTCTCTAAGGTCCACGCTTGGTGCGCGACGAGGCGAGGTCGCCCTTGGCCGGGTCGTCCGGCGAGCGCTTCGGCTATCGGCTCCATCGTCGACCAGAGTCGCTCTCTCCCCGGCGAGGGGCCGTGTCCGGCCACCTCTTGAAACCGAGGGGGCGAGTCCCCGGGACTGTGACCGTGCCTGTTGTCGCGCCGGGCACAAAGGATCGGCCAACGCACCGTTGGCCCTCTCGGGTCGCGTTTGAGCGAGGCTAGGGGTGGCCTCGTTGGTCCTCGACTCCTCCACGTATTCGGGGTCGGAGTAATCTTGAGCAGATCGATCCTCGACGTCGTAGCCGAGGAGACCGGCGATGAGGGAGCTGTCAACGCCGGGACGGTCAAGAAGCTCCGCGAGCCGCCGGGCCGTGTCCTCTCGGAGCTCGGCCTCGGGGTCATTTACCGGGTCTTGGGGCTGGCTCTCGCTATCGCGAGGTTGCCCTTCAAGACGGTGCGCGAGGTTTCGGAGACCGTACCTCGAGCTCGTCGCTCGGGTACCCGCGGAGGTAGTGGGTAGATGACTCATCTCTCGAGAGTCGCGATTACAAAGGGAGAAAACTGGTAGAGGGAATGCGTCGTCAAGGTCGAGAGATCCCCTCCTTCTAGCGCCAAAATGTTGTCGCTGTTTTTCGGACAACTATTTAGGAGCCAAAGACGGTTAGACCCAAGGCCGGACCTAGTGGTCTCGTCTTGACTCGAGCGTGTCGGACCCGGTGTCCCGAGTCGTTCCTTAGCTGTGGATGTCCCTTGAGTTCGTCAGAGTACCTGAAAAGGAGTAGAGAACATGTGAACTACAAAGGGGAAACAGGGGGGGTGCCCCTGTTTACCTCTCCGACGCTCAACATAAGTGTGATTGAGGTGGAGTATAGAGGTTTTAGGGGTGTTTAGAGGCCAAAGCTTGAGAGAAACGAGCGAGGTACGAGTTCGGCAGCGTTTCAGTACTCAAGAATGGATTACCTGAGTCAAGGGGAGGACCCTTGTATTTATAGGCGGCCAAGAGGTGTTTGAGGAACCCCTTGGCCGAGGGCCGGCCTTGGAGCGCCGGCCGTGGAGGGCCGGTTTTGGAGCGCCGGCCGTGGAGGGCCGGCCTTGGAGCGCCGGCCTTGGCCAGCGCCGGCCTTGGAGAGCCGGCCTTGGGGCGCCGGCCGTGGAGGGCCGGCCTTGGAGCGCCGGCCGTGGAGGGCCGGCCTTGGAGCGCCGACCTTGGCCAGCGCCGGCCTTGGAGAGCCGGCCTTGGGGCGCCGGCCGTGGAGGGCCGGCCTTGGAGCGCCGGCCGTGGCCAGCGCCGGCCTTGGAGAGCCGGCCTTGGGGCGCCGGCCGTGGAGGGCCGGCCTTGGAGCGCCGGCCGTGGAGGGCCGGCCTTGGAGCGCCGGCCGTGGAGGGCCGGCCTTGGAGCGCCGGCCGTGGCCAGCGCCGGCCTTGGAGAGCCGGCCTCGGGGCCCCGGCCGTGGAGGGCCGGCCTTGGAGCGCCGGCCGTGGAGGGCCGGCCTTCGAGCGCCGGCCGTGGAGGGCCGGCCTTGGAGCGCCGGCTTTGGCTAGCGCCGACCTTGGCCAGCGCCGGCCTTGGCCAGCGCCGGCCTTGGAGAGCCGGCCTTGGCCAGCGCCGGCCTTGGGCCGGTCATACGCCGGGCGGCCGCCGGCCGGGAGCTGGCCGGACGGCACTTGGCCGGCCGGGAGCCGCTGTGCGGGCCTCGCACCGGTCGCGTGGATCTAAGCGATGCCTTAGTTCTCGTCGGTCCGAGACGGACCGACAACAGGATCGATTCCGGGCATGTCCGCATGAGTCCATGCAAAAACATCCTTGAACTCCCTAAGGAAGGCGGTAAGCTGAGTTTTGATGGCGAGTGGAAGTCGGGTGCCGATTTTTACAACCTGATCAGGCTTCGATTCGTCCAGGACGATTGGCACAAGATCATCGGAGGTTTCCACCTTAAGTCTTTCGACTTCATCACGGGGGTCAAGTTCTCCGAACTTCCTTGCATCCCTTGGGTTGCATGGGTAATCGTCTTCCAGTTGGAAGATTGTGTTGACCCTTTTTCCCGCGGACTTGCCATCAACTCCTTGCACGTAGCATATTCTGGCTTGGGATTGGTCTCCAGCCATAATGCCAATTCCCCCTTCGGTGGGGAACTTCACCAGTAGGTGATACGTGGAAGTGATTGCCCTTAGCCGGTTCAACGTGGGTCGCCCGATAATTAAGTTGTAAGGCGACTCTTGATCGACCACTAGGAATGGGACCATGTGAACGGCCTCGATTCCTCCAGGGGTCCCAAAGGTGACCGACAGGTCGATAATGCCCTCGGTCATAACCTTTTCCCCAGTGAACCCAAACAATGGTGTTTGGGTCGGAGTCGGGCGCAGCCCCCCGAGCTTCATGCGCTCTACGGTGGACTTGAAAATTATGTCGGCAGCGCTGCCGTTAACGATAAGAACCCTTTTCACCAAGTTATTGGCCACTTGGGCTTTGAGCACGATCGCGTTATTGTGCGGATGCACAACTCGCTTGGCCTCTTTATTGGTGAAATACATCGTCTCGTGAGGCACGGACGGAGGTTCTTCATATGTGAAGTTGACATGCATAGCAGCGTCTTCCTGAGACACGGCCCTAAGGAATTTCTTCCGTTGTCGGGCTGAATCTCCATCTTGTGGACCTCCCAGTATGGTGGTTACCACGTGCAGTTGTGGGTTGGCATTGGCAGTAGCCGTGGTTCGGTCGGCAGAAGCGGCTGTTCCTCCTCCTTGACCAGACTGTTGTCTGTTCGCGGTGGGGCCCGCAGCGCCAATCATGCGCAACACGAACTCCTTCAGCTCACCCCGTTGGATCAAAGCCTCGATTTGCCTTTTGAGGTTGTAGCATTCCGAGGTCAAATGACCGTATTCCCGATGGAACTAACAATACCTGAATCGATCGCGAGTTGCGGGATCCTTCTTCATTGGAGCCGGGGGCGTGAACTTGTCACGTGCCAGAGCCAAGATCCTTTCCGGCGCCGTGTTCAGCGGCGTGAATGACGAGTACCCTTTGAAGTTTTCCGCAAGTCGCGGTTTCTGAGGTACAGGGGGTTGGTTGCTAGGAACCTGGTTCCCCTTGTTTCGCCTTTTACGAGGTTCGTTCTGCTCGCGGCTAGGTTCTTCTCGGCGGCGAGAGCTTTGATTAGTGCTCTTGCGGCTGTCGAGGTAATCTTCGACTCCCATGAAGGTCTTAGCTCGAGTCATTAACTCGGCCATGGTGGAAGGGACACGGCCGACGACAGACTTGAGGAAGTCACTTGTGCGCAAGCCTTCTATGATAGCGGCAATTGCGTCACTGTCGTCAAAGCGGTCGACCTTGTTTGACTCTTCAGTGAATCGGGCGAGGTATCGTCTAAGAGTCTCGCCACTCTCTTGCCTGATTGACCACAGGTACATCTTGGTCTTCTTTTGGACCATAGATGTAGCGAACCGTGCTAGGAACATGTTCTTCAGGTCTTTGAACGAGTGGATGCTTCCTGGCTTTAAGTTCTTGAACCACTCAAAGCCGGGTCCGGCGAGGGTCAAACTAAAGGCTTGGCACATGGCACCAGGAGAAACACCCTGCATCGTCATCCAGGTTTCATAGTGCTGGATGTGGTAAGCAGGATCTGCTTTCCCATCATAGGGAGCGAGGTTCGAGAGCTTGAAATTCCCCGTACAAACCTCAGCCAGTATCTGAGTAGTGAAAGGTGATGAATTCTCCTCAACGACCCCATAGGCACTTCCACCTATTCCGTATTCTCGAAGATCTCGTACCTCATTTCGAAGGTTGTGGATCATAGTGACCACATCGAGACCGGTCATTGGAGTAACCCCTTGATCGGGAGGAGTCACATGCAGCCTCTCGTTAGACCCTTGTCCTGCGCGGCGGTTCCCGTTAGTTGGGGCAGCCAGCGGGATATTCGGTTTAGAGCTTAGTCGCTCTCTCAGATCATTGCCATGCCCAATGCGTTGAGCAGTGAGGTGGTCCCTAAGGTCAGGGCTGGCCGTACGGAGGCGCCGGCTTTGCTTGCGATGGTGCGCTCTCCGCGCGCCCTGACTGTCCGCAACATTCTCCCTCGGACCTAGACGGTCGAGAGCCGAACGTCGGGAATTCCCCTCTTGAGAAGCTGCCGGCGCATCGCCTGTTCGGGGTAAGGGATTCGACGGACCGGCTTCAAACACGGCGGGGAGTCCCCCGTCCTTCGTGAGAGAAGTCTCGATATCCTCCGACTCACCAGTACCCTCGTAATCAGGGTCGCAGTCGCGGCTTTTCTCGTTGAGGTTCTCAGGATCCCCGTTGGGGATCGTCGTGTCACGCATAGGTTGCTTCGCAGCCAGTCGGCTGTGGTACCTTGCGTTCTTTGCCTTCAGTCGGCGGATACTCTCCTCTAACTCCACGATGCGGTGTTCCCTGCTATCAGGAGATGGAGATGGTGAGCGAGTCGAGCTCTCTTCGTGGAGCGACTCTTTGTCACCATGCGCTCGGGAGCGCAAGAAGTATTTCTTGGTCCCAGTGACGTTTTCGGGGTTGTTCACGCCCTCAGAACGTACGGGTGGTTGGCTACTCATCTTTTCTCAAGTTCGAGAAAGTTGAGTTCGCAGAAGAAAAGAAGAAGATGAACAGAAGGAATTTCGGGCTGAATAGGTCGGGAAATCCCCTCCTTCTAGCGCCAAAATGTTGTCGCACGAAAATGAACAACTATTTAAAACCTCCGGCGGTTCGATCCAAGGCCGGACCAAGTGATCGCACCCGGGCGAAGAGTGTGAACTCGATAGTCTCGAGCTAGGGTTTTCTCCGATCAACCCGCCACTCGGGAGAGGTAGGGGGTGAGGAGGATGAGTGACCGTGCCTTGGTTGTCGACTGCCTACGTACCCGTGCGTGGGATCAGGTCAGAACGTAGTTCAAGCGTGAAAGACGCAGTATGAGGCGCGGAGCCTTGGTGGAGAGGCGTGCTCGACGAAGGAGACGGGGCGCGAGGAGTCCTCGGCAGCGTCTCAGAACTTCGGAGATCGCGTACGCGTCTAGCGTGTTAGACGCGCGAGGGAAACTCTAGTCGAGAACCCTAGGGGCGTGCTTGAGCACCGGAGAACGTTCGGTCAAAGGGAGCGACGTCCGGGAAGTCCCCGTGAGTGCTTCGGAACCTTTGAGAACGGGGGAGAGAGAAGAGAGTCTGCTTCAGGCCAAATATGGCATCCAGAGAAGCAGAGAAGAGTAAGAAATCGAGCGTGTCGATAGGAGATGAAGAGAATTTATCGAATTGAATAGGCTTCAATGGGATATTATTGGATGGCTTTCCCCTCAATGGGAGGGGGTTTATATAGGTGTTTGGGAGCCTTAGAAGGTCCCTTTTTTGTCCATGTGGGACTAGGAACGCGCATGCCATCAAGTGGAGGCGCACGGCGCGTGCGGCGCACAACGCGCGGCGCGCGGGTCACCGGGCGCGGCGCAGGTCGCGCGGCGCATAGAGCGCACGGCGCGCGCCTGCCTGGCGCGGCGCGCCGTCTGCTGCATGGCTGGCCGGCGTAGTGTGTTGTGCGCGTGATGAACGGCTCGTCTTGCCGGGCTCTTGCCGGCCTTCGAATATCATTCTTCCCACGTGAAATATGAAGATTTCCACTTGACGAGAGTGACTCGATTCAAGGAGCAAGGCTCAACTCGACGAGAGCGACTAGCGACTTGACTCAAGGAGCGACTCGAGAATGACTCGCGGCTCGACTCGAAGAACAATTCAAGGCTCGACTCGAGGAGCGAAGCTCGACTCGAGGAGATTGACTCAAGACTCGACTCGAGGAGCGAAGCTCGACTCGAGGAGTCAAGAGTTTGGGCGAGGGCTTGAAGACCTGCCGCTCTTCGGGGCCTCCGGCCTGACCATCGGCCCTTTGAGCGACGTGCCTTCTTGGCGTCTCGGGTTTTCCGAAAACGACCGACAACAACGAGGACTTTCCAGTCGGCTCATGATGGAAGGCTTGCCACTCTTTAGGACCTCTGGCCTGACCATCGGCCCTTAGAGCGGCGCGTCTTCTCAGCATTTCGGGTTTTCCGAAAACGACCGACAACATTAGCCCCCCAACTTCATCGCTCGGGAAGCCCCGGGCGGTGAACTTTTAGTTGTTTCCGCCGGGTGTTTGAGGAAAATTTACTTTCCAGAGCTTCACCGTCGCAAAGCCTTTGTGATTATAAAGAATATTCTCACAATTGGAAGTGTTCTCTCCCGCTTTTCCGTCTCTCTCAACATGAGTATGTGATCAACACGTGGAGGAGGATCCAAGCGGAGGCGTAGCTCAACATGGGCGAGGTGGACGCGATTGCATCCATCGCTCTAGCCTCGGAGCGTCGGGGACATGCATGCGCAAGTAGGGCGTGTGCGTGTGCAGAGGCGGACCGGCGTGCCGCGGCTTGTTGATCTTTTGGCGAAGTTCTACCCAAGTCTTTATTCGATGGCGTTTTGTTTGATGATATCATCAAGCGGAGTCCGTGGGACTCGATGGTGACTAGCAGGGCGACGATTGTGTAATCGTGACCTATTAGGGGAAGATCATGCCGTCCATCTCGGCCATCTTGGAAGGCGACTGCACTTTTGCATTTCGCAAAGGCGTGCTCATTCTGAGGTCTCGGAGATGGAGGTAGATGCTGCGGGCCGATGCTTCGAGAAGGCGGAGTGGCACCTGGTGGAAGGCTATGCCGCACCGGAGGGCTTCGATTGCTCGGGGATCAACGCTCAAAGTTCGATCACGCATCAAGCATAAGTCGGTCTCACGGGGCATCCGCCATTCCATCTTTGGTGACGCTTCCCCGTCTGCGTTCCGAAGATCGGCCCTTATTCCCCAGACGTGAGTGCGGGTCTCTGTTGACGCCTTTGGAGCAGTGTTACTCCAATTTAGGCTGACATTTATGTCGATGCCGGGGCAGATAGTCTCCGCTGAAGACGTGAAGGGACATCGTAATGAGTAGCGATGTAGGCTTCCTTTATCATGGCGTTTTTTATGCCCAGACGGTAAGTTTCCCTCTGTTTGTTTGTTTTTTTCGCTTTGTTTTGCAATAGTCTCGTTTTGCAATAGTCTTGCTCGAGGAGCGGGACTCGAATTGAGGAGAATGACTCGACTAGAGGAGAATGACTCGACTCAAGGAGCAAGACTCGACTCGAGGAGAATGACTCGACTCGAGGAGAGTGACTCGACTCGAGGAGCAAGACTCGACTCGAGGAGAATGACTCGACTCGAGGAGCAAGGCTCGACTCGAGGAGAATGACTCGTCTCAAGGAGAATGACTCGACTCGAGGAGCAAGACTCGACTCGAGGAGCAAGACTCGACTCAAGGAGAATGACTTGACTCGAGGAGCAAGGCCCGACTCGAGGAGCAAAGCTCGACTCGAGGAGGGTGACTCGACCCGAGGAGCGAGGCTCGACTCGAATGAAGTCTCAGCTAGCTCAGGACGAGCAAGGTTCTCGCTTAGAGGTGGAGTTCGCAAGTCTTTACGAGTAGCTTCAATTAGCTCACATGGAATGGGGAGTCTTCCATGGCGAGTGTGATCATGCTCAACTGGCGGTGACGAAGATGGCATGAACTGCGACTAGTATGGCGGTTCAGGTGCGCCTTGTGGCGACTTCGAGTGCGTTGTGATTAGTCATCATACGCAGCACCTTGCGGCGACTTAGAGCGCGTTGTGGGAGATGGCTTCGTGCGTCGTGTAGGCGTCTGAGGAACATCGCAAGGGATGGCTTAGACGCGCCATGTAGGCTTCTTAGGTGTGCCATTTAGGTGGCTTTGGTGCGCCATGTAGGCTTCTTTGGTGCGTTGCGAGGGACGGCTTGGATGTGCCATGTGGGCGTCTTACATGCGCCATGTAGGCGTCTTAGGTGCATCACGAGGGACGACTTGGTTGCGCCATGTAGGCATCTTACGTGCGCCATGTAGGCATCTTAGGTACGTCACGAGGGACGACTTAGTTGCGCCATGTAGGCGTCTTACCTGCGCCATGTAGGCGTCTTACGTGCGCCATGTAGGCGTCTTAGGTGCGCCATGTAGGCGTCTTACGTGCGCCACGAGGGATGACTTGGTTGCGCCATGTAGGCATCTTACGTGCGCCATGTAGGCATCTTAGGTGCGCCATGTAGGCGTCTTAGCCTGCATCTCTTGGATGTCTTATGGCGCGCCGCGGAGGCGTCTTTAGCCTGCATCTCTTGGATGTCTTATGGCATGCCGCGGAGGCGTCTTAAGCCTGCATCTCGTGGATGTCTTACGGTGCGCCACGGAGGCGTCTTTAGCCTGCATCTCTTGGATTTCTTATGGCACACCGCGGATGCGTCTTAAGCCTGCATCTCATGGATGTCTTACGGCGCGCCGCGGAGACGTCTTTAGTGCACGCTTGCTCCCGTTTATGTTCGTATGTTTTGTTTTGGTGGAGCGTACTTTCTTGAGGATTTCGAGCGTACTTACAGTTGCCTATGTCACTAGCCCCCCCCCCCCCCCCCCCCCCGAGTTTTGGGTTTACAAGTGTTATCTTGATGATCAAAAACTTTGATAAAGTGGATTTTGAAAGAAAATCCTCGAACTTTATTAATATTGAAAATATTTGAAATCCTAAAACATTGGCTCGTAGGCCTTATTGAATGTTGGAAAGCAAAGAAATAAAATGGGGGAAGCGCTGACTACTGGTAGTACTGTCTCAAGTGTTCCGCATTCCACAGGCGATAGATCAGTGTCTCGTCCGTGTACTTGATGTAGCAGGTCCCGTCATGTATGACTTGGCAGACTTTGTGGGGTCCCTCCTTGTTTGGGATGAGGACGCCAGCACCTTGCACTTGGGTGTCATGCAGATGTCTTCGTGGATTTCGCGGAGGACCTTGGTCGACTAGACGCTGTCTCTTAGCTGGGAGATCGTGTTAACCGTCTTTCTAGAGGTTTTTCCATCGATTCCTTGGATGTAGCATATTCTAGCTTGGGATTGATCTCCAGCCATGATGCCGATTCCATCCTTGGTAGGAAACTTCACCAGTATGCGGTATGTAGAAGTAATGGCCCTTAGTCGATTCAGCGTGGGTCGCCCAATGATCTTACATTGTAGGGCGACTCCTGATCAACCACTAGGAATGGGACCATGTGAATGAGTTCAATGCCTCCGGGAGTTCCGAAGGTGACTGGTAGATCGATGATGCCTTTGGTCATGACTCTCTCCCCAGTGAACCCAAATAAGGGTGTTTGGGTCGGAGTTGGGCGTAGCCCCCCGAGCTTCATGCGCTCTAAGGTGGACTTGAAAATTATGTCGGCAGCACTGCCGCTGTCGATGAGAACTCTTTTCACCAAGTTATTAGCCACTTGGGCTTTGAGCACAATCACGTCATTGTGCGGATGCACAACTCGCTTGGCCTCTTCGTTGGTGAAGTACATCGTCTCGTGAGGCACGGAAGGAGGTTATTCATACGTAAGGTTGACGTGCATAGCAGCGTCTTCTTGAACCACGGCCCTTAGGAATTTTTTCCGCTGTCGGGCTGAATCTCCATCTTGCGAACCTCCCAATATGGTGGTCACAACGTGGAGTCGTGGATTGGCATCGGCAGTAGCTGTGGTTCGGTCGGCAGAAGCAGCTGTTCCTCCTCCCTCGCCAGACTGTAGTCTGTTTGTGGTGGGGCCCACAGCGCTGATCATGCGCAACACGAACTCTTTCAACTCACCCCGTTGGATCAATGCCTCGATCTGCCTTTTAAGACTATAGCATTTGGATGTCAAGTGACCGTATTCCTGATGGGAACTCAGAATATTTAGATCGATCGCGAGTTGCGAGATCTTTGCTCATTGGAGCCGGGGGTGAATTTGTTGTTGTCGCATGAAAATGAACAACTATTGTATACCTCGAGCGGTTCGATCCAAGGCCGAACCAAGTGATCGCACCCGGGCCAAAAGTGCAAACTCGAAAGTCTCGAGCTAGGTTTTCTCCGATCAACCCACCTCTCAGAGGAGAGAAGGGGTGAGGAGGGTGAGTCACCGTGCCTTATGTGTCGGTTACCCACATACCCGTGTGTGGGATCAGGTCAGAACGTAGTTCAAGGCGTGTGTAACGCAGTGTGAGGCGCGGAGCCTTAATCGAGAAGCGTACTCGACGAAGGAGACGGTGCGCGGAGAAGTCCTCGGCGACGTCTCAGAACTTTGGAGATCGCGAGCGCGAGAGAGAATGTGTGTTTTCTCTCTTTTCGAGATGTGGAAGACTCTAAGTCAAGAGTTCCTTATTGTGGCGGAGATTCCGGACGCGTAGGCGATTTCTAGTCCGAAATGCCGGACGCGTAGGCGATTTCTTTTCAGAAATGGTGGACGCGTCTAGGGTGATAGACGCGTAGGCGATTTTCAGTCGAAAACCGTTATAGCACTCGTGGGCTCAAGATTAATCGTTCGATCAAGAGAGACGGCACTCGGGAGTCCCCGAAAAGCGCTTCAGAATCAATGAGAACGAGAAATCGAGGAGAATCCGCTTCAGGCCAAGGATGGCATCCAGAGAAGCAGAGAGAAGTCTCAAGTTCCTTGAGAATGAATGGGATGGCTTTCCCCTCAAAGAGAGGGGGTATTTATAGGTGTTTGGGGGCCTTAGGAGGCTTCTTTTTCGTCCATGTTGGACTTGGGGGCGTTCACCCTTCGAGTGGACGTGCAGGGCGCGCGGCGCACAGGTCACCGGGCGCGGCGCGGGTGTGTCTTGGCGCGGCGCCCGGCCTGCCTCGCGCGGCGCGCAGCTTGCTGTGCGTGGCTGGCCGGCGCGGCGTGCTACGCGCGCGGTTTCCTTGAGGGGTGCGTGGTGCACGGCCCGTCTCGTCGGACTCTTGTGGGCCTTAGCGGTCTTCGGATATCACGCTTGTCATGCGAACTATGAAGGTCTCTACCCGATGAGCGTGACTCAACTCGAGGAGCGAGGCTCGACTCGAGGAGAGCGACTCGAGGATTGACTCGACGAGAACGACTCGAGGCTCGACTCGAGGAACGAGGCTCGACTCGAGGAGAATGACTCAAGGCTCGACTCGAGGAGCGAGGCTCGACTCGAGGAGAATTACTCAACTCAAAGAGCGAGGCTCGACTTGAGGAGCTGAGAGTTTGGCACGAGGGCTTGCCGGTTGACTCGTGATGGAAGGCTCGCCGCTCTTCAGGACCTCCGGCCTGACCATTGGACCTTTGAGCGGCGCGTCTTTCCGGCGTTCCGGGTTTTCCGAAAACGACCGACAACATTAGCCCCCCAAGTTCAGCGCTCGGGAGGCCCTGGGCGGTGAACTTTTAGTTGTTTCTACCAGGTGTTTGAGGAAAATTTATTTCCCAGTGCTTCGCCGTCGCGAAGCCTTTGTGGTTACCAAGTATGTTCTCACAATTGCAAGTATGCTCTCTCGCTTTTCCGTCTCTCTCAACACGATCGTGTGATCAACACGTGGAGGAGAATCCAAGCGGATACGAGGCATAGCTCAACGTGGGCGAGGTGGACGCGATTGCATCCATCGCTCTAGCCCCGGAGCGTCGGGGACATGCATGCGCAAGTAGGGCGTGCATGTGTGCATGGGCGTTCTGGTGTCTCGCGGCTTGTTGATCTTTTTGCGAAGTCACGCCCAAGTCTTTCTTCGATGGCGTTTTGTTTGATGATATCATCAACCCGGAGTCCATGGGACTCGACGGTGACTAGCAAGGCGACGATTGTGTAATCGTGACCTATTAGGGGAAGATCATGGTTTCCGTCTCGGACAGCTTGGAAGGCGACTGCACTTTTGCATTTTGCAAAGGCGTGCTCATTCCGAGGTCTCGGAGATGGAGGTTGATGCTGCGGGCCGATGCTTCGAGAAGGCGGAGTGGTACCTGGTGGAAGGCTCTGCCGCACCGGAGGGCTTCGACTGATCGGGGATCAACGCTCAAAGTTCGATCACGCATCAAGCATAAGTCGGTCTCTCGGGGCATCCGCCATTTCAGCTTTGGTGACGCTTCTCCGTCTGCGTTTGGAAGATCGACCCTTATTCCCCAGACGTTAGTGCTAGTCTCTGTTAAAGACGCGAAGGGACATCGTAACGAGTAGCGATGTGGACTTCTTTTGTCATGGCATTTTTGATGCCCGGAGGGTAAGTTTCCCTCTGTTTGTTTGTTTTGGGTAAGTTTCCCTCTGTTTGTTTGTTTTGTTTTGCAATAGTCTCGCTTTGGCTAGCCTGTTCTTCGAATCAATTCAGGTGCTTGCTCGAGGAGCGGGACTCGACTCGAGGAAAATGACTCGACTCGAGGAGCAAGGCTCGACTCGAGCAGAGTGGCTCGACTCAAGGAGCGAGACTCGACCCGAGGAGAATGACCCAACTCGAGGAGTGAAGCTCGACTCGAGAGTATGACTCGTCTCGAGGAGCAAGGCTTGACTCGAGGAGAGTGACTCGACTCGAGGAGAATGACTCGACTCGAGGAATGAAGCTCGACTCGAGGAGAATGACTCGTCTCGAGGAGCAAGGCCCGCCTCGAGGAAAGTGACTCGACTCGAGGAGCGAGGCTCGACTCGAGGAGAATGACACGTCTCGAGGAGCAAGGCTTGACTCGACTCGAGGAGCGAGGCTCGACTCGAGGAGAATGACTCGACTCGAGGAGCGAAGCTCGACTCGAGGAGAGTGACTCGTCTCGAGGAGAATGACTTGTCTCGAAGAGCAAGGCTCGACTTGAGGAGAGTAACTC
The DNA here is from genome assembly GCF_054948205.1 of Urtica dioica subsp. dioica. Classification (NCBI taxonomy): domain Eukaryota; kingdom Viridiplantae; phylum Streptophyta; class Magnoliopsida; order Rosales; family Urticaceae; genus Urtica; species Urtica dioica. Next base: position 13,316,129 of record NC_142757.1, read on the forward strand.
GACTCAAGGATCAAGGCTCGACTTGAGGAGAGTGACATGACTCGAGGAGCAAGGCTCGACTTGAGGAGAATGACTCGATTCGAGGAGCAAGGCTCGACTCAAGGAGAAGGACTCGACTCGAGGAGCGAAGCTCCACTCGAGGAGAATGACTCGTCTCGAGGAGCAAGGCTTGACTCGAGGAGACTGACTCGACTTGAGGAGCGAAGCTCGACTCTAGGAGAATGACTCGTCTCGAGGAGCAAGTTGTTGTCGGCCCGTCCCAGGTCGATAGCGCCCGTGGAGGCCCGAGGGAAACCCCCCCCCCCCCAGGCCAACGGCCGGGCCATGGCCGAGAGGCCCAAGACCGGTCCACCTAGCCAGGGCTCGGCCTCCACTTGCCTTCTCGGCCTCTACCTCCACTCGCCCTCTCGGGGCTCGGCCTCCACTCACCCTCTCGGGGCTCGGCCTCCACTCGCCCTCCCGGGGCTAGGCCTCCACTCGCCCTCCCGGCGCTCGGCCTCCACTCGCCCTCCCGAGGCTCGGCCTCCAATCGCCCTCCCGGGCTCAGACTCCACTCGCCCTCCCTGGGCTCGGCCTCCACTCGCCCTCCCGAGGCTCGGCCTCTACTCGCCCTCCCGGGCTCGACCTCCACTCACCCTCCCGGGGCTCGGCCTCCACTCGACCTCCCGGGCTCGTACTCCACTCGCCCTCCCGGGGCTCGGCCTCCACTCGCCATCCCGGGCTCGGCCTCCACTCGCCCTCCCAGGGCTCGACCTCAACTCGCCCTCTCGGGCTCGGCCTCCACTCGCCCTCCCGGGGCTCGGCCTCCACTCGCCCTCCCGGGCTCGGCCTCCACTCGCCCTCCCGGGCTCGGCCTCCACTCGCCCTCCCGGGCTCGGCCTCCATTCTCCCTCTCGGGGCTCGGCCTCCATTCTCCCTCTCGGGGCTCGGCCTCCACTCGCCCTCCCGGGGCTCGGCCTCCACTCGCCCCCCCGGGGCTCGGCCTCCACTCGCCCTCCTGGGGCTCGGCCTCTACTCGCCCTCCCGGGGCTCCGCCTCCACTCGCCGTCCCGGGGCTCCGCCTCTACTCGCCCTCCCGGGCTCCGCCTCCACTCGTCGTCCCGGCGCTCCGCCTTTACTCACCCTCCCGGGCTCGGCCTCCACTCGCCGTCCCGGGGCTCCGCCTCCACACGCCTTCTCGGCCTCGACCTCCACTCGACCTCTCGGGGCTTGGCCTCCACTCGCCCTCCCGGTCTCGGCCTCCACTGGCCCTCCCGGGGCTCGGCCTCCACTCACCCTCCCGGGATCGGCCTCCACTCGCCCTCCCGGGCTCGGACTCCACTCGCCCTCCCGGGCTCGGCCTCCATTCGCCTTCTCGGGGCTCGGCCTCCACTCGCCCTCCCGGCCCTCGGCCTCCACTCGCCCCCCGGGGCTCGGCCTCCACTCGCCCCCCCGGGGCTCGGCCTCCACTCACCCTCCGGGGGCTCGGCCTCCACTCGCCCTCCCGGGGCTCGGCCTCCATTCGCCCTCCCGGTCTCGGCCTCGACTCGCCCTCCCGGGCTCGGCCTCCACTCGCCCTCCCGGTCACGGCCTCCACTCGCCGTCCCGGGGCTCGGCCTCTACTCGCCCTCCCGGGCTCGGCCTCCACTCGCCGTCCCGGGGCTCCGCCTCCACTCGCCTTCTCGGCCTCGACCTCCACTCGCCCTCTCGGGGCTCGGCCTCCACTCGCTCTCCCGGGCTCGGCCTCCACTCGCCCTCCCCGGCTCGGCCTTCATTCTCCCTCTCGGGGCTCGGCGTCCATTCGCCCTCTCGGGGCTCGGCCTCCACTCGCCCTCCCGGGGCTCGGCCTCCACTAGCCCCCCCGGGGATCGGCCTCCACTCGCCCCCCCCCCCCCCCGGGGCTCGGCCTCCACTCGCCCTCCCGGGGCTCGGCCTCGACTCGCCCTCACGGGCTCGGCCTCCATTCGCCCTCCCGGGCTCGCCCTCTACTCGCCCTCCCGGGCTCGGCCTCCACTCGCCCTCCCGTGCTCGGCCTCCACTCGCCCTCCCGGGCTCGGCCTCCACTCGCCCTCCCGGGGCTCGGCTTCCACTCGCCCTTCCGGGCTCGGCCTCCATTGGCCTCCCCGGGCTCGGCCTCCACTAACCCTCCCGGGCTCGGCGTCCACTCGCCCCCCCGGGCTCGGCCACCACTCGCCCTCCCAGGGCTCGGCCTCCACTCGCCCTCCCGGGCTCGGCCTCTATTGGCCCCCCCGGGCTCGGCCTCCACTCACCCTCCCGGGCTCGGCCTCCATTGGCCCCCCCGGGCTCGGCCTCCACTCGCCCTCCCGGGCTCGGCGTCCACTCGCCCCCCCCCCGGGCTCGGCCTCCACTCGCCCCCCCGGGGATCGGCCTCCACTCGCCCCCCCCCCCGGGGCTCGGCCTCCACTCGCCCTCCCGGGGCTCGGCCTCGACTCGCCCTCACGGGCTCGGCCTCCATTCGCCCTCCCGGGCTCGCCCTCTACTCGTCCTCCCGGGCTCGGCCTCCACTCGCCCTCCCGTGCTCGGCCTCCACTCGCCCTCCTTGGCTCGGCCTCCACTCGCTCTCCCGGGGCTCGGCTTCCACTCGCCCTTCCGGGCTCGGCCTCCATTGGCCCCCCCGGGCTCGGCCTCCACTAACCCTCCCGGGCTCGGCGTCCACTCGCCCCCCCGGGCTCGGCCACCACTCGCCCTCCCAGGGCTCGGCCTCCACTCGCCCTCCCGGGCTCGGCCTCCATTGGCCCCCCCGGGCTCGGCCTCCACTCACCCTCCCGGGCTCGGCCTCCATTGGCCCCCCCGGGCTCGGCCTCCACTCGCCCTCCCGGGCTCGGCGTCCACTCGCCCCCCCCCGGGCTCGGGCTCCACTTGCCCTCCCGGAGCTCGGCCTCCAATCGCACTCCCGGGCTCGGCCTCAATTCTCCCTCCCGGGCTCGGCCTCCACTCGCCTTCCCGGGGCTCGGCCTCTACTTGTCCTCCCGGGCTCGACCTGAACTCGCCCTCCCGGGGCTCGGCCTCCACTCGACCTCCCAGGGTAGGACTCCGCTCGCCCTCCCGGGGCTCGGCCTCCACTCGCCCTCCCGGGGCTCGGCCTCCACTTGCCCTCCCGGGCTCGGCCTCCACTCGCCCTCCTGGGGCTCGGCCTCCACTCGCCCTCCCGGGCTCGGCCTCCACTCACCCTCCCGGGCTCGACCTCCACTCACCCTCCCGGGGCTCGGCGTCCACTCGACCTCCCGGGCTCGGCCTCCACTCACCCTCCCGGGCTCGGCCTCCACTCGCCGTCCCGCGGCTCCGCCTCCACTCGCCTTCTCGGCCTCGACCTCCACTCGCCCTCTCGGGGATCGGCCTCCACTCGCCCTCCCGGGCTCGGCCTCCACTCGCCCTCCCGGGCTCGGCCTTCATTCTCCCTCTCGGGGCTCGGCCTCCATTCGCCCTCTCGGGGCTCGGCCTCCACTCGCCCTCCCGGGGCTCGGCCTCCACTCGCCCCCACGGGGATCGGCCTCCACTCGCCCCCCCCCCCGGGGCTCGGCCTCCACTTGCCCTCCCGGGGCTCGGCCTCGACTCGCCCTCACGGGTTCGGCCTCCATTCGCCCTCCCGGGCTCGGCCTCTACTCGCCCTCCCGGGCTCGGCCTCCACTCGCCCTCCCCGGCTCGGCCTCCATTGGCCCCCCCGGGCTCGGCCTCCACTCACTCTCCCGGGCTCGGCGTCCACTCGCCCCCCCGGGCTCGGCCTCCACTCGACCTCCCGGGGCTCGGCCTCCATTGGCTCCCCCGGGCTCGGCCTCCACTCACCCTCCCGGGCTCGGCCTCCACTCGCCCTCCCGGGCTCGGCCTCCACTCGCCCTCCCGGGCTCGGCCTCCACTCGCCCTCCCGGGCTCGGCGTCCACTCGCCCCCCCCCCCCTGGGCTCGGCCTCCACTCGCCCTCCCGGAGCTCAGCCTCCACTCGCACTCCTGGGCTCGGCCTCCATTCTCCCTCCCGGGTTCGGCCTCCACTCGCACTCCCGGGGCTCGGCCTCTACTCGTCCTCCCGGGCTCGACCTGAACTCGCCCTCCCGGGGCTCGGCCTCCACTCGACCTCCCGGGGTAGGACTCCACTCGCCCTCTCGGGGCTCGGCCTCCACTCGCCCTCCCGGGGCTCGGCCTCCACTCGCCCTCCCGGGCTCGGCCTCCACTCGCCCTCCCGGGGCTCGGCCTCCACTCGCCCTCCCGGGCTCAGCCTCCACTCGCCCTCCGGGGCTCGACCTCCACTCCCCTCCCTGGGCTCGGCGTCCACTCGACCTCCCGGGCTCGTACTCCACTCGCCCTCCCGGGGCTCGACCTCAACTCGCCCACCCGGGCTCGGCCTCCACTCGCCCTCCCGGGGCTCGGCCTCCACTCGCCCTCCTGGTCTCGGCCTCCACTTGCCCTCCCGGGCTCGGCCTCCATTCGCCCCCCCGGAGCTCGGCCTCCATTCGCCCTCCCGGGGCTCGGCCTCCACTCGCCCTCCCGGGGCTCGACCTCCACTCACCCCCCCGGAGCTCGGCCTCCACTCGCCCTCCGGGGGCTCGGCCTCCACTCGCCCTCCCGGGCTCGGCATCCATTCGCCCTCCCGGCTCGGCCTCTACTCGCCCTCCCGGGCGCGGCCTCCACTCGCCCTCCCAGAGCTCGGCCTCCACTCGCCCTCCGGGGGCTCGGCCTCCACTCGCCATCCCGGGGCTCGGCCTCTACTCGCCCTCCCGGGTTCGGCCTCCATTCGCCCTCCCGGGTTCGGCCTCTACTCGCCCTCCCGGGCGAAGCCTCCACTCGCCCTCCCGGAGCTCGGCCTCCAATCGCACTCCCGGGCTCGGCCTCAATTCTCCCTCCCGGGCCCGGCCTCCACTCGCCTTCCCGGGGCTCGGCCTCCACTCGCCCCCCCGGGGATCGGCCTCCACTCGCCCCCCCCCCCCCCCCGGGGCTCGGCCTCGACTCGCCCTCACGGGCTCGGCCTCCATTCGCCCTCCCGGGCTCGGCCTCTACTCGCCCTCCCGGGCTCGGCCTCCACTCGCCCCCCCGGAGCTCGGCCTCCACTCGCCCTCCGGGGGCTCGGCCTCCACTCGCCCTTCCGGGGCTCGGCCTCTACTCGCCCTCCCGGGCTCGGCATCCATTCGCCCTCCCGGCTCGGCCTCTACTCGCCCTCCCGGGCGCGGCCTCCACTCGCCCTTCCCGAGCTCGGCCTCCACTCGCCCTCCGGGGGCTCGGCCTCCACTCGCCATCCCGGGGCTCGGCCTCTACTCGCCCTCCCGGGTTCGGCCTCCATTCGCCCTCCCGGGTTCGGCCTCTACTCGCCCTCCCGGGCGAAGCCTCCACTCGCCCTCCCGGAGCTCGGCCTCCAATCGCACTCCCGGGCTCGGCCTCAATTCTCCCTCCCGGGCCCGGCCTCCACTCGCCCTCCCGGGGCTCGGCCTCTACTTGTCCTCCCGGGCTCGACCTGAACTCGCCCTCCCGGGGCTCGGCCTCCACTCGACCCTCTCGGGGCTCGCCCTCCACTCGCCCTCTCGGGGCTCGGCCTCCACTCGCCTTCTCGGTATCGACCTCCACTCGCCCTCTCGGGGCTCGGCCTCCACTCGCTCTCCCGGGCTCGGCCTCCACTCGCCCTCCCCGGCTCGGCCTTCATTCTCCCTCTCGGGGCTCGGCGTCCATTCGCCCTATCGGGGCTCGGCCTCCACTCGCCCTCCCGGGGCTCGGCCTCCACTCGCCCCCCCGGGGATCGGCCTCCACTCGCCCCCACCCCCCCCCGGGGCTCGGCCTCCACTCGCCCTCCCGGGGCTCGGCCTCGACTCACCCTCACGGGCTCGGCCTCCATTCGCCCTCCCGGGCTCGCCCTCTACTCGCCCTCCCGGGCTCGGCCTCCACTCGCCATCCCGTGCTCGGCCTCCACTCGCCCTCCCGGGCTCGGCCTCCACTCGCCCTCCCGGGGCTCGGCTTCCACTCGCCCTCCCGGGCTCGGCCTCCATTGGCCCCCCCGGGCTCGGCCTCCACTAACCCTCCGGGGCTCGGCGTCCACTCGCCCGCCCGGGCTTGGCCACCACTCGCCCTCCCAGGGCTCGGCCTCCACTCGCCCTCCCGGGCTCGGCCTCCATTGGCCCCCCCGGGCTCGGCCTCCACTCACCCTCCCGGGCTCGGCCTCCATTGGCCCCCCCGGGCTCGGCCTCCACTCGCCCTCCCGGGCTCGGCGTCCACTCGCCCCCCCCGGGCTCGGCCTCCACTCGCCCTCCCGGAGCTCGGCCTCCAATCGCACTCCCGGGCTCGGCCTCAATTCTCCCTCCCGGGCCCGGCCTCCACTCGCCCTCCCGGGGCTCGGCCTCTACTTGTCCTCCCGGGCTCGACCTGAACTCGCCCTCTCGGGGCTCGGCCTCCACTCGACCTCCCAGGGTAGGACTCCGCACGCCCTCCCGGGGCTCGGCCTCCACTTGCCCTCCCGGGCTCGGCCTCCACTCGCCCTCCTGGGGCTCGGCCTCCACTCGCCCTCCCGGGCTCGGCCTCCACTCGCCCTCCCGGGCTCGGCCTCCACTCGCCCTCCCGGGCTCGACCTCCACTCACCCTCCCGGGGCTCGGCGTCCACTCGACCTCCCGGGCTCGGCCTCCACTCACCCTCCCGGGCTCGGCCTCCACTCGCCGTCCCGCGGCTCCGCCTCCACTCGCCTTCTCGGCCTCGACCTCCACTCGCCCTCTCGGGGCTCGGCCTCCACTCGCCCTCCCGGGCTCGGCCTCCACTCGCCCTCCCGGGCTCGGCCTTCATTCTCCCTCTCGGGGCTCGGCCTCCATTCGCCCTCTCGGGGCTCGGCCTCCACTCGCCTTCCCGGGGCTCGGCCTCCACTCGCCCCCCCCGGGGATCGGCCTCCACTCGCCCCCCCCCCCGGGGTTCGGCCTCGACTCGCCCTCACGGGCTCGGCCTCCATTCGCCCTCCCGGGCTCGGCCGCTACTCGCCCTCCCGGGCTCGGCCTCCACTCGCCCCCCCGGAGCTCGGCCTCCACTCGCCCTCCGGGGGCTCGGCCTCCACTCGCCCTTCCGGGGCTCGGCCTCTACTCGCCCTCCCGAGCTCGGCATCCATTCGCCCTCCCGGCTCGGCCTCTACTCGCCCTCCCGGGCGCGGCCTCCACTCGCCCTCCCAGAGCTCGGCCTCCACTCGCCCTCCGGGGGCTCGGCCTCCACTCGCCATCCCGGGGCTCGGCCTCTACTCGCCCTCCCGGGTTCGGCCTCCATTCGCCCTCCCGGGTTCGGCCTCTACTCGCCCTCCCGGGCGAAGCCTCCACTCGCCCTCCCGATCTCGGCCTCCACTCGCCGTCTCGGGGCTCGGCCTCTACTCGCCCTCCCAGGCTCGGCCTCCACTCGCCGTCCCGGGGCTCCGCCTACACTAGCCTTCTCGTCCTCGACCTCCACTCACCCTCTCGGGGCTCGCCCTCCACTCGCCCTCTCGGGGCTCGGCCTCCACTCGCCTTCTCGGCCTCGACCTCCACTCGCCCTCTCGGGGCTCGGCCTCCACTCGCTCTCCCGGGCTCGGCCTCCACTCGCCCTCCCCGGCTCGGCCTTCATTCTCCCTCTCGGGGCTCGGCGTCCATTCGCCCTCTCGGGGCTCGGCCTCCACTCGCCCTCCCGGGGCTCGGCCTCCACTCGCCCCCCCGGGTATCGGCCTCCACTCGCCCCCCCCCCGGGGCTCGGCCTCCACTCGCCCTCCCGGGGCTCGGCCTCGACTCACCCTCACGGGCTCGGCCTCCATTCGCCCTCCCGAGCTCGCCCTCTACTCGCCCTCCCGGGCTCGGCCTCCACTCGCCCTCCCGGGCTCGGCCTCCACTCGCCCTCCCGTGCTCGGCCTCCACTCGCCCGCCCGGGCTCGGCCACCACTCGCCCTCCCAGGGCTCGGCCTCCACTCGCCCTCCCGGGCTCGGCCTCCATTGGCCCCCCCGGGCTCGGCCTCCACTCACCCTCCCGGGCTCGGCCTCCATTGGCCCCCCCGGGCTCGGGCTCCACTCGCCCTCCCGGGCTCGGCGTCCACTCGCCCCCCCCGGGCTCGGCCTCCACTCGCCCTCCCGGAGCTCGGCCTCCAATCGCACTCCCGGGCTCGGCCTCAATTCTCCCTCCCGGGCTCGGCCTCCACTCGCCCTCCCGGGGCTCGGCCTCTACTTGTCCTCCCGGGCTCGACCTGAACTCGCCCTCCCGGGGCTCGGCCTCCACTCGACCTCCCAGGGTAGGACTCCGCTCGCCCTCCCGGAGCTCGGCCTCCACTCGCCCTCCCGGGGCTCGGCCTCCACTTGCCCTCCCGGGCTCGGCCTCCACTCGCCCTCCCGGGCTCGGCCTCCACTCGCCCTCCTGGGGCTCGGCCTCCACTCGCCCTCCCGGGCTCGGCCTCCACTCGCCCTCCCGGGCTCGACCTCCACTCACCCTCCCCGGGCTCGGCGTCCACTCGACCTCCCGGGCTCGGCCTCCACTCACCCTCCCGGGCTCGGCCTCCACTCGTCGTCCCGCTGCTCCGCCTCCACTCGCCTTCTCGGCCTCGACCTCCACTCGCCCTCTCGGGGCTCGGCCTCCACTCGCCCTCCCGGGCTCGGCCTCCACTCGCCCTCCCGGGCTCGGCCTTCATTCTCCCTCTCGGGGCTCGGCCTCCATTCGCCCTCTCGGGGCTCGGCCTCCACTCGCCCTCCCGGGGCTCGGCCTCCACTCGCCCCCCCGGGGATCGGCCTCCACTCGCCCCCCCCCGGGGCTCGGCCTCCACTTGCCCTCCCGGGGCTCGGCCTCGACTCGCCCTCACGGGCTCGGCCTCCATTCGCCCTCCCGGGCTCGGCCTCTACTCGCCCTCCCGGGCTCGGCCTCCACTCGCCCCCCCGGAGCTCGGCCTCAACTCGCCCTCCGGGGGCTCGGCCTCCACTCGCCCTTCCGGGGCTCGGCCTCTACTCGCCCTCCCGGGCTCGGCATCCATTCGCCCTCCCGGCTCGGCCTCTACTCGCCCTCCCGGGCGCGGCCTCCACTCGCCCTCCCGGGCTCGGCCTCCATTGGCCCCCCCGGGCTCGGCCTCCACTCACTCTCCCGGGCTCGGCGTCCACTCGCATCCCCGGGCTCGGCCTCCACTCGCCCTCCCGGGGCTCGGCCTCCACTCGCCCTCCCGGGCTCGGCATCCATTGGCCCCCCCGGGCTCGGCCTCCACTCACCCTCCCGGGCTCGGCCTCCACTCGCCCTCCCGGGCTCGGCCTCCATTGGCCCCCCCGGGCTCGGCCTCCACTCGCCCTCCCGGGCTCGGCGTCCACTCGCCCCCCCCCCCCCCCCGGGCTTGGCCTCCACTCGCCCTCCCGGAGCTCGGCCTCCAATCGCACTCCTGGGCTCGGCCTCCATTCTCCCTCCCGGGCTCGGCCTCCACTCGCACTCCCGGGGCTCGGCCTCCACTCGCCCTCCCGGGCTCGGCGTCCACTCGCCCCCCCCCCCCCCCCCCCGGGCTTGGCCTCCACTCGCCCTCCCGGAGCTCGGCCTCCAATCGCACTCCTGGGCTCGGCCTCCATTCTCCCTCCCGGGCTCGGCCTCTACTCGCCCTCCCGGGCTCGGCCTCCACTCGCCCCCCCGGAGCTCGGCCTCAACTCGCCCTCCGGGGGCTCGGCCTCCACTCGCCCTTCCGGGGCTCGGCCTCTACTCGCCCTCCCGGGCTCGGCATCCATTCGCCCTCCCGGCTCGGCCTCTACTCGCCCTCCCGGGCGCGGCCTCCACTCGCCCTCCCGGGCTCGGCCTCCATTGGCCCCCCCGGGCTCGGCCTCCACTCACTCTCCCGGGCTCGGCGTCCACTCGCATCCCCGGGCTCGGCCTCCACTCGCCCTCCCGGGGCTCGGCCTCCACTCGCCCTCCCGGGCTCGGCATCCATTGGCCCCCCCGGGCTCGGCCTCCACTCACCCTCCCGGGCTCGGCCTCCACTCGCCCTCCCGGGCTCGGCCTCCATTGGCCCCCCCGGGCTCGGCCTCCACTCGCCCTCCCGGGCTCGGCGTCCACTCGCCCCCCCCCCCCCCGGGCTTGGCCTCCACTCGCCCTCCCGGAGCTCGGCCTCCAATCGCACTCCTGGGCTCGGCCTCCATTCTCCCTCCCGGGCTCGGCCTCCACTCGCACTCCCGGGGCTCGGCCTCTACTCGTCCTCCCGGGCTCGACCTGAACTCGCCCTCCCGGGGCTCGGCCTCCACTCGACCTCCCGGGGTAGGACTCCACTCGCCCTCCCGGGGCTCGGCCTCCACTCGCCCTCCCGGGCTCGGCCTCCACTCGCCCTCCCGGGGCTCGGCCTCCACTCGCCCTCCCGGGCTCAGCCTCCACTCGCCCTCTCGGGCTCGACCTCCACTCCCCTCCCTGGGCTCGGCGTCCACTCGACCTCCCGGGCTCGTACACCACTCGCCCTCCCGGGGCTCGACCTCAACTCGCCCACCCGGGCTCGGCCTCCACTCGCCCTCCCGGGGCTCGGCCTCCACTCGCCCTCCTGGTCTCGGCCTCCACTTGCCCTCCCGGGCTCGGCCTCCATTCGCCCCCCCGGAGCTCGGCCTCCATTCGCCCTCCCGGGGCTCGGCCTCCACTCGCCCCTCCGGGGCTCGGCCTCCACTCGCCCCCCCGGAGCTCGGCCTCCACTCGCCCTCCGGGGGCTCGGCCTCCACTCGCCCTTCCGGGGCTCGGCCTCTACTCGCCCTCCCGGGCTCGGCCTCCATTCGCCCTCCCGGGTCGGCCTCTACTCGCCCTCCCGGGCGCGGCCTCCACTCGCCCTCCCAGAGCTCGGCCTCCACTCGCCCTCGGGGGCTCAGCCTCCACTCGCCATCCCGGGGCTCGGCCTCTACTCGCCCTCCCGGGTTCGGCCTCCATTCGCCCTCCCGTGTTCGGCCTCTACTCGCCCTCCCGGGCGAAGCCTCCACTCGCCCTCCCGATCTCGGCCTCCACTCGCCGTCTCGGGACTCGGCCTCTACTCGCCCTCCCAGGCTCGGCCTCCACTCGCCGTCCCGGGGCTCCGCCTACACTAGCCTTCTCGTCCTCGACCTCCACTCACCCTCTCGGGGCTCGCCCTCCACTCGCCCTCTCGGGGCTCGGCCTCCACTCGCCCCCCCGGGGATCGGCCTCCCCTCGCCCCCCCCCCCCGGGGCTCGGCCTCCACTCGCCCTCCCGGGGCTCGGCCTCGACTCACCCTCACGGGCTCGGCCTCCATTCGCCCTCCCGGGCTCGCCCTCTACTCGCCCTCCCGGGCTCGGCCTCCACTCGCCCTCCCGGGCTCGGCCTCCACTCGCCCTCCCGTGCTCGGCCTCCACTCGCCCGCCTGGGCTCGGCCACCACTCGCCCTCCCAGGGCTCGGCCTCCATTGGCCCCCCCCGGGCTCGGCCTCCACTCACCCTCCCGGGCTCGGCCTCCATTGGCCCCCCCGGGCTCGGCCTCCACTCGCCCTCCCGGGCTCGGCGTCCACTCGCTGTCCCGGGGCTCCGCCTACACTAGCCTTCTCGTCCTCGACCTCCACTCACCCTCTCGGGGCTCGCCCTCCACTCGCCCTCTCGGGGCTCGGCCTCCACTCGCCCTCCCGAGCTCGACCTCCACTCACCCTCCCGGGGATCGGCGTCCACTCGACCACCCGGGATCGTACGCCACTCGACCTTCATGGGGCTCGGCCTCCACTCGCCCTCTCGGGATCGGCCTCCACTCGCATTCCCGGGGCTCGGCCTCCACTCGCCCTCCCGGGCTCGGCGTCCACTCGCCCCCCCCCGGGCGCGGCCTCTACTCGCCCTCCCGGGCTCGGCCTCCACTCGCCCTCCTGGTCTCGGCCTCCACTCGCCCTCCCGGGCTCGGCCTCCATTCGCCCCCCCGGAGCTCGGCCTCCATTCGCCCCCCCGGAGCTCGGCCTCCATTCGCCCTCCCGGGGCTCGGCCTCCACTCGCCCTCCCGGGGCTCGGCTCCACTCGCCCCCCCGGAGCTCGGCCTCCACTCGCCCTCCGGGGGCTCGGCCTCCACTCGCCCTTCCGGGGCTCGGCCTCTACTCGCCCTCCCGGGCTCGGCCTCCATTCGCCCTCCCGGCTCGGCCTCGACTCGCCCTCCCGGGCGCGGCCTCCACTCGCCCTCCGAGGGCTCGGCCTCCACTCGCCCTCCCGGGGCTCGGCTCCACTCGCCCCCCCGGAGCTCGGCCTCCACTCGCCCTCCGGGGGCTCGGCCTCCACTCGCCCTTCCGGGGCTCGGCCTCTACTCGCCCTCCCGGGCTCGGCCTCCATTCGCCCTCCCGGCTCGGCCTCGACTCGCCCTCCCGGGCTCGGCCTCCATTCGCCCCACCGGAGCTCGGCCTCCATTCGCCCCCCCGGAGCTCGGCCTCCATTCGCCCTCCCGGGGCTCGGCCTCCACTCGCCCTCCCGGGGCTCGGCTCCACTCGCCCCCCCGGAGCTCGGCCTCCACTCGCCCTCCGGGGGCTCGGCCTCCACTCGCCCTTCCGGGGCTCAGCCTCTACTCGCCCTCCCGGGCTCGGCCTCCATTCACCCTCCCGGCTCGGCCTCGACTCGCCCTCCCGGGCGCGGCCTCCACTCGCCCTCCCGGAGCTCGGCCTCCACTCGCCCTCCGGGGGCTCGGCCTCCACTCGCCCTCCCGGGGCTCAGCCTCTACTCGCCCTCCCGGGTTCGGCCTCCATTCGCCCTCCCGGGCTTGGCCTCTACTCGCCCTCCCGGGCGCGGCCTCCACTCGCCCTCCCGATCTCGGCCTCCACTCGCCCTCCCGGCTCGGCCTCCACTCGCCGTCCCGGGGCTCGGCCTCTACTCGCCCTCCCGGGCTCGTCCTCCACTCGCCGTCCCGGGGCTCCGCCTCCACTCGCCTTCTCGACCTCGACCTCCACTCGCCCTCTCGGGGCTCGGCCTCCACTCACCCTCCCGGGCTCGGCGTCCACTCGCCCCCCCGGGCTCGGCCTCCACTCGCCCTCCCGGGCTCGTCGTCCATTCGCCCTCTCGGGGCTCGGCCTCTACACGCCCTCCCGGGGCTCGGCCTCGACTCGCCCTCCCGGGCTCGGCCTCCATTCGCCCTCCCAGGCTCGGCCTTTACTCGCCCTCCCGGGCGCGGCCTCCACTCGCCCTCCCGGTCTCGGCCTCCACTCGCACTCCCAGGCTCGGCCTCCACTCGCCGTCCCGGGGCTCGGCCTCTACTCGCCCTCCCGGGCTCGTCCTCCACTCGCCGTCCCGGGGCTCCGCCTCCACTCGCCTTCTCGGCCTCGACCTCCACTCGCCCTCTCGGGGCTCGGCCTCCACTCGCCCTCCCGGGGCTCGGCCTCCACTCGCCCTCCCGGGCTCGGCCTCCACTTGCCCTCCCGGGGCTCGACCTCCACTCGCCCTCCCGGGGCTCGGCCTCCACTCGCCCTCCCTTGCTCGGCGTCCACTCGCCCCCCCCCAGGCTCGGCCTCCACTTGCCCTCCCGGAGCTCGGCCTCCACTCGCCCTCCCGGGCTCGGCCTCCACTCGCCCTCCCGGGCTCGGCCTCCACTCGCCGTCCCGGGGCTCGACCTCTACTCGCCCTCCAGGGCTCGGCCTCGGCTCGCCGTCCCGGGGCTCCGCCTCCACTCGCCTTCTCGGCCTCGACCTCCACTCGCCTTCTCGGCCTCGACCTCCACTCGCCCTCTCGGGGCTCGGCCTCCACTCGCCCTCCCGGGGCTCGGCCTCCAGTCGCCCTCCCGGGCTCGGCCTCCACTTGCCCTCCCGGGGCTCGACCTCCACTCGCCCTCCCGGGCTCGGCCTCCACTCGCCCTCCCGAGGCTCGGCCTCCACTCGCCCTCCCGGGCTCGGCCTCCACTCGCCCTCCCGGGCTCGGCCTCCATTCGCCCTCGGGGCTCGGGCTCCACTCGCCCTCTCGGGGCTCGGCCTCCACTCGCCCTCCCGGGCTCGGCCTCCATTCGCCCTCGGGGCTCGGGCTCCACTCGCCCTCTCGGGGCTCGGCCTCCACTCGCCCTCCAGGGGCTCGGCCTCCACTCGCCCTCCCGGGGCTCGGCCTCTACTCGCCCTCCCGGGCTCGGCCTCCATTCGCCCTCCCGGGCTCGGCCTCCACTCGCCCTCCCGGGCTCGGCCTCCACTCGCCGTCCCAGGGCTCGACCTCTACTCGCCCTCCAGGGTTCGGCCTCGACTCACCGTCCCGGGGCTCCGCCTCCACTCGCCTTCTCGGCCTCGACCTCCACTCGCCCTCTCGGGGCTCGGCCTCCACTCGCCCTCCCGGGGCTCGGCCTCCACTCGCCTTCTCGGCCTCGACCTCCACTCGCCCTCTCGGGGCTCGGCCTCCACTCGCCCTCCCGGGGCTCGGCCTCCACTCGCCCTCCCGGGCTCGGCCTCCACTTGCCCTCCCGGGGCTCGACCTCCACTCGCCCTCCCGGGCTCGGCCTCCACTCGCCCTCCCGGGGCTCGGCCTTCACTCGCCCTCCCGGGCTCGGCCTCCACTCGCCCTCCCGGGCTCGACCTCCACTCACCCTCCCGGGGCTCGGCCTCCACTCGACCTCCCGGGGCTCGGCCTCCACTCGACCTCCCGGGGCTCGGCCTCCACTCGCCCTCCAGGGGCTCGGTCTCCACTCGCCCTCCCGGGGCTCGGCCTCCACTCGCCCTCCCGGGCTCGGCCTCCATTCGCCCTCTCGGGGCTCGGCCTCCACTCGCCCTCCCGGGGATCGACCTCCACTCGCCCTCCCGGGCTCGGCCTCCACTCGCCCTCCCGGGCTCGTCCTCCACTCGTCCTCCAGGGCTCGGCCTCGGCTCGCCGTCCCGGGGCTCCGCCTCCACTCGCCTTCTCGGCCTCGACCTCCATTTGCCTTCTCGGCCTCGACCTTCACTCGCCCTCTCGGGGCTCGGCCTCCACTCGCCCTCCCGGGGCTCGGCCTCCAGTCGCCCTCCCGGGCTCGGCCTCCACTTGCCCTCCCGGGGCTCAACCTCCACTCGCCCTCCCGGGCTCGGCCTCCACTCGCCCTCCCGAGGCTCGGCCTCCACTCGCCCTCCCGGGCTCGGCCTCCACTCGCCCTCCCGGGCTCGGCCTCCATTCGCCCTCGGGGCTCGGGCTCCACTCGCCCTCTCGGGGCTCGGCCTCCACTCGCCCTCCAGGGGCTCGGCCTCCACTCGCCCTCCCGGGGCTCGGCCTCTACTCGCCTTCTCGGCCTCGACCTCCACTCGCCTTCTCGGCCTCGACCTCCACTCGCCCTCTCGGGGCTCGGCCTCCACTCGCCCTCCCGGGGCTCGGCCTCCAGTCGCCCTCCCGGGCTCGGCCTCCACTTGCCCTCCCGGGGCTCGACCTCCACTCGCCCTCCCGGGCTCGGCCTCCACTCGCCCTCCCGAGGCTCGGCCTCCACTCGCCCTCCCGGGCTCGGCCTCCACTCGCCCTCCCGGGCTCGGCCTCCATTCGCCCTCGGGGCTCGGGCTCCACTCGCCCTCTCGGGGCTCGGCCTCCACTCGCCCTCCAGGGGCTCGGCCTCCACTCGCCCTCCCGGGCTCGGCCTCCACTCGCCGTCCCAGGGCTCGACCTCTACTCGCCCTCCAGGGTTCGGCCTCGACTCACCGTCCCGGGGCTCCGCCTCCACTCGCCTTCTCGGCCTCGACCTCCACTCGCCCTCTCGGGGCTCGGCCTCCACTCGCCCTCCCGGGGCTCGGCCTCCACTCGCCTTCTCGGCCTCGACCTCCACTCGCCCTCTCGGGGCTCGGCCTCCACTCGCCCTCTCGGGGCTCGGCCTCCACTCGCCCTCCCGGGGCTCGGCCTCCACTCGCCCTCCCGGGCTCGGCCTCCACTTGCCCTCCCGGGGCTCGACCTCCACTCGCCCTCCCGGGCTCGGCCTCCACTCTCCCTCCCGGGGCTCGGCCTTCACTCGCCCTCCCGGGCTCGGCCTCCACTCGCCCTCCCGGGCGCGGCCTCCATTCGCCCTTGGGGCTCGGGCTCCACTCGCCCTCTCGGGGCTCGGCCTCCACTCGCCCTCCCGACGCTTGGCCTCCACTCGCCCTCCAGGGGCTCGGCCTCCACTCGCCCTCCCGGGCTCGACCTCCACTCACCCTCCCGGGGCTCGGCCTCCACTCGACCTCCCGGGGCTCGGCCTCCACTCGACCTCCCGGGGCTCGGCCTCCACTCGCCCTCCAGGGGCTCGGTCTCCACTCGCCCTCCCGGGGCTCGGCCTCCACTCGCCCTCCCGGGCTCGGCCTCCATTCGCCCTCTCGGGGCTCGGCCTCCACTCGCCCTCCCGGGGCTCGGCCTCCACTCGCCCTCCAGGGGCTCGGCCTCCACTCGCCCTCCCGGGGCTCGGCCTCTACTCGCCCTCCCGGGCTCGGCCTCCATTCGCCCTCCCGGGCTCGGCCTCCACTCGCCCTCCCGGGCTCGGCCTCCACTCGCCCTCCCGGGCTCGGCCTCCACTCGTCGTCCCGGGGCTCGACCTCTACTCGCCCTCCAGGGCTCGGCCTCCACTCGCCGTCCCGGGGCTCCGCCTCCACTCGCCTTCTCGGCCTCGACCTCCACTCGCCCCCTCGGGGCTCGGCCTCCACTCGCCCTCCCGGGGCTCGGCCTCCACTCGCCTTCTCGGCCTCGACCTCCACTCGCCCTCTCGGGGCTCGGCCTCCACTCGCCCTCCCAAGGCTCGGCCTCCACTCGCCCTCCCGGGCTCGGCCTCCACTTGCCCTCCCGGGGCTCGACCTCCACTCGCCCTCCCGGGCTCGGCCTCCACTCGCCCTCCCGGGGCTCGGCCTCCACTCGCCCTCCCGGGCTCGGCCTCCATTCGCCCTCGGGGCTCGGGCTCCACTCGCCCTCTCGGGGCTCGGCCTCCACTCGCCCTCCCGAGGCTTGGCCTCCACTCGCCCTCCAGGCGCTCGGCCTCCACTCGCCCTCCCGGGGCTCGGCCTCTACTCGCCCCCCCGGGCTCGGCCTCCATTCGCCCTCCCGGGCTCGGCCTCCACTCGCCCTCCCGGGCTCGGCCTCCACAATTTTTTATATTGAAAAACGTGTTTTAAAGGTTTGAGAAATTTCGGTAAATTTTGTGACTAGTTACTTTGTCTTTCTAGTTTCTTTTATTTACCGTAATCGTTTTATGCATGTTGTTATTACTTTTATTCTATGTTATTACCTTGCTAATAAAACACATAAAAGCTTTAAACAACATCTTAAAACGTTCCGTTACACTTGATTCTTTTTCGCACCTAAAAAGGACCAAACTTTTAATTTATTTCTTTTTCTTTGAGCTGGAGTAAACCCGCATTAAAAGTGGCATAACTCTCTGCTCAGAAATCTAAATTTGATGATTCTTGAATCAAATTAAAGCTCTGTCTGTCCTCTGTCCAATGCCACCGGTTTCGACTGAAAAGGACATCGGAGCCGCCAGATATGGCGATTTTACTCCGAGGTGCGCGGCTGTCTGAAACTCCTGTTTTTTTAGAAATCCGGATTTTCAAACCCCACTACCATGAGTTATAGAACTCTAATGAGAAAACTTTCTTGAGCAAAAATGTTTTTCATATGATTATAAACATGATGTGTAAGATTAAAATGTTTTGATTTTTGAAAGTTTAATTGAAATTGAATTTTTACAAAACTAGTTTGAATTTTGAAAAACCGTTTTAACTTTCAAACTTGAAAATATTTTGTCATCCAAATCAAATAAGTTTTCAAAATGTTTTCAAAACTATATCTATATCACATATGTTCAAAATCTATATGCTCTTGAAAATTTGAGTGGGAGGTCTCCTTGTAGACAAGCCGAAAAATAAAAAGATGTGTAATCTCAAACTTTCAAGTGTTCGAGTGAGTTGAAGTTCACACTTCCCTCACGCACTTTCCCGAAATAGAAAATAGGAAAAGATCGAGTATGTACCTTGTGCCTTTATGCACTAATACTGCTCTGAACATGTCGATCTAGGATTCTCTTCTAGTTGTCCGCTCTGTCGCTGTTACCGGTCCGTCTCGGTCCGGTAGATCGACGACGGCCACGCTGGCGGCCGTCCTGAGCCCGGCACTCGTCCGGGGCCGGCACTCGCCGTGGCCGGCTCTCCACGGCCGGCTCTCCAAGGCCGGCCCTCCAGGACCGGCGCTCCAAGGCCGGCCCTCCACGGCCGGCGCTCTAAGGCCGGCCCTCCACGGCCGGCGCTCCAAGGCCGGCCCTCCTCGGCCGGCGCTCCAAGACCGGCCCTCCACGGCCGGCGCTCCAAGGCCGGCCCTCCTCGGCCGGCGCTCCAAGACCGGCCCTCCTCGGCCGGCGCTCCAAGACCGGCCCCCCACGGCCGGCGCTCCAAGGCCGGCCCTCCTCGGCCGGCGCTCCAACACCGGCCCTCCTCGGCCGGCGCTCCAAGGCCGGCCCTCCACGGCCGGCGCTCCAAGGCCGGCCCTCCTCGGCCGGCGCTCCAAGACCGGCCCTCCACGGCCGGCGCTCCAAGGCCGGCCCTCCACGGCCGGCGCTCCAAGGCCGGCCCTCGGCCAAGGGGTTCCTCAAACACCTCTTGGCCGCCTATAAATATGAGGGTCTCTCCCTCGACCCAGGTAATCCGAATTTGAGTACTGAAACGCTGCCGAACTCGTACCTCGCTCGTTTCTCTCAAGTCTCGACCTCTAAACACTAAACCCTCTACAAACCACCTCAATCCTACTAATGTTGAGCGTCGGAGAGGTAAACAGAGGCAACCCCTCTGTTTCCCCTTTGTAGTTCACACCTTTCTGTTCACGTTTCAGGTGCTTGGACGAGATAGAGATCATCTACAGCTAAGGGACGGCTTGGGATACCAAGCCCGACACGCTCGAGTCGAGACGAGACCACTTGGTCCGGCCTTGGGTCTAACCGTCTACGACTCCTAAATCGTTGTCCGAAAAACTGCGACAACATTTTGGCGCTAGAAGGAGGGGATCTCTCGACCTTGACGACGCATTCCCTCTACCAGTTTTCTCCCTTTGTTCTCACGACTCTCGAGAGATGAGTCACATTCCCACTACCTCCGCGGGTACCCGAGCGACGAGCTCGAGGTACGGTCTTCGACGCCTCGCACATCGTCTTGAAGGGCAACCTCGCGATAGCGAGAGCCAGCCCCAAGACCCGATGGTTGACCACGAGGCCGTGCTCCGAGAGGACACGGCCCGGCGGCTTGCGGAGCTCCTTGACCGCCCCGGCGTCGACGGTTCGCTCATAGCCGACCTCCTCGGCTATGACGTTGAAGAGAGGTCCGCCAAAGACTACTCCGACTCCGAATATGTGGGGGAGTCGAGGACCAACGAGGCGACGCCTAGCCTCGCCCCTTCGCGGCCCGAGAGGCCCAACGACGCTTTGGCCGGACCGTCGCACCTAGCGCGGCAGCAGGCACGGTCACATTCCCGGGGACTCGCCCCCTCGGTTTCAAGAGGTGGCCGGACACGGCCCCTCGCCGAGGAGAGAGCGACTCTGGTAGATGATGGGGCCGACAGCCGAAGCGCCCGCCGGACGGCCCGACCAAGGGCGACCTCACCTCGCCCCGCACCGAGTGCGGACCTTAGAGAGCGCTTGACGGCACAGAGAAATTCCCGAGGGGAGGATCTCCGCCAAAGGCTAAACTCTCGAAGGGACGCGCTCCCCGCCGCAACTCTCGGCCGGCCGCAGGCCAATGTCGTGGACCAAGCGTCCAACGAACGCCAACCGGTGACTCCCGTGGCCCCGACGGTCGGCCCCGCTAACGGGCTCGACATGGTCACGATGATTCAAAGCCTCCAGAATCAAATCATCGAAATGAGGGAGTCGGGGAGGCAAAGGCCGTACGGAGGGATCGAGGAATCATACTCTCCCT
This sequence comes from Urtica dioica subsp. dioica, assembly GCF_054948205.1. Classification (NCBI taxonomy): domain Eukaryota; kingdom Viridiplantae; phylum Streptophyta; class Magnoliopsida; order Rosales; family Urticaceae; genus Urtica; species Urtica dioica. Next base: position 13,335,837 of record NC_142757.1, read on the forward strand.
TCGCCGCGCAAATCCTCGCGCAACCATGCGTGGGGAACTTCAAGTTACCGTCCATTCCCCCCTACGATGGACGTACGGACCCCCACTTCCACGTCCAACACTATGAGACGTGGATGACTATGCAGGGGTAGGCGGACGCCACCCTCTGCCAAGCCTTCAGCCTGACCCTCACAGGCTCGGGGTTTGAGTGGTTCCGAAGCTTGAGGCCGGGAAGCATCCCGTCTTTCCGGGCCTTGCGAGAGGCTTTCCTCGCCCGATTCGCCACCCTCGTGGCACAAAAGAAGCCGAAGACCCACCTCCTCTCTATCCGACAAGTAAGAGACGAGACGTTGAGACAATACCTCGCTCGCTTCACCGAGGAGTCTCACAAGGTCGAAGGGTTCGACGACAGGGACGCCATCACGGCGATCACCGAGGGAGTACGCACGAGCGACTTCCTCAAGTCTATTGTTGGCCAAGTCCCGCGTGACATGGCGGAGCTGATGACAAGAGCCCGCATATACATGGGAGTCGAGGACTATCTCGATGGCCGAGATGGTCGAAAGTCAGGAGGACAGGGGAGTCGCCGCCGCGACGATCGAGAGGAAGATCGTCCCGACCCCCGAAAGAGGAGGAATAAGGGAAGCCAGGCCCCTAACGGCCGTTCCCTCCCCGGGCCGAAGCCGTCGCATGTCGACAGCTTCCGGAGGTTCTCGCCATTCACTCCTCTGAACAGTCCGCCGGAGCAAATCCTAGCTCTGCACCGTGACAAGTTGGGGAGCCCGACCCCGCTCACGAAGGATCCCGCCAAGAGGGATCAAAGCAAGTACTGTGACTACCATCAAGATCACGGGCACCTGACATCCGAATGCTATCAACTCAAGCGTCAGATTGAGGCCCTGATTCAAGATGGGAAGCTGAAAGAGTACGTCCTGAGAACTATCGGGACGGCCGCGGCGCACGGAGGTCGCCCGCGGCAAGGGAAGAAAGGCCCGGCGACGGTGACTGTCACGGACCGCGCGACAAACGAAGAGCCGGAGAGCTCGCAACTTCACGTCGTGGGTGCAATCTTGGGTGGCCCGGAGTTCGGAGACTCGGCTACGCAAAGGAAGAAGTACGTGCGCGAAGTTTCCCAAGGGAAAATAGCGCACTACATCAACCACACGTACGAGGTCCCTCCTCCGGCCCCCTTCGAGTCCATGTTCTTCACCGGACAAGAAGCAACACGAGTTCTCCATCCACACAACGACGCGATAGTCGTCTCTGCCCCGGTCGCCAACAACCTCGTCCGGAGAATCCTGATCGACAATGGGAGCTCCGCCGACATAATCTTCAAATCTGCGTTGGACAGGATGAAGCTATCCGGGGTAAGACCGACCCCGATCTCGACCCCGCTCTTCGGCTTCTCTGGGGAGAGGGTTATGACGGAGGGAACTATCGACCTCCCGGTTACCTTCGGTACGCCGGGGGGGCTCGAGGTTACCCACATCGTGCCGTTCCTGGTGGTGGATCAGCCCTCGGCTTACAACATCATCATCGGCCGCCCGACTCTCAATCGGTTGAAGGCCATAACGTCCACGTACCACCTGATGATGAAGTTCCCGACCGATAAAGGGATCGCCGTGATGTTGGGAGACCAATCCATGGCAAGGATGTGCTACATCCAGGGCGTGGACGGAAAAGGGAAAGGGAAGGTGGTGAGCACCGTCTTCCAACTCGGAGACAAATTCCCGTGCAAGTTAGAGGAAGGGGGCACCTTCGGAGAGCTAGACCAAAGGGACGAAGTCGAGCGTCGAAAGGTGGAGACACCGGACGACCTCGTTCCCGTCGTGTTGGACGACGCCAAACCTGACCAAGTGGTCAAGGTAGGCGCCCAACTCCCGTCTGAGACCCGAATCGAGCTCGCCGCTTTCCTCCGAGAGCACAAAGATGTCTTTGCGTGGACACACGCCGACATGCCGGGGATCGACCCCGAGATCATGGTTCATCGTCTCAACGACGACAAGAGAGTGGCCGAGCGCGTTCAACCGCGACGGGCATTCAGTGGGGAGAGGTACCAAGCCATTGGTGAAGAAGTCGACAAACTTCTCGCCGCCGACTTCATCAGGGAGGCGGAGCACCCCAAGTGGGTGTCCAATGTGGTAATGGTCAAGAAGCCAAACGGGAAGTGGCGGATCTGTATCGATTACAAAGATCTCAACAAAGCCTGCCCGAAAGACAGCTTCCCTCTCCCGAGGATCGAGCAGCTCGTGGACGCCACGGCGGGCCACGAGTTGCTGAGCTTCATGGATGCCTATTCAGGCTACAACCAGATCCGCATGCACGAGCCGGATCAGATCAAGACCACCTTTGTTACGAACCGCGGACTTTACTGTTACAAGGTCATGCCCTATGGCCTCAAAAACGCGGGAGCAACGTATCAAAGGTTGGTGAACCGCATGTTCGCCAATCAAATTGGCAAAACTATGGAGGTCTACGTGGATGACATGCTTGTCAAAAGCCTCAAAGCCTGTGACCACGTTCGAGACCTTAGGGAAATGTTCACGATCCTGCGGCGCTACAAGATGAAGCTTAAGCCTAACAAGTGCGCTTTCGGGGTCGAGTCTGGAAAGTTTCTGGGCTACATGGTGAGCCGCCGCGGGATCGAGGCCAATCCTGAGAAGATTAAGGCGATCTTAGAGATGAGGTCGCCACAAAAGGTCAAAGAAGTTCAAAGCTTGACGGGAAGGATCGCCGCCCTGACGCGATTCGTTTCCAAAGCCACTGATAGGTGCCAACCGTTCTTCAAGGCACTAAAAAAGACCGACGGGTTCGTATGGACGGAGGAGTGCGAGGAAGCATTCCGAGATATGAAAGCCTATTTCACCTCCCCCCCGTTCCTCGCAAAGCCAAAGAATGGCGAAACCCTATACCTCTACCTCGCGGTTTCCGATAGGGCCGTGAGCGCGGTCCTCATACGCGAAGAGGACAGAGTACAATGGCCGGTCTACTACGTTAGCAAGGCGCTCCTCGACGCCGAAACCCGATACCCCGAGATCGAGAGACTGTCCCTCGCCCTCGTCATGAGCGCGAGAAAGCTCCGGCCCTACTTCCAGGCGCACCCCATCGTGGTCCGCTCGGGGTACCCCATCGAGAAGGCCCTTCAAAAAGGGACCTCCTCTCGAATGGCGATATGGTCCCAAGAGCTGGGCGAATACGGGGTCGAGTTCCAACCGAGAACCGCCATTAAGGGTCAGGCCCTCGCCGACTTCATCGCCGAGTTCGCAAGCGCGCCCCCAACCAATGAGGGCGACGACAGAAGTAAGACCACGGAAGACAAGGAGGACCACCATAGCGAGTTGTCAAGGAAGAGAACCAACGACCCGATAGGGCCGGTCTGGGACTTACACGTGGATGGCGCGTCAAACGCCCGGGGGGCTGGCGCCGGCGTTGTGCTCACAAATCCCGATAGGGAAAAGCTGAGGTACGCCCTGCGGTTCGAGTTCAAGGCTTCCAACAACGAGGCAGAGTACGAGGCTCTGATTGTTGGCTTGGAGCTAGCGAACAAGTTGGGCGCCCAAAACCTGCGCATCCATTGCGACTCGCAATTGATCGTGAATCAGGTTAAGGGCGACTACGCCGCAAAGGAGCCACACATGATCGCCTACTTGTCCAAGGCCCAAAAGAACTTGGAGGCCCTGTCGTGGTTCGAGATCGTCCAGGTCCCTCGAGAGGCGAACGTTGACGCCGACGCCCTAGCTCGCCTCGCGTCCGGGATAGACGAGGAAGGCGAGGGCAGCGTCCCAATCGAAGTGTTGACCCGACCCTACGTCTCGAGAGGCGACGTAGGGGTCATTGACGAGACTCCGCCTCCTTCATGGATGACCCCGCTCGTGGAATTCCTTAAACGAGGAGTCGTCCCCGAGGATAAAGAAGAAGCTAGAAAGCTGAGAAGCCTAGCCCCAAAGTACACGGTGAGGGAGGATAGTTTGTTCAAGAGAGGCTACTCCATGCCCCTTCTCCGTTGCCTGACCGAGGTGGAGGCGAGGAAAGCACTCCACGAGGTGCACGAGGGGGTGTGCGGTAACCACGCCGCCGGGCAATCTTTGGCATTGAAATTGCTAAGACTTGGATATTTCTGGCCAACCTTGAAAAGGGACTCCCACGAGTGGGCCAAGAAGTGTGACAAGTGCCAAAGGTTCGCCCACATTCCGCGCCAAGCACCGGCCCCTTTGTGTCCAATTATCGTGCCGCGACCTTTCGCGAAATGGGGAATCGACCTCATCGGCGAGCTACCTACGGCCCCGAGACAATACAAGCACGCGATCATGGCTATCGATTACTTCACGAAGTGGGTAGAGGCTGAACCGCTAGCAAAGATCACCGAGGCGAACACGACAAGCTTCATTTGGAGAAACATCATCTGCCGCTTCGGGATCCCTGCGTCAATTGTAACCGACAACGGAAAACAATTCGACAATGCGCGCCTCCGAGAAATGTGCGAACAGCTTGGCATTAGCAAGACTTTCTCCTCTCCCCGCCATCCCCAAGCCAACGGTCAGGTCGAGGCGGTGAATAAGACGATCAAGGAGAACCTGAAGAAGAAGCTGGAGGCAAGAAAGGGGGCTTGGGCTGACGAGCTCCCCATGGTCTTATGGGCATACCGCACCACCGCCCGAAACGCGACCGGCGAAACCCCTTTCGCTCTCGCGTTCGGCGTCGAGGCTGTGGTACCTGTCGAGATCAAGTTGCCAACCTTGCGCATCGAGGAGTACGACGAAGCCGCCAACGATGACGCGATCAGGCTCGAGCTGGACCTCATAGACGAAAGAAGGGCGGACGCACTTACCCGGCTTGCTGCGCAGAAGAGGAAGGTCGAGAAGTACTACAACTCGAAGATCAAGCTGCGGAAGTTCGTCGATGGAAGCCTCGTCCTTCGAAGGGTGTTCCAAAACACCAAAGTGCAAGGTGCGGGAGTTCTAGGCCCCACCTGGGAAGGCCCGTACCGTGTGCGCCGAGCCATCCACAATGGCACATACGAGCTCGAGAACATGGAGGGACTCGTGTTCACACACCCGTGGAATGCGGAGCATCTCCGGCAATATTATCAATAAATGTTCATTCGTCCATTTTTACGCTTTGTTGTTCTCATGTGACTTTCGATTCTAGCAAAGTCAATTTTAAATTTCAAGTTCGGCCAAAGGCCTGGGATGTAATTTTTGAACCATATCGATAATTTAATGAATTACATTTCACTTCAAAACATTGTATCTTAGTTTCTAGCCTCCTCTACGAGCATCCAAGAAACTCGGGGGGCTAAGGGGGATAAGGCGAGAGTAACGAACTCGCTTACTCCACTTTCCACGCGCCAAGCGGTAACAAAACACCCATAAATCGGATCCGCGCTCCGGACCTCCGACTTCGTACCCTCCTCGTGCGACGCTCTCGCACGGGTTGAGGCCACATGCCGAGAGATAGCGAAACGTCGATGAGTTGGATCCGCGCACCGGACCTCCGGCCTCGCACGTCTTTTGCTGCGACCCTCTCGTGCACCGATGCACCTTGCGCACCGATAGGCGGCAAGTCATCGATGGATCACGTCCGCGCACCGGATTGTCGATCTCGGCAGCCAAAACCCAAAACGTGACACGCGTACCAACGAGTACCACGCTCACTGGGAGCTGCAAACCCATCCCGATACGCACGCCGATAGGTAGCGTACTCGCCGGAGGATGAGCGCGACGGCCACCCAGCTCGCGCACGCCGATAGGCAGCGAGTCACAAATGGATGGCCGGAAATCACACCCGCCGGATAAAACCGGTCTAGACAGCGTCCGCAGGGAGCTTCGCCGCCAAATGCGGCAGTAAGCCGTGCCAACCGGTTACGCTAAGCATAGTAAGCCGGGCTCGTAAGACACGCACTATTCAAATGGCGCAAATCGATTACACTAAGTGTAGCAAGTCGAGAAAATAAGACGCACGATGAAAAGAAAGCTTCAATTAAAGCAAAACGATATTGCATAAGCAACCCAATAAGAAAAATACGAAAGTACGACGCAAACATAGCAAAAATCCGAAAGAAAGCATAAAGCAAGCGCTAAACAAGTGCGCGGAAAAACCAAAGAAAACTTGGCTACTCCGAGCCATAATCGACCTGCTCTTCGTCGTCCTCAAGGTGAGGGGCGCCCGACCCGCCAACGGTTCCTCCACCAGACCGACAGTTTGACGACTGAGCGGCCTCCGCAGGGACTTCGGGAGGCAGGTCGTCCTCCGGCAACTCGTCCTCCAAGGGAGGAAACATGGCGTCAAAGAAGGAAAATGTGATCCCTCGAGACGCGTTCTCCTCCGCGGTCGCATCCTTGACCCGCATGGCCACCTCGTAACGGGCCACCTCTAGCGAGAGATCCCAGTCCTCCTCCAACTCTGTCTTCGATCACACGGCATCGTCCTTCTCCTCGATGAGGGTCTGCACCTCCGCCCGCAGGTTTTCCCTCTCCCTCTCGGCCCTGACCCGGGAGATCTCGCTTGCCGACAATCGGGCGTGGACGATGTTCAGCTCTTCATCTCGGCTCGAGAGGGCCGCCTGGAGTTTCTTGGTCTCCCCTAAGAAAGTCTCGGCCGCCTGCTCAGCCTTCTCCCGAGACGCCTTCTCGGCCGCCGCCTTCTCGCGAGCTCGCCTTAGTTCCTCCTCAAGCGCTTGGAACTCTTGGACAGGGCGGACCCCCGCCAAGGCAGCGGCATGGGCAGCCGCTGTATCCTCCTTGTCTTTTTCCATGATCTGCATGCGGCGCAACAAGTCCCGGAGAATGCGGTCGCTCCGTTCTTGGCGTGCGAGCATCTGCGGAAGCAAACAACGTACATGCAATCGAAATAAGCACAACAAATCACAAATGAGGAAAACAAGCGAGTCATACCTTTCGGGCGTCGCCGATCCCGCTCTGGAAATGCTCGAGGTCGCTCACCGTCAGGAGACTCTTGAAATCCCATAGTGAGGTTTCAAGGATCCCCTGGGAGCATCGGTCCCTCAGCTCCGCCGCCTCCGCCAGGAGCATCGACTCCATGCCATCTGGCGTCGCCGACGTATGAGCGCGCTTGTGGCCGGAGGACGAGCCGGGAAGGATCGTCGACGACGGTCGCTTATTCGAGGAGTTCGCCTCGGTCCTCGCCCGAGTTGGAAGCCCCCCATGGCGGGCCTCAGCTTGTGGTTGAGCCGCGATCACGGCCTCGGCGTCGGGCGCCACCCTCGGTGCCTGCGTGCGTGGTCGGTGTCGTCGGGTCATCGTATTTGAAAAAAATAAAGAGTGACAGGTTAGAGTGCAATACAATGGAATATACATTAACTAGAGGCTTGTGTGCGGTTGGTACCCCCCACGTCAGGGGGGGAGCAGACGAGCCCCCCGCCTCTGATTCGGGGTCCTCCGTAGCCTCCGCGGCGAGGCCCGAGCTCGGAAAGGCGTCGTCTCCAGGCGGGAACCACCCAGTCCTGGCCATTAGGTCTGGGGACTCGAAGTGCGGTCCTTGTCGCCTCGATTCCGGGAGCGCCCTGATCACCGCGTGAAGCTCAGAGCTTTCGATATCGCCCATAGGTGGAAAATCAGCCGCAAGACCAAAGAAGAGAGGCGCGACCCCGAAGGCTGATTCGGATACCCATATCCAAGGATATCGGTGCTTCGAATTAACGTTGCTGACGATGACGAAGCGCTTGCGATGTAGCGCTTGATAGAAGCCCGGCTTCCCCGGCACCCCTCGTATCGTCATGAGGTCCTGGATGTCGTCGGCGGTGACAGCCCTCTTCTTCGCCCGGTAAAGCATCATGTGGCACGCTGCGACCACCCGGTAGAAGGCCGGAGACATCTGTAAGGCGTGCACCCCCAGTCGAACTAGCAGCTCCTGGATAACCGGCTGGAAAGGCAACCTTAGCCCACCGCGGAGGCTCGCCTCGTGGACCGCAGCGTACCCCCTTCGAGGGCGGGACGGAAGATCGTCGGGCAACGGTCTGAGGATTGACACAGAGTCCGGGATGCTGTAGCGCTTCCTGAGGCTCTTGAAGCTGACGATGGAGATCAGGCTCGGGACATCGACGCCCGAGCAGTCAAAGTTACCCCGCACGGCTGACTCTCCTACCGGGAAGGACGAGGTCCGCGTTTCCTCCTGCGCAGTAGAGGAAAGTCCCCTCGCCGCGGGTGCTGCACGACGGCTCGACGAGTCGCCGGAGTGCCCGGAGTCCGGGGCGGTGCCCGGGCGCTCGACCGGCTGCCGGCCGGCCGGGTCACTGTCATCGGGCCGGCTCGTCCTGTGGCCGGCGACGTCCTCTCCTGCGTGCGCGTCAAGCCCGAGGACCCAGCCCGCCTCCTGGCTAGGTGGCTCCTCCACGCGCGGCCCCGGCGACCTCCGGCCTTCGGCGCACGCGCCAGGCCCGTCGGCCCGGCCCGGCTCTCGGCCAGTCAAGTCTCCGGCGTTTGTGGCTTGCCCGGGCGTCCCGGCGTTCAGCCCAGGCGCGTCTTGCCCGCCGGCCCGGCCCAGCTCGCGGGTTGCTGGGTCCTCCTCGCGCGCCTGTCGCCCAGCGGCCCTGTCCGGCCTTCGGCCGGTTGGGCCCTCCTCGCGCGCGTCGGCCCGGCCCGACTCCCGGCCGGCTGCAGTCTCATCACCTAGGCCCGGCCCATTGGGTCCTAGGGTTTGCAGGGCCACCAGGATGGCCGCCTCTTCCTCTCCGGCGTTGGGCGGCCGGCACTCCTCCTGTCCGGCGCCGCCGACCCCACCTGCAGCGTCGGCCGCCGCCGGCGGCGCTCCCCCGTCGTAGGCGTGCTCCAACCCGGCTGGGGCCGACCCGCCTGGGCTCCCATGGCCGCCGACCACCTGCAGCGCAGCCCCACCCGAGGGGGTGGGGTCCCCCCTGATGCCAACGCCGCCCCGGGCGGCGCTCCTCTGCGCCAGCGCGTCCTCGCCGGCGTCGGCCTCGCCAGACGCGTCGCCCGCGTCCTCCACGACCGGCTCGGCCCCCCCGGGACGAGGGACGTCTCCCCCAAGTCTGGGTTCGCCCCAGACGGCGCCGACTCGGCCGGGCTCGGCCTCCTCCACGCCGGCGTCGGCCCCCTCTGCCTGGTCGGCGTGCTCCCCGGTCGGGATCGTCGCGCGCGACTCTTCTGGCGCGACCCCGGGGCTGGGTCCAGCGCAGACGGCGCCGACCCAGCCAGGCGCGGCTCCCCCGGCGTTGGTGGCGGCCTGCACAGCGCCGCCGGTCTCCTGCGTGGTCGGCCCCGCGCGCGCGGCCTCCATGGCGCGTCCCTCGGCCAGGCCGGCCTCGTGTTGATCGGCCCGGCTGTCCCCGGCGGCTGGTGCCATCAGGCCGGCGCTGGCCGTCTCCGGCACGCGCGCCCTCACCCTCGTCGGCCAGCCACGCTTCAACCAGTGAAAGATCCTCTCCGGTCATCTCAATAGCGTTGAACGAATGCGATGAGTGTCGTGTGTCGGGTGGTGTTGATGGGGGCGAAAATTGAGCCCAAAAAGCATCCAAATCCACGTGGTTTTCCTCAAACAAGTCGTGTAAGCCATCGTCAACGGTCCCACATCCCGGGTCAATGGGGTCCATGGCGCGAATAACGAAGCGAGCACGATCGACAAAAAATATAATAATAAAAATAACATGAAAGGACGTCGGAGCATACCTCTTGACGACGGGCTTCTCCGATGGGCCAACGTCGGACTCTGAGTTTACCACGCGATTTACAATCGATGATAAACTCGGGGGGCTAATGTTACCGGTCCGTCTCGGTCCGGTAGATCGACGACGGCCACGCTGGCGGCCGTCCTGAGCCCAGCACTCGTCCGGGGCCGGCACTCGCCGTGGCCGGCTCTCCACGGCCGGCTCTCCAAGGCCGGCCCTCCAGGACCGGCGCTCCAAGGCCGGCCCTCCACGGCCGGCGCTCCAAGGCCGGCCCTCCACGGCCGGCGCTCTAAGGCCGGCCCTCCACGGCCGGCGCTCCAAGGCCGGCCCTCCTCGGTCGGCGCTCCAAGACCGGCCCTCCACGGCCGGCGCTCCAAGGCCGGCCCTCCTCGGCCGGCGCTCCAAGACCGGCCCTCCTCGGCCGGCGCTCCAAGACCGGCCCCCCACGGCCGGCGCTCCAAGGCCGGCCCTCCTCGGCCGGCGCTCCAACACCGGCCCTCCTCGGCCGGCGCTCCAAGGCCGGCCCTCCACGGCCGGCGCTCCAAGGCCGGCCCTCCTCGGCCGGCGCTCCAAGACCGGCCCTCCTCGGCCGGCGCTCCAAGGCCGGCCCTCCACGGCCGGCGCTCCAAGGCCGGCCCTCCACGGCCGGCGCTCCAAGGCCGGCCCTCGGCCAAGGGGTTCCTCAAACACCTCTTGGCCGCCTATAAATATGAGGGTCTCTCCCTCGACCCAGGTAATCCGAATTTGAGTACTGAAACGCTGCCGAACTCGTACCTCGCTCGTTTCTCTCAAGTCTCGACCTCTAAACACTAAACCCTCTACAAACCACCTCAATCCTACTAATGTTGAGCGTCGGAGAGGTAAACAGAGGCAACCCCTCTGTTTCCCCTTTGTAGTTCACACCTTTCTGTTCACGTTTCAGGTGCTTGGACGAGATAGAGATCATCTACAGCTAAGGGACGGCTTGGGATACCAAGCCCGACACGCTCGAGTCGAGACGAGACCACTTGGTCCGGCCTTGGGTCTAACCGTCTACGACTCCTAAATCGTTGTCCGAAAAACTGCGACAACAGTCGCTCTCTAACTAGGAAATTTGTTTCCGAACTTATAAGAGTCGATGAACCAACTCCAAAAACTAAGTGGGAGGGTTATATTCGTTGTTTGTAACCCACGATCCCCAACACTAATGAAAGATGCAATAACGTGGGACTAAGAGCCGCTCTTGCGACCCTCACTTAAATGTGAGTACTCCAAGGCGTTATTGCTTCGATCATTGCTCAATGAGCTACGTCCGAGAGTGATGCAATGATGGCAAGGCCTCCCCTTGGGGGATTGTTTTTCAAAGCTGATCTTTTGGACTAAGTGGTTGGTTGCACACTTAGGCTCAATCCCTAGTATCCTCCCTTGAGGCTCTGCGAAAGGATGTGAGTGATCAAACCAATTTAAAAGGTGGCTAGTCAAAATAGATGTATTGACATCTTGGCTTAGCATTAATGATGTGTCATTTACTTATAAATGGAGATTTTTTGCGGCCTTCTCTTGAGGGAGTAAATTATCGTTTGGTTTATAACACCTTTGGATTTTACAAAAGTCTTAATAAAACTTAAATCCTAAACCAAAGACTAATCATAAACTTGTTTCAACTTATATAGGCAATATGTCTCTCAACCATCTCTCAATCTTTCTTTCCTCGATCAAACTCGAAAACGAAAACTACATAGATTCGAAACGCAACCTCGACATAAAACCTACCGTTAACAAGCACAAATGGGTACTCACCACCCCGTGTCCTCCTCTGACGAATGATGATTCAACTAAAGAGGACAATGACGCCTTAGCGGCCTGGCTTCGATCCGATGAGATTGTGAGGTGCTATATCTTGGCATCTATGAACAATATGCTGAAAGAGCAACATCGTGACTTTGAGACTGCCGCTGACGTGCTCTACAATCTCCTTGAGATGTTTGGAGGGCAAAGGCGTCAAACAAGGCTACAAGCAGTCCGACAGTTTATGAACTGTCGCATGAAAGCTGGGACTTCTGTTGGAGACTTTATGATATTGATCATTAGTCATCTGAGTAAAATGGAAATCCTAGGATCTGAAATTGATGGGAAGAATGTCATAGATGTGATCTTAGAAACTCTCCCCGCATCTCTTGATACCTCCAAGATGAACTACTCCATAAACAAGCTAGAGTACACTGTTACCAAGCTTATGGAGGAACTTCACACTGCTGTAGGTTTCACTAAGAGAAAGAGGAATCAAGGAGAGGCACATGCTACTGAGCAAAAAGCCTCCGCCTCTGGAACTGTGAAGAGACCTTACAAGGCCGATAAAAGGAATTGTCCCGCCTATCTCAAAGCAAAGGAACATAGTATTGTACTAGTTACCGAAGCATGCTTAGTAGCCGATAATGTATCAACGTGGATTCTTGACTTCGCTGCTACTAACCATATTTGTTGTTCCTTGAATGGTTTCAAGAAAACCAAAAGCTTAGAGGAAGGCGAGTTCTGTTTCAAATGGGGTGATGGGAGCCTGGTGTCCGCGAAGGCTGTGGGATCCGTGACGCTGTCTTTTGAAGACCGTACTTTAAACTTGAATAATGTTTATTTTGTTCCTACCTTTGGGAAGAACTTAATATCCGTTGCTCGTCTTCTTGAGCAAGATTATTGTTTAAAGTTCATTAAGAATGGAATTCGTATTTCGTTTCCTGATAATTCTTTTGTCACTGATGCATGTATGAAGAATGCTCTTTTCTACATCTATCCCACTCAACCTTCTCTTTTAGACACCAAAATAGATAACGATCTAATTAGGGAGCCAAAGAGGATCAAACTTTCTGAATCCTCCGATCTAACAAAATCAACATACCTCTGGCACTTAAGACTTGGTCATATCAGTCTAGATAGGATTAAGAGACTTGTGAGGGACGGTCCACTCCAAGCCTCTGCAATAGGTTCACTACCTACTTGTGAATCCTGCATAGAAGGAAAAATGACTAAGCGACCTTTCTCCGATAAGGGTCGAAGAGCCACTGAGTTGCTGGAACTGATACATTCTGATGTATGTGGTACGCTCAGCCAACAGGCACGTGGGGGATACGAATACTTCGTTACCTTCACCGATGATTACTCACGATATGGGTTTGTCTATTTGCTCAAACACAAATCCGAGACCTTTAACGTATTTAAGGTCTTTAGGGCTTTAGTGGAAAAGCAAACTGGCAAAGTGATCAAAACCCTTCGATCTGATCGAGGTGGTGAGTATATGTCTGGAGAGTTCGATGATTTTCTTAAAGAAGAAGGTATCGCTTCTCAGCTTACCGCACTTGGCACACCTCAACAAAACGGAGTGTCAGAGAGAAGAAACCGAACTCTTATGGAGATGGTTAGATCAATGATGAGTTACTCATCACTCCCGCTTTCCTTTTGGGGATATGCCCTCGAAACAGCCGCCTACATTCTGAACCAAGTTCCGTCCAAAACGGTTCCTGGTACTCCTTATGAACGATGGACTGGCCGTAAAGTGAATCTTGGCCGCATCCGAATTTGGGGTTACCCTGCACACGTGCTGAGGCAAAAGACTAGCAAGTTGTCTAGTAGGTCAGAATTGTGCCTGTTTGTAGGATATCCGAAGGAAACCAAAGGTTTTACTTTCTATAGTCCCGAGGACGATAAGACTTTCGTTAGCACGAATGCTCATTTCCTTGAGGAGGACTTTATGAAGAATGCGAAACCTAGAAGCAAAATTGTGCTTGAAGAAAAGTTGGGTGAGGAAGCTTCTACCTCATCTGTAAGAACTATTCTTACCCCAAATGAAACATAACCTAACTCATCAGAATCTCGTCAAGTAGTACTTCGACGTAGTGGGAGGGCTACTCAAAAGCCTGACAGGTACATGTCTTATGGAGACTCTCTTGTAGCCGTCTCCGACATGGATGACCCTGTTTCCTATAGCCAAGCGATGGCTTGTTCTGAATCAAACCTTTGGCTTGACGCCATGAAAGTTGAAATGCACTCGATGTATGTCAACAATGTCTGGAAACTTGTAGACCTTCCTGAAGGGATTAAACCCGTAGGGTGTAAGTGGATATACAAGAAGAAAAGGGGTCCTGATGGGAACGTCGAGACGTTCAAAGCACGACTTGTGGCAAAGGGTTATACCCAACAAGAAGGGATTGACTATGAAGAAACCTTCTCGCCAGTCGCAATGCTTAAATCCATCCGCATACTCCTATCCATAGCTGCAGCTCTCGACTATGAGATCTGGCAAATGGATGTCAAGACAGCCTTTCTGAATGGCAATCTTGACGAGCGCATTTACATGGCTCAACCAGACGGTTTCGTGGATAAAGGTCAAGAGACCAAGGTTTGTGAGTTGCTTAAATCCATTTATGGACTAAAGCAAGCATCTAGGTCATGGAATATTAGATTCGATGAAACTGTAAAGAGCTTCGGCTTTGAACAGTCAATAGATGAGCCTTGTGTTTACAAGTTAATACACGAAGGCAAAGTTGTGTTTCTGGTGCTATATGTCGATGATATACTACTCATTGGTAATGACGTGGGTAAGTTATCTAAGGTTAAGGTCTGGCTGGCAAAGCAATTCGATATGAAGGATCTAGGAGAAGCCGCGTACATTCTGGGGATCCAAATCTTTCGAGATAGGAAAAACCGGACCCTGTCGCTCTCTCAAGCATCTTATATTGATAAGGTAATGGATCGCTTCTCGATGCAAGACTCCAAGAAGGGCCAAACACCCTTTAGGCATGGAGTTTCACTCTCTAAGGACCAGTCTCCCAAGACTGCACAAGAGATTGAAGACATGAGGAAAATTCCTTACGCCTCTGCCGTAGGAAGCCTCATGTATGCTATGCTTTGCACTAGACCTGACATCTGTTTCGCCGTTGGCGTAGTAAGTCGTTTCCAATCCAACCCTGGACCCGAGCATGTTCTTAAGTATCTTTCGAAGAACTAGGAACTTGATGCTTACATACTCAGGTACTGACCTGACTATGACGGGATATACCGACTCCGATTTTTAAGCGGATAAGGATTCCAGGAAATCCACTTCAGGATCTGTGTTCATCCTTAATGGTGGAGCTGTTGTGTGGAGAAGTATTAAGCAATCTTGCATTGCTGACTCCACAATGGAAGCAGAATTTGTGGCTGCTTGTGAAGCATCCAAAGAGGCTGTATGGCTTAGAAAATTCCTTAAGTATTTGGAAATTGTTCCAAACGTCGACGAGCCCATGACCCTTTATTGTGATAATAGTGGGGCTGTCGCTAACTCAAAGGAACCTAGAAGCCATAAGCGCTCTAAACATATTTAGAGGAAATACCATTTGATTCGAGAGATCGCGCAACGCGGAGACGTGAAGGTGAAGTAGATCTCTGGCAGATCCATTCACCAAGGCCCTAGCGAACATGGTCTTCGACCGACTTCGAGAGGGATTAGGCATGCAGGACTACTCACATCTTCTTTGAGTCAAGTGAGAGTTTGTTGTCAATGGTGCCCACAAGAAGAGTAGTAGTGTCTATTGATGTACATTTGATGTCATATAGTCTTACGAAGACTCTTGTTTGTAATTGCTTATTCATTAATAAAAAGTTGAAACGTTCATTCATTCTTTCTTTGTTTGAAGCTTTATGATAAAACCTTAGTCTTTTAGTCCATAAACAAACTTAACAACTTACGAAGAGACAAATGTAGATTTGCATGAACAAACTCTTCGTAGTTTGCTTAAAACGATATATTCGCAATCTTAGGGTCAAAGGACTATTGACCTCAGTATGATTGTTAGAAGAATCTATGATGTCTAGTTATGAGGCATTGAGAGTTGGAGACTCTATAGTTCTTCTAGGTATCTTCCGAAGGTACTGAATTGACCAGTGCACTTCTAGAGACAATATAAGAACAAACCATTTAACCTCTTATGTCTCGAAGTCACTATGTATGAATTGCATCATGCTTACCTTAATCCTGAAATGAGACATGCCATTTCACACCTTAGTATTCTCATTTGAGAAAGTCAAAGTTCGGACTCACTATGTGATTCCGAACAAGGCCTATTGGTGAAGTACTAAGTTGTGAGTCTGTCATGAGTAACTTTGTGAAGTTCTCATAGATATGGAATTCATGTACAAGATTGCTGAAATGCAATGTATGTCACCTCATGCTTTGTTCCTTGGAGTGTGAATAAATGAACTGGCCAGTGTCCAAATTGAGTCCTGACTTTTTTGGATGAAACAATGTGACTTGTTAGCTCCTCGTCAATACATTGTTTCTAACTTATGCACAAGCGACAAAGGAGTTGAGGAAATAACAGCTAGAAGGGTAAAATGGTAATTTAGTAAATCCCGACTAGCTGATGACATTCATGAAGGGTAAACATAGATAATATTCAGTGGATCCGCTCATCATAATTAGGTCGAATTCTTGAGTAGAAAACAAATTCATTAGAACCGAGAGATTTTCAGTGTCAGCTCTTTAGTGGAGTCAGTTGGCATTAAGCTAAACTTGGAAAAGGTTTGTGAACTTTTGAGTCCAAGTTTTTAGCTCAAGCTTTGTTCATTTGGGTCCATGAGGTCACTGTCACGAATCACATCGATAGGAATAGTTAAACTGGAAGCTAAGTCAAAACAAGAACGAAAATAGTCAAAAGGGTATTTTTGTCTTTTGAGACATATGATGAAATGAATGTCAATAAATTTTTTGACAAGTTCATTTGATGACTTAATGTCACTCGGCCATAACTTGATTATTGGGCCTTGTGAATTATTTTCATTTCATAAGAATTTTATTGAAATTCTTAATGGGCTTTTCTCATGTTGTCATGAACAAATGAAGAAGCTTCTAGAAGCTCCTTCTAGATGAGAATAGGCGCCCAAAATACCCAAGAGAAAGAGAATATTTTGTGCATAAATGTATCAAGATACTTGCCAAAAGAAAAAGAGGAAACAAATTTCCTCTATGAGGAAACAAGGAGAATCGGCCAAGGCAATCAAGAAGGGAAACAAAAGAGGTAACTAATCCCTTGTGGATTGTATGAGATGGGCGCCTATATTGATAGGTATGGGTAATAAAAGATTGCTCATAAAGGCTTGGAAAATAAGAGGAAACTACTTCTTTCCAAGGCCAACCCCTCTCCTATAAATAGGACCCTCATTCCCTTCATTTTATTCATTCAACATAAGTTAGAGATTGAGAGACTCTCTCTCTAGACATTGTTGGCCGAATTCCTCTCTCTCTCTCTCTAGTTTATTTTCGATTTTTTCTTGTCTTGGCACCTAGGTCCTCACTCGACCTAGCGTTTAGCTCTGCGACTTCGAGACTCGTTCTTAAGTCGTAGCGTTTAAAAGTGCCCACTCACTGATTCCTTCTTTTCGAGTGATTTAGTGATAGAAACTTTCGTGGTTGCTCGAGGTGCCGAGGAAAGAAAGAGAGACGTGCTGCGAGGGGAGACGAGCGCTGCAAACTTTCCACAAGCTTCTTCAAAGTTCAAGCTTCAAGAAAGGTTAGTAAACTTCTAGCTCATATTGGTTTTTTTAATTACATGTACTTGCACTTGTCTAGGTTAGTAAAAACTGTTTTTACTTGTAAAAGAAAATTTTTAAAATTCCGCCGCTTACCGAAGCGTTAATTATTTTCTCAAACCCTAGATCGATTCCAACACGGCCTCCATTCGCCCTCCCGGGCTCGGCCTCTACTCGCCCTCCCGGGCTCGGCCTCCACTCGCCCTCCCGGGCTCGGCCTCCACTCGCCCTCCAGGGCTCGGCCTCCACTCGCCCTCCCGGGCTCGGCCTCAACTCGCCCTCCCGGGCTCGGCCTCCACTCGCCCTTCCGGGCTCGGCGTCCACTATCCCTCCCGCGGCTCGGCGTCCACTCGCCCCCCCGGGGCTCGGCCTCCACTCGCCCTCCCGGGGCTCGTCCTCCACTCGCACTCCCGGGCTCGGCCTCCACTCGCCCTCCCGGACTCGGCCTCCACTCGCCCTCCCGGGGCTCGGCCTCCACTCGTCCACCCGGGCTCGACCTCCACTCGCCCTCCCGGGCTCGGCCTCCATTCGCCCTCCCGGGGCTCGGTCTCCACTTGCCCTCCCGGGGCTAGGACTCCACTCGCCCTCCCGGGGCTCGGTCTCCACTCGCCCTCCCGGGCTCGGTCTCCACTTGCCCTCTCGGGCTCGGTCTCCACTTGCCCTCCTGGGCTCGGTCTCCACTTGCCCTCCCGGGCTAGGACTCCACTCGCCCTCCCGGGGCTCGGTCTCCACTCGCCCTCCCGGGCTCGGCCTCCACTCGCCCTCCCGGGGCTCGACCTCCACTCACCCTCCCGGGCTCGGCCTCCACTCGCCCTCCCGGGGCTCGGCCTCCACTCGCCCTCCCGGGCTCGGCCTCCACTCGCCCTCCCGGTCTCGGCCTCCACTCGCCCTCCCGGGGCTCGGCCTCCACTCGCCCCCACCCGGGGCTCGGCCTCCACTCGCCCTCCAGGGGCTCGGCCTCCACTCGCCCTCCCGGGGCTCGGCCTCTACTCGCCCTCCCGGGCTCGGCCTCCATTCGCCCTCCCGGGCTCGGCCTCTACTCGCCCTCCCGGGCTCGGCCTCCACTCGCCCTCCCGGGGCTCGGCCTCCACTCGCCCTCCCGGGCTCGGCCTCCACTCGCCCTCCCGGTCTCGGCCTCCACTCGCCCTCCCGGGGCTCGGCCTCCACTCGCCCCCACCCGGGGCTCGGCCTCCACTCGCCCTCCAGGGGCTCGGCCTCCACTCGCCCTCCCGGGGCTCGGCCTCTACTCGCCCTCCCGGGCTCGGCCTCCATTCGCCCTCCCGGGCTCGGCCTCTACTCGCCCTCCCGGGCTCGGCCTCCACTCGCCGTCCCGGGCTCGGCCTCCACTCGCCGTCCCGGGGCTCCGCCTCCACTCGCCCTCTAGGGCTCGGCCTCCACTCGCCGTCCCGGGGCTCCGCCTCCACTCGCCTTCTCGGCCTCGACCTCCACTCGCCCTCTCGGGGCTCGGCCTCCCGGGCTCGACCTCCACTCTCCCTCTCGGGGCTCGGCCTCCACTCGCCCTCTCGACCTCGACCTCCACTCGCCCCCTCAACCTCTACTCATCCAAAGGGGTCCTCAAACCACCCCTTGGCCGCCTATAAATACAAGGGACCCTCCCTTGGTCCAGGTAATCCAATTTTGAGTCTTGAAACGCTGTCGAACTCGTACTTCACTCGTTTCGCTCATCTTTGGCCTCTCACCACCTCTAAAACCTCTATACTCCACCTCAATCCTACTAATGTTGAGCGTCGGAGAGGTAAACAGAGGCACCCCCTCTGTTTTTTCTTCCTAGTTCACCTGTTCTTTCTTCCTTTTCAGGTACTTGGACGAACTCAAGGGACATTCACAGCTAAGGGACGACTTGGGATACCATGTCCGACACACTCGAGCCGAAGTGAGACCACTTGGTCCGGCCTTGGGTCTAACGACTTTGGGCTCCTAAATGGTTGTCCGAAAACGAGCGACAACATTTTGGCGCTAGAAGGAGGGGACCTCCCAACCTTAGCGACGCTCTCCCTTCCAATCCTTTTCTTCCCACTTCTAGGACTCTCGAGAGATGAGTCAAGTTCCCGCTACCTTCGCTGACGCTCGAGCGACGGGCTCGAGGTACGGCCCCCGAAGCCTCGCGCACCGTCTAGGAGGGCAACCTCGTGACAACGAGAGCCAGCCCCGTGGCTCGGCGAATGACCCCAAGGCCGCGCTCCGAGAGGACACGGTTCGAAGGCTTGCCGAGCTCCTAGACCGTCCCGGCGTCGACGGCGCACTCATCACCGACCTCCTTGGCTACAACAACGTCGACGACGCCATCCATAATAGCAAAGATCCCTACCATGTGGCAGAATAAAAAACCAGCGAGACAAACCCCATCCACGCTACTCACGAGAGTGAGAGCGCACGCACGCCTTCAAGGGAACACCCTCAGGCGACCGCGTCACGGCGTCAATCATTGGGTGAACACACACGTGCGCCCCCGAGGGGACACCCTCGAGAGACCACGTCAAGGCGTCAAAGCTCGCACAATACCCGAGGACGCTCAATCTCGTGGTCCCGAAAGGGATGCTCTAAGCTCACCATTTGCGTCCGTAGAGATGACGACATCAAAGGTCGTGGCGCCCGTCGAGGACGTCGCTTGAACGACATATCCTTGCCAAGGGTGATAGGGACGGCCAACAGAGACTTGAGAGACCACCTCAATTCCCGAAGGGAATCCTATGGATACGACTTGAGAGAGAAGCTGAACGCCCGACGCGAAACCGCATGAGAGGCTGCCTTGGGACACCAACCACAAGAAGCGCGCCTCCACAATCGTGGCACCGGCCGCCGGACCTGACTCGCGAAGGAAAAAGCGCAGAAAGGGTCAAGTCCCTAATGACCTTCCTTCTCCGACCCCGAACCAATCCTTCGTCCCACTCAACACTACGCCCGACCGGATACTGAGCTTACACAGGGAGAAGCTAGGATCTCTGGCCTCGTTGAAGACGGACCCCGCGACGAGGGACAGAAGCAAGCAATGCGATATTCACCGAGATCACGGACACGTGATGACCGAATGCTACCAGCTTAGGAAGCGAATTGATTCCCTTATCCGAGGTGGGCATCTCAAAGAGTTCATCACATTCACTAGCGAGGTGACCCCGACCGAGCAACCGACTTGTCAAAGGGGAGAATACTCTGGCACAAAGACAATGAGATGATGAGCACTGTCTAACACGTGCCTAGCATTCACGGCCACGACCGACACAACTTTCGTCATTGAATTCACGCTTGAACTTATTGTCATTTTATTTCAAACGTGTAATTTTATTTTCCCTAAAAAGGCCAATTACCAAGGCAAGCTGTAAAACCCTCCTTGTTGCAATGAAAGTTGTCCTACCCATTGTCACATACTATTGTATACCTCCGACGCGAGAGTTTCTTGGTCTTCGTCTCACAAACACAAGAAACTCGGGGGGCTAATAGGGAACAATACTCAATAAAACAATACTCATCAAAACAACTCAAAAACAAAAAAAAATAAAAGTATAAGAAAGTCTCAGGGGGCCGATGGTTAGGCCAGAGGTCCCGAAGAGAGACAATCTACACGACTCCTCGAGTTGTGTTCACTCCTCGAGTTGAGTTCTGAGTCCACAAGTCGACTAACTACTCCTCGTGCCGACTCTACATGGATCCTCGAGTTGAGTTCACTCCTCGAGTCGAATACCGAGTCCACGAGTTGGCTGATGAGCCCTCGTGCCGACTCTTCACAACTCCTCGAGTTGAGTTCACTCCTCGAGTTGAGTTATGAGTCCACGAGTCGACTAACTACTCCTCGTGCCGACTCTACATGACTCCTCGAGTTGGGTTCACTGCTCGAGTTGAGTTCCGAGTCCACGAGTCGACAGATAAGTCCTCGAGTTGACTCTACACATAATTCTTCGAGTTGAGTTCACTCCTCGAGTTGAGTTCTAAGTCCACGAGCTGACTGAGAAGTCCTCGTGCCAACTCGGCACATGACTCCTCGAGTTGAGGTCACTCCTCGAGTTGAGTTCACTCCTCGGGTTGAGTTCGCTCCTCGAGTTGAGTTCCGAGTCCACGAGCTAACTGAGAAGTCCTCGTGCCGACTCTACACATGATTCCTTGAGTTGAGTTCTGAGTCCACGAGTTGACTGAGAAGTCCTCGGGCCGACTCTACACATTACTCCTAGAGTTGAGCTCGCTCCTCGAGTCGAGTACCGAGTCCACGAGTCGACTAGCTACTCCTCATGCCGAGTCTACATAACTCCTCGAGTTGAGTACCAAAAACGCGAGTCGACTAACTACTCCTCGTGCCGACTCTGCATGACTCCTCGAGTTGAGTTTACTCCTCGAGCCGAATACCGAGTCCATGAGTCGACTAACTACTCCTCGTGCCGATTCTACATCACTCCTCGAGTTGAGTTCACTCCTCGGGTTGAGTTCGATCCTCGAGTTGAGTTCCGAGTCCACAAGTCGACTGATGACTCCTCGTGCCGACTCTGCACACGACTCCTCGAGTTGAGTTCACTCCTCGAGTTGAGTTCCGAGTCCACGAGCCATTTGATGACTCCTCGTGCCGACTCTACACACGACTCCTCGAGTTGAGTTCACTCCTCAGGTTGAATCCCGAGTCCACGAGTCGACTGATGACTCCTCGTGCCGACTCTACATGACTCCTCGAGTTGAGTTCACTCCTCGAGTCGAGTTCCGAGTCCACGAGTCGACTGATGACTACTCGTGCCGACTCTGCACACGACTCCTCGAGTTGAGTTCACTCCTCGGGTTGAGTCCCGAGTCCACGAGTTGACTGATGACTCCTCGTGCCGACTCTACATGACTCCTCGAGTTGAGTTCACTCCTCGAGTCGAGTACCGAGTCCACGAGTCGACTAACTACTCCTCGTGCCGACTCTACATGACTCCTCAAATTGAGATCACTCCTCGAGGATAGGTCCGAGTCCACGAGTCGACTGATAAGTCTTCGTGCCGGCTCTACACCTTACTAGCCCTCGAGTCGACCTTACGTGTAACTCCTCGAGTCGAGTCTATTCCTCAAGTTGAGTCCCAAAACCCACGAATCGACTTGAAAGTCCTCATGTCGAAAATCTACAACTTCCTGAGTCACCAGTCAACAGTAGACTCACAAGATTCAATGATAAATCTAAATGCTCTCACACAAGCAACAAAAATCGCCCCTAACGTCAAACCAAAATTCACTCCACGACGCTCTCGTGAGAGAAAGAATGGGCCAATTGAGTCCCCAAACGTGACGCGCGCGCCATGGCGTCGCATTCATAAGGGCACAAGACTCGACCCAAGAGACTCAACCCGAAAACGCGACCAGTACACTAAGGTGCCACACTCGCCGGGGGATCAAGTCTACACCTAACCCCACCTATCACACGACACGCGCACCCAAGGGTGCCACGCTCGTGAGGTGGAATGGTCACACCAATGTGACATCACGCTCGCCGCCCAGCTCGTGAGCCGATCGGCAGTGTGTCACAAATGGGTTTCAAAGGCCTGCGTCCGCCGGACGTAACTAGTCTAGCCAGCGTCCACGGAAAACCTGGTCACACAAATGTGATATCACACTCGCCGCCCAGCTTGTGAGCCGATCGGCAGCGAGTCACAAATGGGTTTCAAAGGCCTGCGTCCGCCGGACGTAACTGGTCTAGCCAGAGTCCATGGAAAACCTGGTCACACAAATGTGACATCACGCTCGCCGCCCAGCTCGTGAGCCGATAGGCAGCGAGTCACATATGGGTTTCAAAGGCATGCGCCCGCCGGACATAACTGGTCTAGCCAGCGTCCACGGAAAACCCGGTCACACAAATGTGACATCGAGGCCCCCCGAGGCCCGAGCCGTGCAAATCGATCACGCCTTCGTTGGTAGGTCGAGAAAATAAGCCGCGCACCCTCAAGCCGTGCTAATCGATCACGCCTTCATTGGTAGGTCGAGAAAATAAGCCACGCACCTCCGAGACGTGCAAATCGATTACGCCCTCGTCGACAAATCGAGAAAATAAGACGCGCACCGACGAAACTAGGCGAACCAACTGCGATAGTATGTCGAGAACATAAGAAAATTAAAAAGAAAGACAAATAAAGGCCGTTCCTTGTGACGTGATACAGCCGTCCCTCGTGACGCGATAAAGCTGTCCCTCGCGACGCACAAAAGCCGTCCCTCGCGGTGCACAAAAGACGTCCCTCGCGACGCAAAAAAGCCATCCATCGCGACACACAAAAGCCATCCCTTGCGACGCACAAAGACGTCCCTCGTGATGCGCCAGAGTTGCTCTACGACGCACTCAAAAACTCGAGAGTGGTCGTCTGAAGTCCACATGTCGACGCGATTGTTGAGTTTCCACTCGACCTACGCTCGACCAGAAACTCGGGGGGCTAATGTTGTCGGCCCGTCCCGGGTCGACAGCGCCCGTGGGGGCCCGAGGGAACCCCCCCCCCCCTCGGCCAACGACCGGGCCATGGTCGAGAGGCCCAAGACCGGTCCACCCAGCCAAGGCTCGGCCTCCACTCGCCCTCTCGACCTCGACCTCCACTCGCCCTCTCGGGGTTCAGCCTCCACTCGCCCTCCCGGGGCTCGGCCTCCACTCGCCCTCCCGGGCTCGGACTCCACTCGCCCTCCCGAGGCTCGGCCTTCATTCGCCCTCCTAGGCTCGGCCTCCACTCGCCCTCTCGGGCTCGGCCTCTACTCGCCCTCCCGGGCTCGGCCTCCACTCGCCCTCCCGGGCTCGGCCTTCACTCGCCCTCCCGGGCTCGGCCTCCATTCGCCCTCCCGGGCTCGGCGTCCACTCGCCCTCCCGGGCTCGGCCTCTACTCGCCCTCCCGGGCTCGGCCTCCATTCGCCCTCTCGGGGCTCGGCCTCCATTCGCCCTCTCGGGGCTCGGCCTCCACTCGCCCTCTCGGAGCTCGGCCTCTACTTGCCCCCCGGGCCTCGGCCTCCACTCGCCCTCCCGGGGCTCGGCCTCTACTCGCCCCCCGGGGCTCAGCCACCACTCGCCCTCCCGAGGCTCGGCCTCTATTCACCCTCCCGGGTTCGGCCTCCATTCGCCCTCCCGGGCTCGGCCTCCACTCCCTCTCCCGGGCTCGGCCTCCACTCGCCCTCCCGGGCTCGGCCTCCACTCGTCCTCCCGGGCTCGGCCTCCACTTGCCATCCCGGGGCTCGGCCTCCACTCGCCCTCCCGGGCTCAGCGTCCACTCGCCGTCCCGGGCTCGGCCTCCATTCACCCTCTCGACCTTGGCCTCTACTCGCCCTCCCGGGCTCGGCCTCCACTCGCCCTCCTGGGCTCGGCCTCCACTCGCCCTCCCGGGGCTCGGCCTCCACTCGCCCTCCCGGGCTCGACCTAATTCGCCCTCCCGGGCTCGGCCTCCACTCGCCCTTCCGGGCTTGGCCTCCATTCGCCCTCTCGGGTCTCAGTCTCCACTCGCCTTCTCGGCCTCGACCTCCACTCGCCCCCTCAACCTCTACTCGGCCAAAGGGGTCCTCAAACCACCCCTTGGCCGCCTATAAATACAAGGGCCCCTCCCTTGGTCAAGGTAATCCAATTTTGAGTCCCGAAATGCTGTCGAACTCGTACTTCACTCGTTTCGCTCATCTTTGGCCTCTCACCACCTCTAAAACCTCTATACTCTACCTCAATCCTACTAATGTTGAGCGTCGAAGAGGTAAACAGAGGCACCCCCTCTGTTTTCCCTTCCTAGTTCACCTGTTCTTTCTTCGTTTTCAGGTACTTGGATGAACCCAAGGGACATTCACAGCTAAGGGATGACTTCAGATACCATGTCCGACACGCTCGAGCCGAAGTGAGACCACTTGGTCCGGCCTTGGGTCTAACCACTTTGGGCTCCTAAATGGTTGTCCGAAAACGAGCGACAACACAAGTCTCGACTCGAGGAGAATGACTCGACTCGAGGAGCGAAGCTCAACTTGAGGAGAATGACTCGTCTCGAGGAGCAAGGCTCGACTCGAGGAGAATGACTCGACTCGAGGAGCGAAGCTCGACTCGAGGAGAATGACTCGTCTCGAGGAGCAAGTCTCGACTCGAGGAGAATGACTCGACTCGAGGAGCGAAGCTCGACTCAAGGAGAATGACTCGACTCGAGGAGCGAGTCTCGACTCGAGGAGAATGACTCGACTCGAGGAGCAAGGCTCAACTCGAGAAGATTCTATACGACCTCATTTGTCGCCTGGGACTCTTCAAGGAAGAGCTTGCTCGAGCGAAGTCTCAGCTAGCTCAGGCCAACCGAGGTTCTCGCTCAGAGGCGGAGTTCGCGAGTCTTTACGAGCAGCTTCAATTAGCTCGCATGGAATGGGGAGTCTCCCGAGGCGATTGCGATAACGCTCGGTTGGCAGCGGCGAAGATGGCATGAACTGCGCCTAGTATGGCGGTTCAGGTGCGTCTTGTGGTGGCTCCAAGTGCGTTGCGATTAGTCATCATACGCAACGCCTTGTGGCGACTCAGAGCGCGTCATGAGAGACGGCTTTGTACGTTGTTTAAGCGTCTTAGGCACGTCGCGAGGGATGGCCTAGACGTGCCATGTAGGCTTCCTAGGTGTGTCGTATAGGCATTTTAGATGTGCCATGTAGGCATCTTAAGTGCGCCATGTAGGCGTCCTAGGTGCGTCGCGATGGACGACTTGGTTGCGCCATGTAGGCGTCTTACGTGCGCCATATAGGCCTCTTACGTGCACTATGTAGGCATCTTAGGTGCGTCGCGATGGACGACTTGGTTGTGCCATGTAGGCGTCTTACGTGCGCCATGTAGGCGTCTTACGTGCGTCGCGAGGGATGACTTGGTTGCGCCATGTAGGCGTCTTACGTGCGCCATGTAGGTGTCTTAGGTGAGTCATGTAGGCGTCTTAGCCTGCATCTCTGGGATGTCTTATGGTGCGCCGCGGAGGCGTCTTCAGCCTGCATCTCTGGGATGTCTTACGGCGCGCCGTGGACGTGTCTTCAGCCTGCATCTTTGGGACGTCTTACGGCGCGCCGCGGAGGCGTCTTCAGCCTGCATCTCTGGGATGTCTTATGGCGCACCGCGGAGGCGTCTTCGGCATGCATCTCTGGGATGTGTTATGGCGCGCCGCGGAGGCGTCTTCAGCCTGCATCTCTTGGATGTCTTATGGCGCGCCGCGGGGGCGTCTTAGGTGAACGTTTGTTCCCGTTTATGTTCGGGTGTTTTGTTTTGGTGGAGCGTTCTTTCTTTTTGTGGAGCGTACTTTCTTGAGGATTTTGTGCGTACTGACCGTTGCCTATGTCACTAGCCCCCAGGTTTTTGGGTTTACAATCGTATTTTGATGATCGAAAAACTTCAAAAAAGTGGATTTTGAAAGAAAAACCTCGAACTTTATTACTATTGCAAAAATTTGAAATCCTAAAACATTGGCTCGTAGGCCTTATTGAATGTTGGAAAGCAAAAAATAAAATAGGGGAAGCGCTGGCTATTGGTAGTACTGTCTCAAGCGTTCCGCATTCCACAGGCGACGGATCGGCGTCTCGTCCGTGTATTTGTTGTAGTATGTCTCGTCATGTATGACTTGGCAGACTTTGTGGGGTCTCCCCCTGTTTGGGATGAGGACGTCGGCACCTTACACTTGGGTGTCATGCAGGAGTCTTCGTGGACTTTGCGGAGGACCTTGGTCGACTCGACGCTATCTCTTATTTTGGAGATCGTGTTAACCGTCTTTCTAGCGGTTTTTCCATCGATTCCTTGGATGTAGCATATTCTGGCTTGGGATTGATCTCCAGCCATGATGCCGATTCCATCCTTGGTAGGGAACTTCACCAGTAGGTGGTATGTAGAAGTAATAGCCCTTAGTCGATTCAGCATGGGTCGCCCAATGATGATATTATATGGCGACTCTTGATCAACCACTAGGAATGGGACCATGTGAACGACTTCAACGCCTCCGGGAGTTTCGAAGGTGACCGGCAGATCGATGATTCCTTCGGTCATGACTCTCTCCCCAGTGAACCCGAATAGAGGCGTTTGGGTCGGAGTTGGGCGTAGCCCCCCGAGCTTCATGAGCTCTAAGGTGGACTTGAAAACAATGTCGGCAGCACTGCCGTTGTCGATGAGAACTCTTTTCACCAAGTTATTAGCCACTTGGGCTTTGAGCACTATCGCGTCATTGCGCGGATGCATAACTCGCTTGGCCTCTTCGTTGGTGAAGTACATCGTCTCCTGAGGCACGGACGGAGGTTCTTCATAGGTGAGGTTGATGTGCATAGTAGCGTCTTCTTGAGCCACGGCCCTTAGGAATTTTTTCCGTTGCCGGGCTGAATCTCCATCTTGTGGGCCACCTAGTATGGTGGTTACAACGTGGAGCTGTGGATTGGCAACAGCAGTTGCTGTGGCTCGGTCGGCAGTAGAAGTTGCTCCTCCTCCTTTGCTAGACTGTGGTCTTCTTGAGGGGGGGCCCGTAACGCTAATCATGCGCAACACGAACTCTTTCAACTCACCCCATTGGATCAATGCCTCGATCTACCTTTTAAGACTATAGCATTCGGAGGTCAAGTGACCGTATTCCTGATGGAACTCGCAATATTTAGATCGATCACGAGTCGCGGGATCTTTGCTCATTGGAGCCGGGGGAGTGAATTTGTCACGTGCAAAAGCTAGGATTTGATCTGGCATCGTGTTCAATGGCGTGAACGACGAGTAGCCCATAAAGTCTTCCGCAAGTCGCGGCTTTTGGGGCATCGGAGGTCGGCTATTAGAAGTCTGACCCCCTCTGTTTCGTCTTTTACGGGAGTTGCCTTGCTCATTGCTAGGCTCGTCTCGGTGGTGAGGGCTTTGAATATCGCCCTTGCGGCCATCGAGGTAATCTTCGACTCCCATGAAGGTCTTAGCTCGAGTCATTAACTCGGCCATGGTAGAAGGGACACGGCCGACGATGGACTTAAGGAAGTCACTTGTGCACAAGCCTTCAATGATGGCAGTGATTGCATCTTTGTCGTCAAAGCAGTCGACCTTATTCGATTCTTCAGTGAATCGGGCGAGGTATCGTCTAAGAGACTCGCCATTCTCTTGCCTGATTGACCACATGTACATCTTGGTCTTCTTTTGGACCATAGATGTAGCGAAGCGTGCTAGGAACATGTACTTCATGTCTTTGAACGATTGGATGCTTCCCGGCCTTAAGTTCTTGAACCACTCGAAGCCGGGTCCAGCGAGGGTAAGACTAAAAGCTTGGCACATGGCGCCGGTAGCGACACCCTGCATCGTGATCCAGGTTTCATAGTGCTGGATGTGGTAAGCAGGATCTGCTTTTCCATCATAGGGAGCGAGGTTTGGGAGTTTGAAATTTCCCGTGAATACCTCGGCAAATATTTGAGCCGTGAAAGGCGATGGATTCTCCTCGACGACCCCATAGGCACTTTCGCCTATTCCGTGTTCTCGGAGATCTCGTACTGCATTTCGAAGATTGTGGATCATAGTGATCACATCGAGATCGGTAGTCGGAGTAACTCTCTGTTCGGGAGGAGTTACCTGCTGCCTCTCATTAGACCCTTGTCCCGTGCGGCGGTTCCCGTTAGTTGGGGCTGCTACGGGGATGTTTGGCCGAGAGCTTTGTTGCTCTCTTAGGTCATCACCACACCTGTTGCATTTGGTAGTAAGATGATCCCTAATATCCGGGCTTGCTGCACGGAGGCACAGGCTTCGTCTAAGACGGCGCGCTCTTCGCGTGCCCTGACTTTCTGCAACATTCTCCCTTTGACCAAGTCGGTCATGGGCCGAACGTCGGGAGCTCCCTGCTTGGGAGGCCGCATGTGCATTCCCAGTCTTGGGTGAAGGATCCGAAGGACCGGCTTCATTCACAGCGGGGAGTTCCCCATCCTTTGTGAGAGAAGTCTCGATATCCTCCGAATAATCAGCACCCTCGTAATCTAGGTCGCGGTCGCGACATTCCTCATTGAGGTTCTTGGGATCTCCATCTGGGATTACCGCGTTATGTGCGGGTTGCTTCGCAGCCAGTCGGCTGTGGTACCTCGCATTCTTCACCTTTAGTTGGTGGATATTCTCCTCCAACTCCATGATGCGGTCGTCCCTGCTATCTGGAGATGGAGATGGTGAGCGGGTCGAGCTCTCTTCGTGGAGCGACTCTTCGTCACCATGCGCTCGGGAGCGCAAGAAATATTTTTTAGTCCCAGTGACGTTATCGGGGTTGTTAACGCCCTCAGAACGTACGGGTGGCTGACTACTCATCTTTTCTCAAGTCCGAGAAAGTAGAGTTTTCAGAAGAAAAAAAGAAGATGGACAGAAGGGATTTCGCGCTGAACAGGTCGGGAAGTCCCCTCCTTCTAGTGCCAAAATGTTGTCGCACAAAAATGAACAACTATTGTATACCTCGGGCGGTTCGATCCAAGACCGGACCAAGTGATCGCACCCGGGCCAAAAGTGCGAACTCGAAAATCTCGAGCTAGGTTTTTACCGATCAACCCACCTCTCAGAGGAGAGAAGGGGTGAGGAGGGGGAGTGACTGTGCCTTATGTGTCGGCTGCCTACGTACCCGTGTGTGGGATCAGGTCAGAACGTAGTTCAAGGCGTGTGTAACGCAGTGTGAGGCGTGGAGCCTTAATGGAGAAGCGTACTCGACGAAGGAGACAGTGCGCGGAGGAGTCCTCGGCGACGTCTCAGAACTTCGGAGATCGCGAGCGTGAGAGAGAATGTGAGTTTTCTCTCTTTTGGAGACGTGGAAGACTCTGAGTCAAGAGTTCCTTGTTGTGGCGGAGATTCCGGACGCGTAGGCAATTTCTAGTCGGAAATGCAGGACACGTAGGCGATTTCTTGTCAGAAATGGTGGACGCGTCTAGGGTGCTAGACGCGTAGGCGATTTTTAGTCGAAAACTGTTAGAGCACTCATGGGCTCAAGATTAATCGTTCGATCAAGAGAGGCGGCACTCTGCAGTCCCCGGAAAGCGCTTCAGAATCTCTGAGAACGAGAAATCGAGGAGAATCCGCTTCAGGCCAAGAATGGCATCCAGAGACGCAGAGAGAAGTCTCAAATTCCTTGAGAATGAATGGGATGGCTATCCCCTCAAAGAGAGGGGGTATTTATAGGTGTTTGAGGGCCTTAGGATGCTTCTTTTTCGTCCATGTGGGACTAGGGGGCATTCACCCTTCGAGTGGAGGCGCACGGTGCGCGCAGCGTATAAAGCGCGGCGCACAACGCGCGGCGCGCAGGTCACCGGGCGCGGCGCGGGATGCGCGGCGCGTGGCCTGCCTCTGGGGGCGGTGCTTGCTGTGCGTGGCTGGCCAGCGCGGCGTGCTTGCGTGCGAGGTTTCCTTGAGGGGTGCGTGGTGCACGGCCTGTCTCGTCGAACTCTTGTGGGCCTTAGCGGTCTTCGGATATCACACTTGTCATGCGAACTATGAAGGTCTCTACCCGATGAGCGTGACTCAACTCGAGGAGTGAGGCTCGACTCGAGGAGAGCGACTCAAGGATTGACTCAAGGAGAACGACTCGAGGCTCGACTCGAGGAGAATGACTCAAGGCTCGACTCGAGGAGAATTACTCAACTCAAATAGCGAGGCTCGACATGAGGAGTTGAGAGTTTGGCACGAGGGCTTGCTGGTTGACTCGTGATGGAAGGCTCGCCGCTCTTCAGGACCTCAGGCCTGACCATTGGCCCTTTGAGCGGCGCGTCTTTCCGGCGTTCCGGGTTTTCCAAAAACGACCGACAACATTTGTCACGTGCCAAAGCTAGGATTTATCCGGCGTCGCGTTCAATGGCGTGAACGACGAGTAGCCCTTAAAGTCTTCCGTAAGTCGCGGCTTTTGGGGCATCGGAGGTCGGCTATTAGAAGTCTGTCCCCCTCTGTTTCGTCTTTTACGGTAGTTGCCTTGCTCGTAGCTAGGCTCGTCTCGGCGGTGAGGGCTTTGATTATTGCCCTTGCGGCCATCGAGCTAATCTTCGACTCCCATGAAGGTCCTGGCTCGAGTCATTAACTCGGCCATGGTGGAAGGGACACGGCCGATGATGGACTTAAGGAAGTCACTTGTGCGCAAGCCTTAAATGATGGCAGTGATTGCGTCTTTGTCGTCAAAGCGGTTGACCTTATTCGATTCTTCAGTGAATCGGGCGAGGTATCTTCTAAGAGACTCGCCATTCTCTTGCCTGATTGACCACAGGTACATCTTAGTCTTCTTTTGGACCATAGATGTAGCGAAACGTGCTAGGAACATGTCCTTCATGTCTTTGAACGATCGGATGCTTCCCGGCCTTAAGTTCTTGAACCACTCGAAGCCGGGTCCGGCGAGGGTAAGACTAAAAGCTTAGCACATGGCGCCGGGAACGACACCCTGCATCGTCATCCAGGTTTCATAGTGCTGGATATGGTAAGCGGGATCCGCTTTTCCATCGTAGGGAGAGAGGTTCGGGAGTTTGAAATTTCCCGTACATACCTCGGCCAATATATGAGCCGTGAAAGGTGAGGAATTCTCATCAACGACTCCATAGGTGCTTCTGCCTATTCCGTATTCTCGGAGATCTCGTACCTCATATCGAAGATTATGGATCATAGTGACCACATCGAGACCGGTCGTTGGAGTAACCCCGTGTTCGAGAGGAGTTACCTGTCGCCTTTCGTTAGACCCTTGACCTGCGCGGCGGTTCCCGTTAGTTGGGGCTGCCAACAGGATGTTGGGTCTAGAGCTTAGTCGCTCTCTCATATCATTGCCACGCCCAATGCATTGAGCAGTGAGGTGGTCCCTATGATCAGGGTTGGTCGTACGAAGCCGCAGGCTTCGTCTGCGACGGCGCTCTCTCCGCGTGCCCTGACTTTCCGCAACATTCTCCCTTTGACCTAGTCGGTCGAGGGCTGAACGTCGGGAATTCCCCTCTTGAGAAGCTGCCGGCGCGTCGCCTATCCGGGGTAGGGGATTCGAAGGACCGGCTTCAAACACGGCGGGGAGTCCCCCGTCCTTCGTGAGAGAAGTCTCGATTTCCTCTGAATCGCCAGTACCCTCGTAATCAGGGTCACGGTCGCGACTTTCCTCGCGGGCGCGTAGGACACCGGGCGCGGCGCGGGATGCGTGGCGCATGAAGCGTGCGGCGCGGGCGTGTCTTGGTGCGGCGCACGGCCTGCTTGGCGCGGCGCACGGCTTGCTGTGCGTGGATGGCCGGAGCGGCTTGCTGCGTGCGCGGTTTCCTTAAGGGGCGCGTGGTGCACGGCCTGTCTTGTCGGACTCTTGTGGTCACGCAAAATATGAAGATTTCTACTTGAGGAGGGTGACTCAACTCGATGAGCAAGGCTCAACTCAACGAGAGTGACTCAAGGCTCGACCCGAGGAGGACGATTCGAGGCTCGACTCGAGGAGAAGGACTCGAGGCTTGACTCGAGGAGAACGACTCGAGGCTCGACTCGAGGAACGACCCGAGGCTCGACTCGAGGAGAACTACTCGAGGCTCAACTCGAGGAGCGACCCGAGGCTCGACTCGAGGAGAACGACTTGAGGCTCGACTTGAGGAGCGACTCAAGGCTCGACTCGAGGAGAACGACTCGAGGCTCGACTCGAGGAGAACGACTCGAGGCTCGACTCGAGGAGAATGACTCAACTCAAGGAGCGAGGCTCAACTTGAGGAGCCGAGAGTTTGGCACGAGGACTTGCCAGTCGACTCGTGACGGAAGGCTTGCCACTCTTCAGGACCTCCGGCCTGACCATCGGCCCTTAGAGCGGCGCGTCTTCTCGGCGTTCCGGGTTTTCCGAAAACGATCGACAACATAAATTATCGTTTGGTTTATAACACCTTTGGATTTTATCAAGTCTTAAACAAACTTAAACCCTAAACCAAAGACTAAATCATAAACTTGTTTTAACTTAATTAAGCAACATGTCACTCAACCCTTTAACGATCATCCTTTCCTCAAATAAACTCGAAACCAAAAACTACGTTAATTGGATACGTAACCTCAACATCGTCCTTACCATTAACAAGCACAAATTGGTACTCCCCACCCCGTGTCCTCCTCAAACGAATGATGATTCGACTCAAGAGGACAAAGACGCCTTAGCGGCCTGGCTTCGATCCGATGAGATTGCAAGATGCTATCTTAGCATCGATGAACAATGTGTTGCAAAACAACATCATGACATCGAGACTGCCACTAACATGCTCTACAATCTCCTTGAGATGTTTTGAGGGCAAAGGCGTCAAACAAGGCAACAAGCAGTCCGACAGTTTATGAACTGTCGCATGAAGGCTGGGACTCCTGTCAGGGACCATATGATGCTGATCATTAGTTACCTGAATAAGATGGAAATCCTAGGATCTAAGATTAACGAGGAGACCAAAATAGATATTGTCTTGGAAACTCTACCCGACTCTTTCGATACCTTCAAGCTGACTTACTCCATGACCAAGCTAAAGTACACTGTTACCGAGCTTATGAAGGAGCTTCAAACCGTTGAGAAACTCACTATGAAAAAGAGGGCTCAAGGGGAGGTACATGCTACTGCCTCCACCTTTGGATCTAAGAAGAGACCTCGCAAGGCCGAGAAGAAGAACCAACCTAAGGTTCAAATGAAGAAGAAGGCGCCAAAGGCTCCGAAGGTGGACAAGTCTAACGACAAGTGCCACCACTGCAATGAGCCTGGTCACTGGCGTAGGAACTATCCTGCCTACCTCAAAACCAAAGTAAAAGGTATTGTACTTATTACTGAAGCTTGTTTAGTAGCTGATAATGTATCATCGTGGATTATTGACTCCGCTGCTACTAACCATATTTGTTGCTCCTTAACTGGTTTTAGGAAAAGCAAAACCTTAGAGGATGGCGACTTCTGCTTCAAGTGGGGTGATGGGAGCGTGGTGTCTACGAAGGCTGTGGGATCCGTGACGCTATCTTTTGAAGATCGCACTTTAAATTTGAATAATGTTTATTATGTTCCTTCCTTTGGGAAAAACTTAATATCTGTTGCTCAACTTTTCAAGCAAGATTATTATTTAAAGTTTATAAAGAATGGAATTCGTATTTCTTTTTCTAATTCTTTTGTCACTGATGCATGTATGAAGAATGGTCTTTTTTACATCTATCCCACTCAACCTTCTATTTTAGACACCGAAATAGATAACGATCTAATTAGGGAGCCAAAGAGGATCAAACTTTCTGAATCCTCCGATCTAACAAAATCAACATACCTCTGGCACTTGAGACTTGGTCATATCAGTATAGATAGGATTAAGAGACTTGTGAGGGACGGTCCACTCCAAGCCTCTGCAATAGGTTCACTACCTACTTGTGAATCCTGCATAGAAGGAAAAATGACTAAGATACTTTTCTCCGATAAGGGTCGAAGAGCCACTGAGCTACTGGAACTAGTACATTTTGATGTATGTGGTCCGCTCAGTCAACAGGCACGTGGTGGATACAAATACTTCGTTACCTTCACCGATGATTACTCAATATATGGTTTTGTCTATTAACATATTTAAGGTTTTTAGGGCTTTAGTGGAAAAGCAAACTGGCAAAGTAATCAAAACCCTTCGATCCGATCGAGGTGGTGAGTATATGTCTGGAGAGTTCGATGACTTTCTTAAAGAAGAAGGTATCGCTTCTCAGCTTACCACACCTGGCACACCTCAACAAAACGGGTGTCAGAGAGAAGAAATCGAACTTTTATGGAGATGGTTAGATCAATGATGAGTTACTCATCACTACCTCTTTCCTTTTGGGGATATGCCCTCGAAACAGCCGCTTGCATTCTGAACCAAGTTCCGCACAAAACGGTTCATGGTACTCCTTATAAACGATGGACTGGCCGTAAAGTAAATCTTGGCCGCATCAAAATTTGGGGTTGCCCTGCACACGTGCTGAGGCAAAAGACTAGCAAGCTGGCTAGTAGGTCAGAATTGTGTCTGTTCGTTGGATATCCAAAGGAAACCAAAGGTTTCACATTCTATAGTCCAGAGGCAATAAGACTTTCGTTAGCACGAATGCTCGTTTCCTTGAGGAGGACTTTATGAAGGATGCAAAACCTAGAAGCAAAATTGTGCTTGAAGAAAAGTTGGGTGAGGAAGCTTCTACCTCATCTGTAAGAACTGTTCTTACCCCAACTGAAACACAACCTAACTCTTCAGAATCTCGTCAAGTAGTACTTCGACGTAGTGGGAGGGCTATGTTGTCACAAGAAAATGAACAACTATTGTATACCTCGGGCGGTTCGATCCAAGGCCGGACCAAGTGATCGCACCCGGGCCAAATGTGTGAACTCAAAAGTCTCGAGACAAGTTTTCTCCGATCAACCCACCTCTCAGAGGAGAGAAGGGGTGAGGAAGGGGAGTGACCGTGCCTTATGTGTCGGCAGCCTACGTACCCGTGTGTGGGATCAGGTTAGAACGTAGTTCAAGCGTGTATAATGCAGTGTGAGGTGCGGAGCCTTAATGGAGAAGCGTACTCGACGAAGGAGACGGTGCGCGGAGGAGTCCTCGGCGACGTCTCAGAACTTCGGAGATCGCGAGCGCGAGAGAGAATGTGTGTTTTCTCTCTTTTGGAGACGTGGAAGACTCTGAGTCAAGAGTTCCTTGTTGTGGCGGAGATTCCGGACGCGTAGGCGATTTCTAGTCGAAAATGCCAGACGCGTAGGCGATTTCTTGTCAGAAATGGTGGACGCGTCTAGGGTGCTAGACGCGTAGGCGATTTTAAGTCGAAAACTGTTAGAGCACTCGTGGGCTCAAGATTAATCATTCAATCAAGAGAGGCGGCAATCGGGAGTCCTCGGAAAGCGCTTCAGAATCTCTGAGAACGAGAAATCTAGGAGAATCCGCTTCAGGCCAAGGATGGCATCTAGAGAAGCAGAGAGAATTCTCAAGTTCCTTGAGAATGAATGGGATCGCTTTCCCCTCGATGAGAGGGGGTATTTATAGGTGTCTGAGGGCCTTAGAAGGTCCCTTTTTCGTCCATGTAGGACTCGGGGCGCACCCGCCGTCAAGTAGAGGCGCACGGCGCGCGCGGCGCACAAAGCGCGGTGCGCGGGTCATTTGGCACGGCGCGGGATGCGCGGCGCGGGCTTGTCTTGGCACGGCGCGCGGCTTGCTGTGCGTGGCTGGCCGGCGCGGCGTGCTTCGCGCACGGTGCGTGGCCCGTCTCGTCGGACTCTTGTGGGCCTTAGGGGTCTTCGGATACCATGCTTGTCACGCAAAATATGAAGGTCTCTACTTGACGAGAGTGACTCGACTCGATGAGCAAGGCTCGACGAGAGTGACTAGAGGCTCGACTCAAGGAGAACGACTCGAGGAGCGAAGCTCGACTCGAGGACAACGACTCGAGGCTCGACTCGGGGAGGACGACTCGAGGCTCGACTCGAGGAGCGAAGCTCAACTCGAGGAGAATGACTCGAGGCTTGACTCGAGGAGAACGACTCGAGGCTTGACTCGAGGAGAATGACTCAACTCAAGGAGCGAGGCTTGACTTGAGGAGTCAAGAGTTTGGCACGAGGACTTGCCAGTCAGCTCGTGACGGAAGGCTTGCCACTCTTCAGGACCTCTGGCCTGACCTTCGGCCCTTTGAGCGGCGTGTCTTCTCAGCGTTCCGGGTTTTCCGAAAACGACCGACAACATTAGCCCCCCAAGTTCAGCGCTCAGGATGCCCCGGGCGGTGAACTTTTAGATGTTTTCGCCGGGTGTTTGAGGAAAATTTATTTCCCCGGGCTTCACCGTCGCGAAGCCTTTGTGATTATAAAGGATAATTTTCATAATTGCATCTGCTCTCTTTCGCTTTTCCGTCTCTCTCAACACGATTGTGTGTTCAACACGTGGAGGAGGATCCAAGCGAACAGGAGGCATAGCTCAACGTGGGCAAGGAGGACGCGATCGCATCCATCACTCTAGCCCCGGAGCAACGGGGACATGCGTGCGCAGGTAGGGCATGCGTGTGCACAGAGGCGGACCGGCGTGTTACGACTAGTTGATCTTTGGGCGAGGTCATGCCCAAGTTTTTCTTCGATGGCGTTTTTTTATGATATTTTCAAGCGGAGTTTGTAGGACTCGATGGTGACTAGCCGGGCGACGATTATGTAATCGTGACTTATTAGGGGAATATCATGGCGTCCATCTCGGCCAGCTTGGAAGGCGACTGCACTTTTGCGTTTCGCAAAGGCGTGCTCATTCCGAGGTCTCGGAGACGGAGGTTGATGTTGCAGGCTGATGCTTCGAGAAGACGGAGTGGCACCTAGTGGAAGGCTCTGCCGCACTGGAGGGCTTCGACTGCTCGGGGATCAATGCTCAAAGTTCGATCACGCATCAAACATAAGTCGGTCTCACGGGGCATCCGCCATTCCAGCTTTGGTGACGCTTCTCCGTCTGCATTCGGAAGATCAGCCCATATTCCCCAAGCGTGAGTGCGAGTCTCTGTTAAAGACGCGAAGGGGCATCATAACGAGTAGTGATGTGGACTTCTTCTTTCATGGCATTTTCGATGCCCAAAGGGTAAGTTTCCCTCCGTTTGTTTGTTTTGTTTTGCAATAGTCTCACTTTGGCTAGCCTGTTCTTCAAATTGTTTCAAGCGCTTGCTCGAGGAGCGGGACTCGACAAGAAGGGAATGACTCGACTCGAGGAGCAAAGTTTGACTCGAGGAGAATGACTCGACTCGAGGAGCGAGGCTCGACTCGAGGAGAATGACTTGACTCAAGGAGCGAAGTTCGACTCGAGGAGAATGACTCGACTCGAGGAGCGAGGCTCGACTCGAGGAGAATGACTAGACTCGAGGAGCGAGGCTCGACTCGAGGAGCGAAGTTCGACTCGAGGAGAATGACTCGACTCGAGGAGCGAGGCTCGACTCGAGGAGAATGACTTGACTCAAGGAGCGAAGTTCGACTCGAGGAGAATGACTCGTCTCAAGGAGCGAAGCTCGACTCGAGGAGAATGACTCGACTCGAGGAGAATGACTTGACTCGAGGAGCAAGGCTTGACTCGAGGAGAATGACTTGACACAAGGAGGGAAGCTCGACTCGAGGAGAATGACTCGACTCGAGGAGCGAGGCTCGACTCGAGGAGAATGACTCGACTCAAGGAGTGAAGCTTGACTCGAGGAGAATGACTCGACTCGAGGGTCGAAGCTCGACTCGAGGAGAATGACTCGACTCAAGGAGAGAAGCTCGACTCGAGGAGAATGACTCGACTCGAGGAGTGAGGCTCGACTCGAGGAGAATGACTCGACTCAAGGAGCGAAGCTTGACTCGAGGAGAATGACTCGACACGAGGGGCAAAGCTCGACTCGAGGAGAATGACGCGACTCAAGGAGCGATGCTCGACTCAAGGATAATGACTCGACTCGAGGAGCGAAGCTCGACTCGAGGAGGATGACTCGATTCGAGGAGCGAGGCTCGACTCGAGGAGAATGACTCGACTCAAGGAGCGAAGCTCGACTCAAGGAGAATGACTCATCTCGAGGAGCAAGGCTCGACTCGAGGAGAGTGACTCGACTCGAGGAGTGAGGCTCGACTCGAGGAGAATGACTCGATTCGAGGAGCAAGGCTCGACTTGAGGAGAACGACTTGTCTCGAGGAGCGAGGCTCGACTCGAGGAGAGTGACTCAACTCGAGGAGCGAGGCTTGACTCAAGGGGAATGACTCGACTCAAGGAGCGAAGCTCGACTCGAGGAGAATGACTCGTCTCAAGGAGCGAGGCTCGACTCAGGGAGAGTGACTCGACTCGAGGAGCGAGGCTTGACTCGAGGAGAATGACTCGTCTCGACGAGCGAGGCTCGACTCGGGGAGAGTGACTTGACTCGAGGAGCGAGGCTTGACTCAAGGAGAATGACTCGACTCAAGGAGCTAAGCTCGTCTCGACGAGAATGACTCGACTCGAGGAGCGAGTCTCGACTCGAGGAGAATGACTCGACTCGAGGAGTAAGGCTCGACTCGAGGAGAATGATTTGATTCGAGGAGCAATGTTCGACTCGAGGAGAATGACTCGATTCGAGGAGCATGGCTCGGCTCGAGAAGATTCTACATGACCTCATTCATAGCCAGGGACTCTTCCAGGAGGAGCTTGCTTGAGCAAAGTCTCAGCTAGCCGAGCGAGGTTCTCGCTCAGAGGCGGAGTTCGCCAGTCTTTGCGAGCAGCTTCAATTAGCTCGCATGGAATGGGGAGTCTCCCAAGGCGAGCGTGATCGCGCTCAGTCAGCGGGGGCGAAGATGGCATGAACTGTGCATAGTATGGTGGTTCAGGTGCGCCTTGTGGCGGCTCCAAATGCGTTGCGATTAGTCATCATACGCAGCACCTTGTGGTGACTCAGAGCGCGTTGTGAGAGACGGCTCTGTGCGTTGTTTAGACGTCTTCGGCACGTTGCCAGGGATGACTTGGTTGCGTCATGTAGGCGTCTTACGTGCGCCATGTAGGCGTCTTAAGTGCGTCGCGAGGGACGACTTGGTTGCGCCATGTAGGCGTCTTATGTGCGCCATGTAGGCGTCTTAGGTGCGTCGCGAGGGACGACTTGGTTGCGCCATGTAGGCGTCTTATGTGCGCCATGTAGGCATCTTAGGTGCATCGCGAGGGACGACTTGGTTGCGCCATGTAGGCGTCTTACGTGCGCCATGTAGGCGTCTTAGGTACGTCACAAGGGATGACCTAGTTGCGCCATGTAGGCGTCTTACGTGCGCCATGTAGGCGTCTTAGGTGCGTCTCGAGGGACGACTTGGTTACGCCATGTAGGCATCTTTTGGTGCGTCGCGAGGGATGACTTTGGTGCGCCATGTAAGCGTCTTAGGTGCGCCATGTCTTAGCCTGCATCTCTGGGATGTCTTACGGCGCGCTGCGGAGGCGTCTTCAGCCTGCATCTCTGGGATGCCTTATGGCGCGCCGCGGAGGCGTCTTGAGCCTGCCTCTCTGGGATGTCTTATGGCGCGCCGCGGAGGCGTCTTGAGCCTGCATCTCTGGGACGTCTTATGGCGCGTCGCGGAGGCGTCTTGAGCCTACATCTCTGGGACGTCTTATGGCGCGCCGCGGAGGCGTCTTCAGCCTGCATCTCTAGGATGTCTTATGGCGCGCCGTGGAGGCGTCTTGAGCCTGCATCTCTGGGACTTCTTATGGCGCGCCGCGGAGGCGTCTTGAGCCTGCATCTCTGGGATGTCTTATGGCGCGCCGCGGAGGCGTCTTTAGCCTGCATCTTTGGGATGTCTTATGGCGCGCCGCGGAGGCGTCTTCAGCCTGCATCTCTGGGATGTCTTACGGTGCACCGTGGAGGCGTCTTCGGTGAACGCCCACTCCCGTTTATGTTCGGGTGTTTTGTTTTGGTGGAGCTTACTTTCTTCGGGTGGAGCGTACTTTCTTGAGGATTTTGAGTGTACTTACCATTGCCTATGTCACTAGCCCCCCGATTTTTGGGTTTACAATCGTATTTTGATGACCGAAAATCTTTGATAAAGTGGATTTTGAAAGAAAAACCTCGAACTTTATTAATATTGCAAAAATTTGAAATCCTAAAACATTGGCTCGTAGGCATTATTGAATGTTGGAAAGCAAAGAAATAAAATGGGGGGAGCGCTGGCTAGTGGTAGTACTTTCTCAAGTGTTCCGCATTCCACAGGCGACGGATCGGTGTCTCGTCTGTGTATTTGATGTAGTATGTCTCGTCATGTGTGACTTCGCGGAGGACCTTAGTCGACTCGACGCTATCTCTTGTTTTGGAGATCGTGTTAACCGTCTTTCTAGCGGTTTTTTCCATCGATTACTTGGATGTAGCATATTCTGGCTTGGGAATGATCTCCAGCCATGATGCCGATTCCATCCTTAGTAGGGAACTTCACCAGTAGGTGGTATGTAGAAGTAATAGCCCTTAGTCGGTTCAGCGTGGGTCGCCCAATGTGACATTATATGGCGACTCCTGATCAACCACTAGGAATGGGACCATGTGAACAACTTCAATAACTCCGGGAGTTTCGAAGGTGACCGGCATATCGATGATGCCGTCGGTCATGACTCTCTCTCTAGCGAACCCGAATAGAGGCGTTTGGGTCGGAGTTGGGCGTAGCCCCCCGAGCTTCATGCGCTCTAAGGTGGACTTGAAAATTATGTCGGCAGCACTGCCGTTGTCGATGAGAACTCTTTTCACTAAGTTATTAGCCACTTGGGCTTTGAGCACTATCGCTTCATTGCGCGGATGCACAACTCGCTTGGCCTCTTCGTTGGTGAAGTACATCGTCTCGTGAGGCACGGACGGAGGTTCTTCATAGGTGAGGTTGACGTGCATAGCAGCGTCTTCTTGAGCCACGGCCCTTAGGAATTTTTTCCGTTGCCGGGCTGAATCTCCATCTTGTGGGCCACCTAGTATGGTGGTTACAACGTGGAGCTGTGTATTGGCAACAGCAGTTGCTGTGGCTCGGTCGGCAGTAGCAGTTGCTCCTCCTCCTTTGCTAGACTGTGGTCTGCTTGAGGGGGGGCCCGTAACGCTAATCATGCGGAACACGAACTCTTTCAACTCACCCCATTGAATCAATGCCTCGATCTGCCTTTTAAGAATATAGCATTCAGAGGTCAAGTGACCGTATTCCTGATGGAACTCGCAATATTTAGATCGATCGCGAGTCACGGGATCTTTGCTCATTGGAGCCGGGGGAGTGAATTTGTCACGTGCCAAAGCTAGGATTTGATCCGGCGTCGTGTTCAATGGCGTGAACGACGAGTAGCCCTTAAAGTCTTCCGCAAGTCGCAGCTTTTGGGGCATCGGAGGTCGGGTTTAGAAGTCTGACCCCCTCTGTTTCATCTTTTACGGGAGTTACCTTGCTCATTGCTAGGCTCGTCTCGGCGGTGAGGGATTTGATTATCGCCCTTGCGGCCATCAAGGTAATCTTCGACTCCCATGAAGGTCTTGGCTCGAGTCATTAACTCGGCCATGGTAGAAGGGACACGGCCGACGATGGACTTAAGGAAGTCACTTGTGCGCAAGCCTTCAATGATGGCAGTGATTGCGTCTTTGTCGTCAAAGCGGTCGACCTTATTCGATTCTTCAGTGAATCGGGCGAGGTATCTTCTAAGAGACTCGCCATTCTCTTGCCTGATTGACCACATCTTAGTCTTCTTTTGGACCATAGATGTAGCGAAGCGTGCTAGGAACATGTCCTTCATGTCTTTGAACGATCGGATGCTTCCCGGCCTTAAGTTCTTGAACCACTCGAAGCCGGGTCCGGCGAGGGTAAGACTAAAAGCTTGGCACATGGCACCGGGAGCGACACCCTGCATCATCATCCAGGTTTCATAGTGCTGGATATGGTAAGCGGGATCTTTTTTCCCATCATATGGAGCAAGGTTCGGGAGTTTGAAATTTCCCGTGCATACCTTGGCCAATATCTGAGCCGTGAAAGGCGATGGATTCTCCTCGACGACCCCATAGGCATTTCTGCCTATTCCATGTTCTCGGAGATCTCGTACTTCATTTCGCAGATTGTGGATCATTGTGATCACATCGAGACCGGTGGTCGGAGTAACTCCCTGTTCGGGAGGAGTCACATGTCACCTTTCATTTGACCCTTGACCCGTGCGGCGGTTCCCGTTAGTTGGGGCTGCTACGGGGATGTTTGGCCGAGAGCTTAGTCGCTCTCTTAGGTCATCGCCACGCGCGATGCGTTGAGCAGTGAGATGGTCCTTAAGATCAGGGCTTGCTGCACGGAGGCGCAGGCTTTGTCTAAGATGGCCCGTTCTTCGCGTGCCCTGACTTTCCACAACATTCTCCCTTTGACCAAGTCGGTCATGGGCCGAACGTCGGGAGCTCCCTGCTTGGGAGGCCGCAAGTGCATTCCCCGTCTTGGGTGAAGGATCCGAAGGACCGGCTTCATTCACAGCGGGGAGTTCCCCGTCCTTTGTGAGAGAAGTCTCGATATCCTCCGAATTATCAGCACCCTCGTAATTTGGGTCGCGGTCGCGACTTTCCTCATTGAGGTTCTCGGGATCTCCACCGGGGATCACCGCGTTATGCGTGGGTTGCTTTGCAGCCAGTCGACTGTGGTACCTCACGTTCTTCGCCTTTAGTTGGCGGATATTCTCCTCCAACTCCATGATGCGGTTGTCCCTGCTATCCGGAGATGGAGATGGTGAGCGGGTCGAGCTCTCTTCATGGAGCGACTCTTCGTCACCATGCGCTCGGGAGCGCAAGAAGTATTTTTTGGTCCCAGTGATGTTATCGGGGTTGTTCACGCCCTCAGAACGTACGGGTGGCTGACTACTCATCTTTTCTCAAGTCCGAGAAAGTAGAGTTTTCAGAAGAAAAGAAGAAAGGTTTTCTCCGATCAACCCACCTCTCAGAGGAGAGAAGGGGTGAGGAAGGAGAGTGATCGTGCCTTATGTGTCGGCTGCCTACGTACCCGTGTGTGGGATCAGGTCAGAACGTAGTTCAAGCGTGTGTAACGCAGTGTGAGGCGCGGAGCCTTAATGGAGAAGCGTACTCGACGAAGGAGACGGTGCGCGGAGGAGTCCTCGGCGACGTCTCAAAACTTCGGAGATCACGAGCGCGAGAGAGAATGTGTGTTTTCTCTCTTTTGGAGACGTGGAAGACTCTGAGTCAAGAGTTCCTTGTTGTGGCGGAGATTCCGGACGCATAGGCGATTTCTGGTCGGAAATGCCGGACGCGTAGGCGATTTCTTATCAGAAATGGTGAACGCGTCTAGGGTGCTAGACGCGTAGGCGATTTTCAGTCGAAAACCGTTAGAGCACTCGTGGGCTCAAGATTAATCGTTCGATCGAGAGAGGCGGCACTCGGGAGTCCTCGGAAAGCGCTTCAAAATCTCTGAGAACGAGAAATCGAGGAGAATCCGCTTCAGGCCAAGGATGGCATCCAGAGAAGCAGAGAGAATTCTCAAGTTCCTTGAGAATGAATGGGATTGCTTTCCCCTCGATGAGAGGGGGTATTTATAGGTGTCTGAGGGCCTTAGAAGGTCCCTTTTTCGTCCATGTAGGACTGGGGGCGCGCCCGCCGTCAAGTAGAGGCGCACGGCGCGCGCGGCGCGCGGGTCATTTGGCACGGCGCGGGATGCGCGGCGCGGGCTTGTCTTGGCACGGCGCGCGGTTTGTCTGGCGCGGCGCGCGGCCTGCCCGGCGTGGCGCGCGGCTTGCTGTGCGTGGCTGGCCGGCGCGGCGTGCTTCGCGCACGATGCGTGGCCCATCTCGTCGGACTCTTGTGGGCCTTAGGGGTCTTCGGATACCATGCTTGTCACACAAAATATGAAGGTCTCTACTTGACGAGAGTAACTCGACTCGATGAGCAAGGCTCGACGAGAGTGACTAGAGGCTCGACTCGAGGAAAACGACTCGAGGCTGGACTCGGGGAGCGAAGCTCAACTCGAGGAGAACGACTCGAGGTTCGACTCGGGGAGGACGACTCGAGGCTCGACTCGAGGAGAACGACTCGAGGCTCGACTCGAGGAGCGAAGCTCAACTCGAGGAGAACGACTCGAGGCTTGACTCGAGGAGAATGACTCAACTCAAGGAGCGAGGCTCGACCTGAGGAGTCGAGACGGAAGGCTTGCCACTCTTCAGGACCACCGGCCTGACCATCGGCCCTTTGAGCGGCGTGTCTTCTCGGCGTTCCGGGTTTTCCAAAAATGATCGACAACAGGCTACTCAAAAGCCTGACAGGTACATGTCCTATGGAGACTCTCTCGTAGCCGTCTCCGACATGGATGACCCTGTTTCCTATAGCCAAGCG
Source organism: Urtica dioica subsp. dioica (assembly GCF_054948205.1). Classification (NCBI taxonomy): domain Eukaryota; kingdom Viridiplantae; phylum Streptophyta; class Magnoliopsida; order Rosales; family Urticaceae; genus Urtica; species Urtica dioica. Next base: position 13,380,644 of record NC_142757.1, read on the forward strand.
ATGGCCTGTTCTGAATCAAACCTTTGGCTTGACGCCATAAAAGTTGAAATGCACTCGATGTATGTCAACAAAGTCTGGAAACTTGTAGACCTTCCTGAAGGGATTAAACCCGTATTGTGTAAGTGGATATACAAGAAGAAAAGGGGTCCGGATGGGAACGTCGAGACGTTCAAAGCACGACTTGTGGCTAAGGGTTATACCCAACAAGAAGGGATTAACTATGAAGAAACCTTCTCGCCAGCCGCGATGCTTAAATCCATCCGCATACTTCTATCCATAGTTGTAGCTCTCGACTATGAGATCTAGCAAATGGATGTCAAGACTGCCTTCCTGAATGGCAATCTTGACGAGCGCATTTATATGGCTCAACCAGACGGTTTCGTGGATAAAGGTCAAGAGACCAAGGTTTGTGAGTTACTTAAGTCCATTTATGGACTAAAGCAAGCATCTAGGTCATGGAATATTAGATTCAATGAAACTGTGAAAAGCTTCGGCTTTGAACATCAATAGATGAGCCTTGTGTTTACAAGTTAATACACGAAGGCAAAGTTGTGTTTCTGGTACTATATGTCGATGATATATTACTCATAGGTAATGATGTGGGTAAGTTATCTGAGGTTAAGGTCTGGCTGGAAAAGGAATTCGATATGAAGGATCTAGGAGAAGCCGCGTACATTGTGGGGATCCAAATCTTTCGAGGTCGGAAAAACCGGACCCTGTCGCTCTCTCAAGCATCTTATATTGATAAGGTGATGGATCGCTTCTCGATGCAAGACTCCAAGAAGGGCCAAACACGCTTTAGGCATGGAGTCTCACTCTCTAAGAACCAGTCTCCCAAGACTGCACAAGAGATTGAAGACATGAGAAAAATTCCTTATGCCTCATCCGTAGGAAGTCTCATGTATTCTATGCTTTGCACTAGACCTGACATCTGTTTCGCTGTTGGCGTAGTCAACCGTTTACAATCCAACCCTGGACTCGAGCACTGGATTGTTGTTAAGCATGTTCTCAAGTATCTTCGAAGAACTAGGAACTTGATGCTTACATATTCAGGTACTGACCTGACTATGACGGGATACACCGACTCCAATTTTCAAGCGGATAAGGATTCCAGGAAATCCACTTCGGGATCTGTGTTCATCCTTAATGGTGGAGCTGTTGTGTAGAGGAGTATTAAGCAATCTTGAATTGCTAACTCCACAATGGAAGCAGAATATGTGGCTGCTTGTGAAGCATCCAAAGAGGCTGTATGGCTTAGAAAATTCCTTAAGTATTTGGAAGTTGTTCCAAACGTCGACGAGCCCATGACCCTTTATTGTGATAATAGTGGGGCTGTCGCTAACTCAAAGGAACCTCGAAGCCTTAAGCGCTCTAAACATATTGAGAGGAAATACCATTTGATTCGAGAGATCGTGCAGCGTGGAGACATGGAAGTGAAGAAGATCTCAACGGTGGACAACCTAGCAAATCCATTCACCAAGGCCCTAGCGAATAAGGTCTTCGACCAACATCGAGAGGGATTAGGCATGAAGGACTACACACATCTTCTTTGAGTCAAGTGGGAGTTTGTTGTCAATGGTGCCCACAAGAAGAGTTGTAGTCTTTATTTTGTACATTTGATGTAATAAAGTCTCACGAAGACTCTTGCTTGTAATTGCTTATTCATTAATAAAAAGTTGAAACGTTCATTCATTCTTCCTTGTCTGTTTGAAGTTTTATGATAAAACATTAGTCTTTAGTCCATAAACAAACTTAACAACTTACGAAGAGACAAATGTAGATTTGCATGAACAAACTCTTCGTAGTTTGCTTAAAACGATATATTCGCAATCTAAGGGTCAAAGGACTATTGACCTCAGTACGATTGTTAGGAGAATCTATGATGCCTGGTTATTGGGCATTGAGAGTTGGAGACTCTATAGTTCTTCTAGGTATCTTCCGAAGGTACTGAATTGACCAGTGCACTTCTAGAGACAAAATAAGAACAAACCATTTAACCTCTTATGTCTCGAAGTCACTACGTATGAATTGCATCATGCTTACCTTAATCCTGAAATGAGACATGTCATTTCATAGCTTACGTATCCTCATTTGAGAAAGTCAGAGTTTGAACTCACTATGTGATTCAGAATAGGACCTATTGGTGAAGTACTAAGTTATGAAGATGTCATGAGTAACTTTGTGAAGTTCTCATAGATATGGAATTCATGTACAAGATTGCTGAAATGCAATGTATATCACCTCATGCTTTGTTCCTTGGAATGTGAATAAATGAACTGGCCAGTGTCCAAATTGAGTCTTGACTTTTTTGGATGAAACAATGTGACTTGTTAGCTCCTCGTCAATACATTGTTTCTGACTTATTCACAAGCGACAAAGGAGTTGAGGAAATAACAGCTAGAAGGGTAAAATGGTAATTTTGTAAATCCCGACTAGCTGATGATATTCATGAAGGGTAAACATAGATAATATTCAGTGGATCCGTTCAACATAATTTGGTTGAATTCTTGAGTAGAAAATAAATTCATTTGAACCGAGAGATTTTCAATGTCAACTCTTTAGCGGAGTCAGTTGACATTAAGCTAAACTTGGAAAAGGTTTGTGAACTTTTGCGTCCAAGTGTTTAGCTCAAGCTTTGTTCATTTGGATCCATGAGGTCACTGTCACAAATCACATCGAGTAGGAATAGTTAAACTAGAAGCTAAGTCAAAACAAGAACAAGACAAGTTTTACGAAAATTGTCAAAATGGTATTTTTGTCCTTTTGGACATAGGATGAAATGAATGTCAATAAATTTTTTGACAAGGTCATTTGATGGCTTAAAACCACTCGGCCAAGATTAGTTTCATTGGGCCTTGTGGATTAACTTCATTTCATATGAGTTTTATTGAAAACTCTTAATGGGCTTTTCTTATGTTGTCATGAACAAGTGAAGAAAATTCTAGAAGCCTTTCTAGAAGGTTTTGGCCGCCCACTACCCAAAGGAAAAGAGAGATTTTTTTTACATTAATGTATGAAGATACTTGCCAAAAGAAAAAGAGGAAACAAATTTGCATCTAGATGCATAAGGGAATTCGGCCAAGTAGAGTCAAAGGGAGAAGCTAAACAAAAGAGGAAACAAATCCAAGCCTTCTAGAAGCCTCCTCTTGGCCGTGTGACTCATGAAGTAAAAGAGGAAATTGGCTCATGAATATGTGATATTCTATAGAAGAGGAAACTACCTTATTGAAGGTGAGACCTCTCCTATAAATAGGGGCCTTATTCTTCTCATTTCATTCATCCCAAGTTTTAGAGATTGAGAGCTTCTCTCTCTAGCTTGGCTGCCCCTCTCTCCTTCTCTCTCTAAGTTCTTTTTGTTTTTGTTTTGGCACCTAGGTCCTCATTTGACCTAGCATTTTTAGCTCTTCGACTTTGAGACTTGTTCTCGAGCCGACGTGTTTAAAAAGTGCCCACTCACTAATTCCTTTTCTCTCGAGTGATTCTTGTGATAGAAACTGTCGTGGTTGCTCGTGTTGCCGAGGAAAGAAGAGAGACGTGATGCGAGGGGAGACGAACGTTGCAACTTTCCAAAAGCTTCTCACCGTTCAAGCTTCTAAAAAGGTTAGTATTTATAATGCTCATAATAGTTTTTATTTTCGTGCACTACTACAAATTTAGTTTTCTGATGCGCATGACTATCAGGTGCGACTAGTCGCACCTAAGAGTCGCATCTAAATGACTTTCGGGTGCGACTAGTCGCATCAGATTGTCAACCAGAAGTCCAAAAAAAATTCGCTATATTTTTTTTTCTTTTGAGTATCAGGTGCGACTTTGTCGCACCTGATTGTTTAAAATTTTAAGCGGGCCAATTCTCCCCCTCATTTTTTCATTCAGTTTTAAAATGGGAAAGAATTTAAAAGAAAAGAAAGGACACGGGAAAGAGAAAGAGAAGAAAGAAAGAAAAGAAAGAAGAGAGAAAGGGAAAGAGAGAGAGGGAGCCGAGAAAGAGAGAGCCGAGAGAGAGCTCCACCACGCGCGCGTCCCAGCCGAGCAGAGCGCCACCGCCGCGAGCTCGCCGTGGCCGCCATGACCCATCCTCCACCACGCGCTTCAGGCCGAGGAAAAGAGACGTCGCCGGGAGTCGCGAGGACGCCGGAGCAAGAGCGACCACCGAGGAAGGAGTGAGTGGTTTCCGGAGAATCTAATTCCACGAAAATAAGGTGAGGAAGTCTCTTTCTCGGATGGATTTTCGAGCTAGGGTTTATAGCTCATAATTTGGGGATTTTGATTCCGGGATGATTTCTAAGCAATTGATTGTGTTTAGTTGATCTTTGGACCCGATTATTGATGTTGAGGACTTGAAATTGGTGATTGATTTCGGATTTCTTGGTTGTCGTTTGAATTTGGCCGAATTTGTGAAAAAAAAAACTGTTTGAACTGCCTCTGTAAATCGACGTGGACAGACCGATATGATCTGAGTTCTTATTTTTGGATATTTTTCATGGATAGTAGACTGTATGAGCTTTCTAAAATGACCAAGAACATGTAAATCCATTGAGTATTGAATGAGTTATGAATTTCCAAAGTTTGTGTTTCGCAGCAGTAAAACGGGATTTCCAGAATTGTAACAGTGAATTACGGGCTGTTTTGAGATAGCTATTCTTGTCGTATATATGCTTGTAATATCTCGTTAGAAAGCTACATGAGTCTACTTTCATTTGCCGCTAGAATCAATCAATTTCAAGTTTTGTAGCTCGAGTTATGATGGCTTAAGCGCTAGTGGGTCAGGCTGTCGGGAATTCTTTTGACTTGTTTATGTTTGTCGAGTGTTCGATTCTTGTGACTTGATGGTTTATGAATGTTTGAAATTGGGGGTTTTTTTATTTTGAACGTGGTATGGAGATTTTGAGGTTATTTTCATGATTATTGGTTTGATTTGAGGTGGGGTTTGTGTTTGTTTTGGATTTTTGGACGAGGTTGGTTTGAATTTTGTGATGTTGGCCGTGAGTTGTGCTTGGCCGTGAGTTGTGCTATCCACCGGTATTTCTCCGTCGTCGTCCCGAGCCCCTCCGAACCTCGCCGTGCGCTCAGCCCCTGCTCACTCTCCGCCGTGCGCTCGCCTCGTCCCGAGTCTCTGCAGGTTAGTGTTTAGTTTAGAATTTGTGATTAGTTTGTGAAATAGTGAAATAGTAATATGTTTAGTTTAGTTTAGTTTGTGAAATTGTAATTAGTTTAGTTTGTGATATACTAATATGTATAGGTTAGTGTTTAGTTTAAATTTGTTTTTGTTTTAATTAGTTTTGATATATTGTAATTTATCAACTAGGAATTGTAATTAGTTAATGAAATTAAAATTAAGATTAATAATTGTAATAATGTAATAATGTGATTAGTTTATCAATTAGGAATTGTAATTAGTTAATTAGTTAATTGATTAGTAATTGTAATAATGTGATTAGTTTAAATTTGTTTTTGTTTTAATTAGTTTTGATATATTGTAATTTATCAATTAGGAATTGTAATTAGTTAATGAAATTAAAATTAAGATTAATAATTGTAATAATGTAATAATGTGATTAGTTTATCAATTAGGAATTGTAATTAGTTAATTAGTTAATTGATTAGTAATTGTAATAATGTGATTCGTTTATCAATTAGGAATTGTAATTAGTTAATTGATTAGTAATTGTAATAATGTGATTAGTTTAGGTTAAAATTAAGTTTTGGTTAAAATTAGTTTAGGTTAAAATTAATATATAATCAGCATATTAATTTTTTTTTTAAAGATAAAGAGCATCAGATGCGACTAGTCGCACCTGATAGTCAAGACTTTCAGGTGTGACTAGTCGCACCTGATAATCAAGAGGATTATCAGGTGCAGACTTTCGGGTGCGACTTTGCACTTTCAGGTGCGAAAAAAGTCGCACCTGATGCTATATTTTGTACTAGTGGTGTACTTGCTCTTTGTCTAGGTTAGTAAAATTGTTTTACTTGTCAAAAGAAAATTTTTAAAATTCCGCCGCTTACCCGAAGCGTTAAACTTTTTCTTAAACCCTAGATCAATTCCAACATCAACGACATTGAAATTCAGTACAGAAGAAGTTCTAGACTTTTACCGTTTTCCAGGAAAAAAAGCTCTGACCCACCGATGGACACCAACTTCTTCAAGATACTTTGCCATCTCGACATCTTTCCGTCTCAATTGCCTAAAATTAGCTTCGAATGCAGTTTTAATGAAGACATAAGCAGCATCGTACAGTTCAAAGCGACAATGATCTGATTGAACTTGTGTTGGACATTCAGTTGTAAATGATGGTAACATGCTCCGTGAGGGATATCAGGAAACACAACCTCGATACCATGTATCATGCTAACGTGGCGATTGGATATGAATGCCAAATTAGGTACGTCTTCACCGATAGCTTCTCGTAATCTTCTCAAAAACAAAATCCAAGAGGCATGACACTCACTATCTACAACTCCAAATGCAAGTGGATATAATTGTGAATTCGCATCCATTGCAATTGCGCAAAGCAACTGTCCGCCGTATTTTGTCTTCAGAAATGTACCGTCCAATGATATGTCCAGCCGACATGCTTTGAAGCCTCTACGACACGCCCGCTTTGAAGCCTCTACGACATGCCCGCTTTGAAGCCTCTACGACACTCCCCAATAGAAAAGAAAGCATACTTGAATTTGTCACCATCTTGCACAAAGTCTGTTAACGTCCCAGGATTCTTTTGCTTCAACATGTACAGCCAAGACGGTAACTTCTGGTAGGATTGTTCCGGTGTACCCCGCACGTACCCAATAGCTTTCTCTTTGTATCTCCAAGCTTTCAGATACGATATGTTCACACCCCATCTTGTCTTCACTTCTTCCCTGACGTTATGCACCGAATACTCCGCCATATAGTTAATTGAGTACTTGTCTTTAAATACGAGATCGATGACCCATGGTGCAGCTCCTCGATGGCCCTCTGTTCGAACAACACGTGCACATGAATGTTTATCCTCGTACGACGTAATCTCCCACACCTCAGACCATTGCACGACACCCCTCAACCTCCATGTGCATTTCTCGTCTTTGCATAGAACATACCATCTCTTTTTCGAAGAAGATTTCACTCTAAGATCGAAATTATTTTTCAACGCGTACAGGTGGATATGTTTCTTCAACTCAAGTTTGTTTTCAAACTGCTGCCCAATATATATTTCTTCTGAGCTACTTATTACTTTCAAAGGTTAGTTAAACAATAACTTAACAGATTATACTTGAAAATTTAAATCCACTTAAATTACCTGTAGAAGAATGACTTGGATAATGACTCGGTTCTTCCTTCACGACATCATCGGCGGTGAACTCGGGTGCTTTCCATGAATAAGGAACGACAGGTGATCCGATCATCGGAGGCTCACGTTGACATTGACCCGGTGGTTCACAATGACCCGTTGGTACTGTAAACGTTTCCACAAACTCTTCATATTCTTATGGATTGACGAATTCCTCAAATTCTTCACCTCTACCATTGTTATCTCCATCATATTCGTCACTATTCTCTTCATCACCTTCGCCACCTTCGTATCCATCACCTTCGCCACCTTCGTATTCACCACCTTCGCCAACTTTATATTCATCACCTTCGTCACTATTGTGTCCATCATATTCGTCGCTGTTGTGATTACAATCTCAATCACACATGTATACTTCGTCACCGTTTTTGGCACCCTTGTACTCGTTAAACAAGTAATCGTCACAGCCACCGTCTTTGTTTTCAATTATAGGATCATTTTGTCGATCCTCGATAACAAGAGTATTTCGTCTCTTCTTCGGTTCATTGCGAGACACTCTTCCAACTTCCACATCTTTCCCTTTACATACTCCTCCATACTCAATAGGCGCAATGATCTGTTTCGGTACCAAACTTACACAAAGTGAAAATCTATTACGATATGTGTGCTTCATAAAATACGAAACATCACCATTGTCCTTCAAAATGGCACGACCCATCAGAATTGTACCGATTGTGTATGGGACTTCGAGTTTTAAGTCGAACGCGAATCTGTCTAACTCGAGCTTCTCGTATAAAAAAATCTACTAACTTCGTGTACGTTACCTCTTTTGGAACTTCGAATGCACGCGTATCTGCATTGGTGAAAATCCATAGGTGTCCTTCCTTCTCCGAAGTGCCGTGAACCATGACAAAAACTGAAAAAAAAACAGTCAAACTATGCAAAATTAGCTTATCTATCGTACAACATCGTACAGAGTTTCATCGTACAACATCGTACAACATCGTACAGACCGTAATTTTTTTTTTTCTTCCAAATTTCATCGTACAAAAAATTTAAATCTCATCCTATCATATCGTATACCATCATACAAAAAAGTTAAAACTCAGATTTTGGACTATGTTTTCAGATCTGATCGATTTTTACTGCTACATTCTATCATATACAATCATAAACTTTGTAAAAATGATTAGGTTAGCAATCTTACCCACGATTCTTTTGAAATCTGCTTAAGTAGGGAGGATTTTAGTGGATTTGAGTGTGAGAGAGAAGATTGAAATGATAAAAATGAAGAGTGAGAGATGTATACGGTTCATAAGGGTATTTTTGAACGATTTTGGGTCAAAAGTCCATTTTTAGATATTTTTCAAAATTAAGGTCTAATCTTGATATTTAATCAATTATTGAGTCTAATTAATGAAATTTCTCAAAAGAACCGAAGAAGGAGAAGAAAGTGAGGAGGAGAGAGAAAAAAAACTATTTATATGACCAAACTTTAGGAATTTATTCATTAAATCATTTTGTCCTCTCATAACCTCAAACCAACCCCACTTCAGAAATTCCTTTCAAATGGGTCCTGAATATTGTTATAATTATATCCTTCATCACATAATTATTTAATTAAATCCGTGACCGATCGGATTTTAATTTTATGATTAAACCGAGAATTTTTTCGTTCGTTCTCAATTAATTTAGATATATTTAAGGTTTCTCGGAAATAATTCTCATCTTTGAGAATTTATTTCTTAAATTAAATTCTGGAATATCTCTTTGGAAAATAATTTATTATTCGAGACGAACTCGATAAATCTTTTATTTATTCCGAGATTTTCCATTACCTTAAAATAATTTAAATTAATTCGATAAACTTATATGACCATAATTCACTCAAGAATTTAATTGTAACGACGGAAGCTCGTTCATTAAATATGAATTTACAAGTCGAGTGATTTAAAAGTTTATCATTTACAATAGCATCTAGTTTAGTTGTGTTTAAGTGACTTTAATTTCTATTTTTGGACTTGAAAATATGTTTTCAGGCATCTATTTTTGGAACATGTTTTTAAATATTGAGGACATGTTGGAAATATTGTGTTTAGGCCGCTCCTGTGTCTATTTAGATTTTATGCCTTCTTTTGGTACAATGAATACGAAAGAATATGAATGATTATGGAAGCATGTGAATGAATATACACAGATTATTTGTTATTTTTGACCTGATTATGTGTTATTTTTTACCTGCGCTGAATACAATAAATATGAATGGGACAATATATACAGAGATTATATGTAATTAGAGTTGAATGTAACAATGACTTTAAGAACACTTTCATTTCACTACAAAAAACAAGAACTGAGTAAAACTTGCACAGTAAACATACAATATCTTAATTCTACAAATAGGACAAACCCAATGAAAACACCAACAAACATGACACAAAGAGTTATACAAGCAACCTACATCTTACAGTTTTGTTGCTTCTTCTCGGGTCTTCATTGTTTGCACTAAATCCTTTAATTTGTTCATCGATTTTCTGAGTTCCCCAACCGCCATTTGTAATTGATTAATTTTCCTTATCAGACTTGGAATCACATGCTTAGCTTTTGCACATTTCTGGGTCAATCCACATAAAACAATCACAGCTTCCATTTGTCTGAAGAACACACAACAGATTTCCATAATAAACAACCAAACTAGATAAAAATAAAAAGAGAAGAATTTTGACGTTACCTTTCTCTTATAGCAGCTTATAAATCTCTTCCCATGACTCAAATCCGCCCACAACGTTTCAACCCAAGACACGCCACAAATACAGCTCTCTTATGGTTTCTCCATCAAACCCGAGTTCGTGTTCGATGAGGCTACTGAAGACGAGCCTCACCATCAAACTTGAGTCCCATACGATAAAGACAAGCTTTCATTTGCCATCGATTCCTGAAGAAGACCCTCCACGCTCGAGGATTTCATATCCAGTGAATAAGAAGAGAAGGCAAGCTAGGGATTTGAAAACGAAATTGGGAATTTAACACTCCTCGTGTATTCTTTATATTCATTAATTGATTTTTATCATTGTTTTTCTATTCTTTTTATTATATCAGATCATTTTTAATCATTTTTAATAAAAAAAAAGCATTGTAGTTTAATAGCCAACAAAAATATTAATGTTTTTGGAAATAGTCAACGTTTGCAAACTTTTGGAAAAATAGCCAAACAGCCTATGTGGCATAAGTGATAGCTAATAAAAATAAGTTTTATGACTTTAACTTTTTAAATTCGTCACTTTCTCTCTCCTGATTTTGAATTCGTCACTTTCACTCTCCTATTTTCTTTCATACATTTTTTTTCATAACTTCAAAAATCCATATATATCTCATATGAACTCGAAATTGAGTGATTTAAAATCATACGGATTCGTGACGCCGAGTTCAAAAATAGATCCATTGTGTGTGATGAAAAATCATGTTTAGTGCATCATCTTTACGTGTGTTTGTAATGACCTTTCCAGGATTATTCAATAAATTTCCATTTATTTCCAGATGATTTCCGAAAATTTTCAGTTATTTCCATATCTAAGGTAGTAACGTGATTTTTCTACATCTATGGCATTAAAAATTATTTTTCATCCAACATAGGTCTATTTTTTAATATCTCGACGCTATGTTGGATGTTTTTCCATAACTTTATAAACGTTGGCTAAATCCCAAATGTTAAGATTAAGATGACTTAGTAAGTTACAAATTAAAAAAAAAAAATATGTGCAACATATTAAAGTGAATCGTATCGCTACACATGTAATACCTTTTAAATTTAACATCTGAAATACTTACGGCGCTCTAAAATCATAACATTAAGTATATTTGCAAAAAAAAAATTAGGTATATAAGTATCAATTTATGAAAACTTTTAAGTATTTTTGTTGATATTAACTTTTTTTTTTTTTAATAAAAAAGAATATTATAAAGAGATATATAGTGGATGAAATTTGCAATAATATAATGTTTAAAAGGTAAAAATATGATTTGAAAGTTCGTGGACCAACTATCATAATTCAGGGACAAATATAACTTAAAAATTAAGAGCGGATGTGACTGTAATAATTTCAAGGAGAAGCCCTTGATCTAAAAACAAAAGCAACTGCCGAGTTTCTATGCTTGGCTTTCTCTTTCCTCTCCGTCGCTCAATTCCTTCCCAGTCACATCTGCCGAGTGTACTAGGCCTCGAAACGCACCGCGAGCGAGTCCCCGACGTCGTGTTTAATCATTACTAGTCTGAGCTTCGCGAGGTACAGCCCGACCTCAACGTTCACCTCCGTGGCCCGCTGACGGTACAAGCCACGGCCTTCCGTTTATTTTCTGTATCGCCATGTTTGCGAAGCGATTCTTGCACAGAGGGGTTCACGGTCCTCAGGTATCACTGCGATCGTCCGTTTCTCAAGAATACACGCTCGTCCAAGCTAGATTTCAATTGCTTTTAAAGCTGTGTCGTGGCCTTAGGGTTTTTTTATAACGATGCAAATTAGGATTACTTAGGATCAATGTTATTCGTACTATTATTTTTCTGCGGTTATGGAAGTTACTTGATTGGTATTGCTATTGTTATTGGTTTGTTCAAAGTTTTCGAATGCCAAACTTTCTAAAAATGCGTAAATGAAATGGAAAGACTGTTTATAGTTACTTACGTGATTTTAATTAACCGATTCATCTCATCAGTTTAATAGCCGATTTCCTTAGCATCAATTTGATGTGAAATATGATGAAATTCTTGAACTTTTCGCTTATTCATTGATTTGCTAATTCTTCTCCACAATAGTGCTATAGGCGTTGGAGTTAAAATTTTCAAGCTAATTTTGATTGACATGGTTTTATTTTTCTTCATAGCAGAGCGTGCAACAGAAGGGTTTAAAAGAGACAGATTTGGACGTGCAAATCACAGCTCACTATGGCATCCCGTCAACGTCCTCTCTTCTTGCTTTTGATCCCATTCAACGTCTTTTAGCCATTGGGACGCTGTGAGTTGATATCTATTCCACTTATCCCGTAGCTTACCAGCATTGTTTCTTACTTATTTGAGTATGAGCTACAAGCTATAGAGTCTAGAATGAGCGTGGGGCTCAATTTTAAAATTATGTGACCTATGAAAGCTAAAACATAAACCAAGGCTAGACCTTGATAAAGTACTTAGGTTAAAGAAGCATCGAATCCTAGGGTCTTCACTACGTGCTTACAAGAATGTTCCTCGTTCTTGATGGATTCTTGAGAGAAGAAAGAAAACATGAACTATTTGGGTGCGAGGGTCTTCCCCCTAGCGCACTTTGCACTCTGACTCAAGATTAGTGTGATTGTAGTGTATGTTCGTTAGGATAGTCTCGTTGAGAATTATGTGTCAAGAGTTTTAGTGTCTAGGAATTTGTTACCTCTCTTATCGGGATGATGAGGTATTTATAAGTATTTGCACGAATGATGATCAGCCATGGGCGGCTCGATCGTGACCTGTGTGGCCGGATGGCCAAGGCCTACCTGGCCGGATGGTCGAGGCCTACCCAGTTAGACGGCCGTGTCCTTGCCTAGCCGGGTGGCCAAAGCCATCGTGCGGGCAATGGCCAAGGCCTTTGTGTGGGCCATGGCCCGGCATCGAGGCCTTGTGTGGGCAAAAGTTTTTTGTGGACCCTCTCCTCCTGGCTGCTTTTAGCGGTGGTGAATCGTCTTTTAGGGTTTCAGGAATCACCCCATAACACATTGATTTCCCTTGGCAAGAAGTTGCTGCTCATTATCTCTCTACTAGGCCATGGTTGATACTTCAACATAATCCCCATTTTAGGTAAGCCAGATTATTGGGACCTAATCAGCTCCTGTGTAGAAGTCGTCTTAATGCTAATCTTGAAGTGTAAGAGTGCTCGAACAAATTGAAATCGAAGATGCTACGAGCTAAGGAAGGAGACGGCAACTCCAAATTCTCTAACTCCTTTGTCACTGGGCAAGGGCAAGAATGGAATATGGAAGCTTGAGCAAATGATGGATTAGTGATTGAAGTAAGACCGATATTGTGAATAGCGTCAACTGTTTTTTGAAAAGTTGTACACGTCTAATCCTCCACCCGCCAAATGTTTGGATGACATTGGATGGGATCCCACCTAAGTGGAGAGTGTTGTAGTGCTGTCCTGAGAGTTCGATGAATTGGAACTTTAAGAGGCGGCATTCTCTTGTGCTCGAGATAAATTACGAGCACTTAGATGGGTTCTCTGTGGACATTTTTTTAGGAGTTTTTGAACATTATTATGAAGGATTTGAGCAGAATTTTCCAAAATTTTTGGAGCAACGATATTATCGACGTATACAACTTTTCAACAAGATAATCTTTGACCTTTCCCTGATTGATCCTCCGTTCCACAATGGAGAGTTCACATGGTCAAATTTCAGGGAATGTCCCACGTGTTCACGTCTAGACAGATTCCTCTTCACAACAACATGGAGGGGTATCTTCCCTTTCTGTTTACAAGAGATCCAATTTAGGGGTGTTTCGGACCATTTCCCAATCACGATTACTACAGAATCGGCCAAATGGGGCATACATACTACCGATTGCGAATCTTTTGCCAAATCTTTCTCTCCAAAAACTCCAGTCGTTTCCGTGGAGGCTCCAAAAGAAATCCATTCTGAAATGAGCCGCTTTCCAGAAGAGTTTGATTCGGCCATTTCCGTAAGAGCAAGGAGCGCGGGTAGTTACGCAAAGACTCGTCGTCCAAAAGAGCGCGGATCTTTCCGCAATGGGGTTATTGATAGGTGGAACACTTATACGACTTAAAAGAAGAGGTCACCGATCATCAGGAGGGATTGTCTAGATTATTATAGCGACAGTGAGGTGGAAGGGAGGAAAAAAGATGCCTTCGACAAGACTTTTTCGCGTAGATGGTGGCTCGGTAATCAGGAGGCGGAGTCGGCTTTCCATCCTCCGCCTCTTGGTCTTGACGAAGACGACAAAATTGATCCAACACAAGATAGTCTTCTGGAAACTCAAGACGTGGTCTCGTCCCCGACGGAAGGCTCTTCGAAGGAGTCTATTGGGCCCTCCGAAGATATCCCGAGCGATGACTCTTCAGAGTGTTTAGAAGGTATTGCCGAAATGCTCGGATCTGGTTCATCGACATCATCGTCCGACGGCTCGCCCCCCATCGAACCGAACCTAAACTCTCAGGTATCACCACTTTTATCTACTTCAGTTATACTATATTCTAGTGCAGGTAGGGGCGGACGAGTACAACGACATATCAGCAAAAACCACGATGGTGGGTCCACTCAAAAGAAAAGTAGTTCCAAGATTTCAAAAAAGAAAAAAAGAGAACCGAGGAAATTGGAATTCGATATGAGCTTCGGTAAGGCTATAAGCTCCGGGAGGAAGCCTGTTTGTAAATGAAGATCGTCTCATGGAATGTCAGAGGGATTGGTCACCCTGATAAGAGAAGAGGAATAAAATCTTTGGTCTGCAAGATCAACCCAGATATCCTTGTCCTTTTGGAGACCAAAAGATCAAAAATCGATAGACGGTTCGTAGGAAGTGTGGAGTTCTAGGTGGGATCCTTCCGTCAATCGGAGCAGGAAGTGGGATCGTTATTATATGGGACTCAAGAAGAGTGTCGGTTGTGGAGAGCTTAGTAGGGGATTTTTCGGTTTCAATTAATATAGAGAATGACGACCTTCCGTGGTGGTTCTCCGGGATTTATGGATCGTGTCGATCCGCTGGTAGATCAGAATTCTGGGATGAGTTAGCAGGGCTGGGTGAGATATGTGGCTCTCGTTGGTGTGTCGGAGGGGATTTCAACGTCATCAGATTTGCCGCAGAGAAAAATAAACCAATAAGAGCTAGACGAAGCATGAGACTTTTCAACGAGATCATCTCCGACCTTTCCTTGACTGATCCTCCGCTCCACAATGGAGAGTTCACATGGTCAAACTTTAGGGAAAGCCCCACGTGTTCACGTCTAGACAGATTCCTCTTCACAACAGGTTGGAGGGGTATATTCCCGTACTGTTTACAAGAGGTCCAATTTAGGGGTGTTCTGATCACTTTCCAATCACGATTACCACAGAACCGGTCAAATGGGGCCCATGTCCTTTCAGATTGGACAACGAGTAGTTGGAACACCCCGATTTCAAGGCTTTGGTCGTCAGCTCGTGGTTGGAACCCGAATTATGGGGAAGCTCTATGGTCTAAAGAAGAAAATCAAAGCATGGGCATCTGGTGAAAAAGAAAGAAAGATAGGCCAAAAATTGAAAATCGAAAAGGAAATTCGCGCTTTAGATAGAAAGGAGGTTGGTCCCGACTGGTCGGAAGAAAACCGCTTCAAAAGGGCCTTTTTGAAACGACATTTGGATAGTATTCTCGAGAATGAGGAAAGGATTGCTAGGATGAAGTCGAAAGTTGCATGGGCCAAACATGGAGATGGTAATACGAGTCTCTTCCATTCTCTCTTGAGTGCGAGAAAGGCCAAGAATTCCATTTGGAAGTTGGAAAAGGCGGATGGGACCATCACGGTCAATGAGGCTGAAATCGTCGAAGAAATTAACAGTTTGTTCGAAATTTTGTACCGGGCGAACCCATCTACGAGAGGAGTGGAACGACATTCTTTGGCAGCCTATGGACTCCAATATCGCTGAAAACCTCTCACGACCTTTCGAAGAAGAAGAGATAAAAAGAGTGGTTTTTGGTTCTGCGAGGAATAAATCTCTCGGACCGGATGGTTTCTCCATGGCGTTTTTCCAGGATTTTTGGAAGATCCTCAAGGCCGATGTGCTTCAATTCTTTAGCGAGTTTTGGGAATCGGGTACAATAAACAAAAGTGTAAACGAGACCTTCATATGCTTGATTCCAAAAAAACTCAATGCCAGTAGAGCTAAGAATTTCAGACCAATCAGCCTGGTAACAGGATTGTACAAAATTTTGGCAAAAGTATTGGCAGAAAGAATCAAAACAATTTTGGACAAAATTATTTCACCTTTCCAAGGTGCTTTTGTTAAAGGACGTCAAATCGCACATATGATCCTTATTACAAACGAGGTGGTTGAGGAAACCAAGAGGTCGGGGAGGAAAGGAGCAGTTTTTAAAATAGATTTTGAGAAAGCTTACAATATGGTGGAATGAGACTTTATTGACTTCGTCGTGGACATGAAATGTTTCGACGAAAGATGGAGAAAATGAATTAAAGGATGTCTTTCATCGGTCTCCTTCTCTATCATCATAAACGGGAAAGATAGGAATCATTTTTCGAGCTCGAGAGGTATGCGCCAAGGACACCCTATCTCGCATTTCCTTTTCATCTTAGTCGCGGATGCGATGTCCAAAAGAATTCTACGAGGTGTGGAAAGAGAATCTTTCAGACCCCTCGAGATAGGCTCCCCGAGTTTGAGTCTCTCCCATCTACAGTTCGCGGTTGACACTCTTATCTTTGGGGTTTTCGATATACAAAGTTGGGCAAACCTTGTAGACATCATTCGTGACTTTTGCAAAGACTCGGGACTTAAAGTCAATATTGAGAAAAGTAGTTTGGTTGGTATTAAATGCGAAGTAGAGGAAAGTGAGAGTCTCGCAGCTTCTCTCGGTTGTCAAAAGCTGGATTGGCCTATCACCTATCT
This sequence comes from Urtica dioica subsp. dioica, assembly GCF_054948205.1. Lineage (NCBI taxonomy): Eukaryota > Viridiplantae > Streptophyta > Magnoliopsida > Rosales > Urticaceae > Urtica > Urtica dioica. The sequence continues at coordinate 13,397,542 of NC_142757.1, forward strand.
TGGATTACCCCTTGGAGACAACCCGATGAGCAAATCTTTCTGGGACCCCGTACTCTTCAAGGTTGCTAAGAGATTCGCTGGGTGGAAGAGAGGCTTTCTTTCGAAAGGCGGGAAATTGACACTCATACAATCGGTGTTATTTGCCCTACCGACCTATTTCATGTCAATCTTCAAGATGCCCAGAGGGGTAGCTGACGAAATGGAGAAAATTATGAAATGTTTCTTTTGGGAAGGATTCGAAAACCAGAAAAGGCGGGCAGCGGTTTCTTGGGATGAGTGTTGCAAGCCAAAACAGGCGGGAGGTTTGGGGATTGGGAGACTAGTTGCGAAAAACAATTCTTTGCTTGCGAAATGGCTTTGGCGCTTCCCAATCGAGCCGAACGAGTTGTCGCATAAGGTGATAAAAGCAATATACGGAATTCAAGAAAACAGATGGGATCCGGGGCCTGCAACGGGACGCACCCTAAGGAGTCCGTGGAAATCCATTTTCTCAATCCAAGAGGAATTTTTTAAGCGGTGCTCATGGATAGTACGAGACGGAAATAAAGTTAGGTTTTGGGAGGATGTTTGGTGCGACAGTGAGACTCTGGAATCACGCTTCCCCGGGTTATTCCTTTTAAGCTCTCTTTAAAATGTGCCAATCAGGCAAATGGTCTCTAACCCTCTTACAAGTACTATCGAGTGCAACTTCAACTTCTCACGAAACTTAACAGATAGAGAGGCCTTGGAATATGCGCAGGTGATGGACTCTCTAGAGTCAGTTTCCCTCGGGGACGGGGTAGAGGATCGGAGGGTTTGGTTGGATGACTCGGAGGAGTTCTCGGTAAAAGCTATGCATGCTGCACTCGCGTCTCCGGGACCGACCACTACAGTGCCTTTCTACAGAACAGTATGGAAGTGCGCTGCCCTAAAAAAAGTTCAAATTTTCGGGTGGAGACTGGCACGCAAAAGAATAAACACGGCAGACGTCATTCAAAAGCAGAATCCTCCCCAGGCCCTTTCCCCGAGCTGTTGTATCCTCGGTCACAGAGCAGCGGAGGACATTCATCACCTTTTCGTCGACTGTCCAGCAGCCTCAAGCATTTGGAAGTGGCTCTTCGGGAAGTTAAACATTAATGCCTCTTCGATTGTTCTTTCTGATTTTTTCTTGCTTCACGAGACACCGGGGAAGAACAATCGTTGGAAGGAGGTGGTTAAAACAGGAGTGCTGGCAGGCTTTTGGGCTCAGTGGCTAAGCAGGAATAAATGTATTTTTTAGAACGAGGGATGGTGTCAAGAAGGAGTCCGGGAAGTTCTCAATCGGAACATTGCTCTCTGGCTTCACATTGCTTGCAAGGATTTTAAAAAATACTCTTTGGTGGACCTTCAGAGAGACTGGAGTAGTGCTATATAGACCTCCCGGTTTACATAGAAATCTTTTGGATATAATTTTAGGTTTTTTTTTGTACCTTTTTCTGACCGACCTCCTAGTTTGTTTTCTGACCGACCACCATTGGCATTTTTAGCCTGTTAATATAAGATTCTTGTTTAAAAAAAAAATTCTCTATCATCATTAATGGAAAAGATACGAATCATTTTTCGAGGTCGAGAGGTTTGAACCAAGGAGACCCTATCTCGCCTTTCCTCTTCATCTTAGTTGCGGATGCGATATCGAGAAGAGTACTTCGAGGTGTGGAAAACGAATCTTTTAGACCCCTCGATGTAGGCTCCCTGAGATTGAGTCTCTCCCATCTACAGTTCGCGGACGATACTCTCACCTTTGGAGATTTCAATATTCAAAGTTGGGCAATCCTTTTAGATATCATTCAAGACTTTTGCAAAGACTCAGGCTTTAAAGTCAATATTGAGAAAAGTTGTGTGATTGACATTAACAGTGAAGCAGGGAAAAGTGAGTCTCGCAGCTTCTCTCGGTTGTCAAAAGTTGGTTTGGCCGATCACCTATCTTGATTTACCCCTTGGAGACAACCTTAGGAGCAAATTTTTTTGGGACCCCATGCTCCTCAAGGTTGCAAAGAGACTCGTTGGCTGGAAGCGAGGCTTTCTTTCAAAAGGAGAGAAATTTACCTTCATACAATCGGTGTTATTAGCCTTACCGACATATTTCATGTCAGTTTTTAAAATGTCCATAGGGGTAGCCGACGAAATGGAGAAAATTATGAAATGTTTCTTCTGGGAAGGATTCGAAACCAAAAAAGGCGGACAACAGTACCTTGGGACGAGTGTTGAAGCCAAAAGAGGCGGGAGGTTTGGGGATTGGGAGACTAGTTGCGAAAAATATTTCTTTGCTCGCGAAATGGCTTTGGCACTTCCCGATCGAGCTAGAGGAGTTGTGGAATAAGGTGATAAAAGCAATCTACGGTATTCAAGAAAATTGATGGGATTCGGGACCTGCAACGAGACGCACCCTAAGGAGTCCTTGGAAATCCATTTTCTTGATCATAGAAGAATTTTTTAAGCGATGCACGTGGATAGTATGAGACGGTAATAAGGTCAGGTTTGGGAGGATGTTTGATGCGGTGGTGAGGCTCTGGAATCACGCTTCCCTGGTTTATTCCGTTTACGCTCTTAAAAATGTGCCAATTAGGCAAATGGTCTAACCCTTTTACAGGTGCTATCGAGTGGAATTTCAACTTCTCACGGAACTCAACAGATAGAGGCCTCGGAATATGCGCAGCTGATGGACTCCCTAGAGTCAGCTTCCCTCGAGGACGGGGTCGAGGATCGGAGGGATTGGTTGGATGACTCGGAGGAGTTCTCGGTAAAAGTTATGCATGCTGCACTCGCGTCTCCGGGACCGACTAATTCAGTGCCTTTCTACGAAACAGTATGGAAGTGTGCTGCCCTAAAAAAAGTTCAAATTTTCGGGTGGAGACTGGCACGCAAAAGAATAAACACATCGGACATCATTCAAAGGCAGAGTCCTCACCGGGCCTTTTCCCCGAGCTGCTGTATCCTCTGTCACAGAGCAGCGAAGGACATTCACCATCTTTTCGTAGACTGTCCAGCAGCCTCAAGCATATGGAAGTGGCTCTTCAGGAAGCTAAACATTAATGCCTCATCGATAGTTCTCCTATACGATTTTTTCTTGCTTCACGAGACATCGGGGAAGAACAATCGTTGGAAGGCGGCGGCTAAAACGAGGGTGCTGGCAAGCTTTTGGGCTATATGGCTAAGCAGGAACAAATGTGTTTTTGAGAACGATGGGTGGTGTCAAGGTGTCCTGGAAATTCTCAATTGAAACATTGCTCTTTGGATTCACAATGCTTGGAACTCTTTTGGATATAAATATTTAGGATTTTCTTTTGTAATTTCGCTACCTTTACTGACCGACCTCCCGATTTGTTGTGGGAGGTTACGATTCGGTCTGGAGATCTGTTTACTATCTTTTTTTGTAAATTGGCGTTCAACTTGTCATTATAAGACTCTTGTTTTAAAAAAAAGGACTCGTACTATTTCATCCCAAAAAGGTAAATTCCATTACGGTGATGGAGTTTTGGGCCAGTGTTATTGAACTTTTGCAGAATGTCCCATTTTCTTTTCTTGAGACGGTTGCTTTGTTCTTGCGCCTGCATGTTACCAACTTCCCCCACACATAGGTACAATATTCAATAGTTGACCTTCTATCATACGGCAGCCAACCCAATTCGTTTTTTTAAAAGAATCTTATATTAATAGGCTAAAAATGCCAATTTACAAAAAGGGAGAGCAAAACGCGCTCCAGATCGATTCAGAACCTCCCACAACAAACCAGGAGGTCGGTCAGTAAATGATACCAAAATTACAGAAGAAAACCTAAATATTATATCCAAAAGATTTCCCGGGTTTAGCCTGTGTTTGCCCTATGAAAACTGAGACTGTTAATGCTTTTGTGACCTTCTCGGATGAATTTTTGGGTAGAGTTGATTGGGATTTTAAATTCCTTAGGAATCTCTCGAATAGGTAAGCCATTGAGCATGCGGAGACGATCCATTTGCTTGAACTGATTTCTCTCTGGAATGGTTTTCAAGATCAAAGCCCGAGAAGGAAAGTGTTCTGGGACCCGATTTTGGCTAAAGTGATGAAAAGTCTCGACAGTTGGAAACGAGGCTTCCTTTTCAAGGGCGGGAAGATGACGCTTATCAACGCCGTCCTCTCCGCGCTCCTGAATTTATGTTGATTTAAAAAATGCTGGTGGGGGTCCTTGCGAATATCGATAAAATCATGAAACGATTCTTTTGGGAATGGTTTGAGGATGGTCGCTCGCGCTGCAGTGGCGTGGGATATGTGGTCTTCTCAAGAACAAAGGGGGACTAGGTTTTGGGACTCTTTTGGATAAGAATATTGCCCTTCTCGCGAAATGGTTGTAGCATTTTCCGCTCGAAGAAGACGCCTTGTGGAACTCATCCCAATGGATGGGACCTGGGAGATTCGAAGGACTGCACGTTTCACAGCCCTTGGTGTTTATTTCGCATGTTCGTGAGGGTTTTTTTAGACGTTCTTGGAAGGTTTTTGACGGATCTATATTGCGCTTTTGGGAGGACTTGTGGTGCGGTGAAATGTGCTTGAAAGATTGCTTTCCGGGGCTGGCCGGACTCTGCCCTTTTCAGAACGCTCCTATCAACAGATTTGTCTCTCCGTCTCCCTGTTTTCCTGATCAGGTTGATTTAGATTTTAGTTTTCCTAGGGATTTGACAATTAGAGAGCCGTACGAAGCTACTGTTGATGGGGCTCTTGGAATCTTTCAAGTTATGGGAGGGGCTTGAAGATCGACGCATGTGGTTAGGTGACGAAGATGTTTTCTAGGTTAACTCCATGGTGGCGAACCTCCCCCGCTGCCTCTCTGCCCCATGTTCCTTTTTTCGAAGTGGTTTGGAAAGCTCTGGTTTCGAACAAGGTCCAAATCTTACCTTGGTTGGTGGCTATCAAGAGAGTGAAAACCGCGGATCTAGTTCAAAAGCTCAACCACGCCTCTCTTTGTCGCCGAACACATGCCATCTATGTCTTAGAGCGTGCGAAGATGTTGATCACCTTTTCCTTCGGTGTAGCGTGACCTCTGAAGTATGGCGTTGGCTGTTCTCCAAGTTGGGTTTCGATAGAGGCCCTGTTTCCGTCGAGTGTTTGCTGGAGACTCACGCTTCGCCCGGTTTCAATTCCGAATGGGTCGCAACTGCTAAGACCGGTGTTGTGGCTGGGTTATGGTGCATCTGGAACACTCGGAACAAACCTATCTTCAACGACGACCATTGGAATTTGAATAGGTTGATCGAAAACATAAATCATTGTATCGCCCTCTGGTTCTTTTTGTCATGTAATGAGTTCAAGTCATCTTTAGCGGACTTAGATAGGGATTGGTCCAGTGCTCTGTAATTCCCGCCTTTCAGGGTTTTTTGGTTTTTGTTTCCGGTTTCTTTGTTCTCTTTGTACTCTTCTCCGGCTTCGCCGTGATGTGTTAATAAAGTTCCAATGTTTCTTAAAAAAACAACGAGATGAAAATCTCAGCTCCAATTTTCCGACAACACATCTTTTGTGAGGCATCTAGATGGAAATGGGAAAATTTCATGGAAGTTGTGAACAGCTTTTGCGTAGCCTCAAGGCTTCAGACCAATATGGACAAAAGAAACTTTCTTGGTATTAACGTGAACCCTGCAGGGTCGGAGTCATACGCTGCCACATTGGGTTGTTCGGATGGCACATGGCCTATTTCTCATTTGAGGCATGCCTCCTGCTAATTGTCCTAGGTGGAAGGCGTTTTTTGGTCCAGTTGTGTCTAAGATTACTAAGTGGCTTTATGGTTGGTAAAAGGATTTTCTTTCCACAGGTGGGAAGCCAACTCTTATTCAGTCTATTCTTTTCGCACTTCCTACCTATTAAATAACCTTCTTTAAAATGCCGATCCGAGTTGTGAATGAAATCAAAAAGAAAATGCGCCAGTTTTTGAGGGAAAAATTTGATTGTTGGAATAGCCAAAGGGGGAGTGGTGTGGGATTTTTGTTGTAGACCCAAGGATAAAGGTGGTCTAAGTATTGGAAGGTTAGCTTTTATTGATAACGAGGCAAAAAAGCCTGTGAATACAAAAGAGTGACAAGGATGAAAGACCGAGAGGGACAGCCCAATGCCAATCCAGCACGCCGGCCGAAACCCTACATGACTTAACCCCCTACACAAGGAACAAAAGCCCGTTGATGTTATTGTTGCTCAGAAAATTCCGGAAAATTGTTGGCTTCATACAGTGTATTCTTTGGAGCTTTGTGACAATAGTGGGTTCCATACAAAGTCATAAGCTTGAGTTTCTTGCTAGAAAAGATTGTTTTGGTTAGAAAAGAAAAAGAAACAAAACTGAACTAAATTGAGAGAGTATATATTCTGGTGTCACGGGCCGAAAGTAAATCTTGCCAATTTTCCCAGTGAATTGATAGATTGGCACAAAGTTAATTTCTGGGAATTACGCCACTCACAACCAATTATAGTAACTAAACACAAAGCTAAAAAGAAGTGAATCATAAGACATCAGATAATAATGTCCCTGAATGTTACATTTCCCACACATTCAATTAACATTTTTTTCTTATCGTCAGGGATGGAAGGGTTAAAGTGATTGGTGGTGATGGTATTGAAGGACTTCTAATATCCCCAAAGCAACTTCCTTTCAAATACATAGAGGTATGCATACGTGGTGCTTATATTGCAATGCGTTTGTTATTTGCTATACATATGTATATATATATATATACACAGATATGTATATATACATATACATATATATATATATATATATATATATATATATTAATGTGATCAGAATTATATTAGATAATGCTAGATTAGCTAAGAATATATATATATATATATATATATATATATATATACATGACCATCACGGAAATCATATATATACATACATATATATATACATACATATATATATACATATATATATATATATAAATATATATATATATATATATATATATATATATATCTTCGACTCCACCAATCCTTCTACTTGAAATGGCTTTGCTGAAACCAGTGATGAAGAGATGAATAGTACAGAAATATTTTTTTTTTTAAAAGAAACTCTGATCTTTTATTGATAAAAACGGCTTGGCCGTAGAAATTACATAAAAGAGAGCTGAAGAAATATGAAAGCAGCTCTGAAAAAACAAAACAAATCCCTGCGCAGAGGGTTACAGAGCGCAGACCCAATCCCTAGCCAGATCGGAAAGAGAAAAAGCCTTAAAATCTTTACAATGAATGAAGCCATAAGGTTATACAGTGATTAATGTTGTCGACCATGCCGTCAGAGTTCCAAACCTCCTCGTTGAAAGCCATAAGGTTATACAGTGATTAATGTTGTCGACCATGCCGTCAGAGTTCCAAACCTCCTCGTTGAAAAGCCGTTTATTCCTCGTAGTCCAAATACACCACAAAGAAGATAAGACTCCGGTCGTAGCATTTACGGTCTATAGAATCAGGCAAGAAAGAAATTTCCAGCTTTTGGAAGAGCCAATTCCAGATCGCCTCCGCCACAGGACACCCATCGACTTCACGGAAAAAGCTTCCTTGTCTCCTAGCCAGACCCGGCGATCCTCAACTCCTTCCCAAAGCCTGAAAGACTCCAAGCTTTACATCATTTCGGCTGCTTCGCAAGATTCCCTAGTTGACAGATTTCTGGGGAAGTAGAAATCCCAATTAACAAGCTCTGGACACTTAGAAGAAAGGGAAGATTCCCTAGTTGACAGATTTCTGGGGAAGTAGAAATCCCAATTAACAAGCTCTGGACACTTAGAAGAAAGAGACGCGAAGCTTTGAATAGGAACGTTCTTGAGCAGACTGAGTCTGGCCAACCCTGGAAAACGCTCTTTGAAACACCTATCACCACACCACACATCTTCCCAAAAGCGAACCACCGATCCATTGAGAGCCCTCCAAGAGACGCGATTGAAGAATGCATCTCGAACTACCAAAACCGACTGCCACGGACTGCGAAAGGTGTGATCTACAGCCTCCCCCGGGTCCCAGCCGTTTGAAAGAGTGTGATCTAATCACCTTGTGCCAAAGTGCATCTTCTTCGAGAGGAAATCGCCATAGCCATTTGGCGAGAAGCGCGGTGTTCTTAACCACGATACTCCCGAAACCCAAACCTCCTTTTTCTTTAGGCTTCGAACAAATATCCCAAGCCACAGCAGCTCGGGAACGCCTCGATTCAAACCCTTCCCAGAAGAACCTTTTCATTATCTTCTCTATGTCGTCGGCCACTCCTTTTGGCATTTTAAAGACGGACACGTAGTACGTAGGAAGCGCTGAAAGAACCGCTCTAATAAGCGTCATTTTGGTCACCTTAGCCAACACCGGATCCCGAAAGCCTTTCCTTCTAGGGTTGTCCCCTAGTGGCATTCCCAAATAGCTAATCGGCCAAAAGGCAACTTGACAGCCCACAGCCTCGGCGACTGCCGAAATCTCTTCCTCCGAGCAATTGATGCCCACTATGTTGCTTTTTTCTATGTTGATGGCCAGTCTTGAAGCCTCGCAAAACTCCTTCACGTTCGAGAAAAGGACTTCCTAGTTCAACGGATCAGCCTCACTGAAGATCAGCGTATCATCTGCAAACTGGAGATGTGACATCTTGATAGCCCCCAACCCATTTCCGGGAGCCTTGAAACAACCTCTGCTCACACCTCTGGAAATACGACGCGAGAGCGCGTCCGCAACGAGAAGGAAGAGGAATGGGGATAAAGGGTCCCCCTGCCGAATTCCTCTCGTCCCGAGGAATCTATCGCGGGACTCACTAAATTGCCATCAATCCCTATTGAACACCTAAATTCCTTGTTTTCAAGTTTAAACTTGTCGACAAAGAGGTTAACACTACTTCCGACCATGTTTTCGTAGGAAAAGGGTGGTTAGAGAAGGGAAGGCGTTTGAGCAGAAAGAAGAGAGAGGAGAGAGAAGAGAGGAGAGCATTTTTTTACACTGTTTTAAGAGAAAAAATATAATAGGTTATTTTGGGAAGTGCTCGGCGACGGACGTTCGCGAGCGGGTGTTCAGTGGGCTACGTGAAGCCTCCCTAAATCTAAAAGAGAGTTAGGGTTCGGTTGCGTGGTGGACCGAACCACTGTCATACTGTTTAAATGGTTACGGAGGCTTGTGATGACTTTGTAGAGGCTTGTAACCGGGCTTATAGATCTGATATCCTTCACTTTGCTTGAAATGACCTTTTTAGGGATAAAACAAAGAAGGGTTTCATTAGTTATATTGTTGACGACCCCGCTATTCCGAAATTCAGTAAAAAATTTCATGAGGTCAGCCTTGATCACTTCCCAAAAATCCTGGAAAAAGTCGATGGAAAAGTCGTCGGGCCCCGGAGATTTTCCTCACGGACAGCCAAAGACTCCAACCTTGATCTCTTCCTCTTCTAAAGGCCTAGACAGCTCCGACGCACAAACAAGGTTGATTGGCTGCCAATCCACCTCATCCCATTCTATCGAGACCACCGGTTGAGCCGAAAACAGCGTGGTGAAGAAGCTGTTGATCTCCTCAACGATGAGGTTTTCATTGTCGATGAAAGAGCCATCCTCTCTTTCGAGCCTTCGGATAGCATTCTTTGATTTTCTAGCCGGCATAAGAGAATGAAAAAGTCTAGAGTTGTTGTCCCCTTCTTTAGCCCAAGCAATCTTCCCTTCGAGTCTAAGAGATCTCTCTTCTTCCTCTAAAATCCCCGCGAGCTTGATTTTAAGAAGAGATCTCTCGTTGCGCAGCTCGGTCGATCGAAACGCTTCTTCCTTTGCTTTGTCGAGCCTCTGGATATCTCTCTGAATACACAACTTTAGACCGGCCGCCTATTCCTTAATCTTTTCTTTAAGAATTTTAAGCTTTCGCATTAAGCAAAATCCTTCCCATCCTAGTTGTTGCTCTCTGCCCCATTCTTCTTGCACAAGTCTGCAAAATTCCTTATTGGCCAACCAAGAGTTGTCGAGTCTGAAGGGGCAGGGACCCCACTTTACCGGACAGGAGTTCAGAGTGATGGGGAAGTGGTCAGAAACTCCTCGAAACCAAATTTCTTGCACACTGAAAGGAAAGGAGGCCCTCCACCCTTATGTGTACAAAAACCGATCGATACGAGAGCAAATTGAGACTCCTCATAACGTCGACCAAGTGAAACTCCCGTTCGCCATGGGGGATTGAGGAGCTGGAGGTCATCTATTATCTCATTGAACAGCCTCATTGATCGCTAGCCCTTACCGGCGAGGAACGCTTGTGGGTGAAACGAACCACGTGAAAATCTTCCCCAACACACCAATCAGCCCTGCATATTTCCCTGAGCCCGGCCAACTCATGCCAAAACGCTCCACACTCTCCCTGGTGACACAGCCCATAGAGACCCAAGAACCACCAAGATGACTCTAGCTATCTCAATGGAGATTGAGTAGGAACCCACGAGATTATTCAACATATTGATTTTCATTGAGTCCCAAACCACGAGGACGCCTCCTGCTGAACCAAACGCAGGGAGATAGATCCATTCTTTGAATCTAGAATTCCAAAAATTGCCCACGAAACTTTTGTCAACTTTCGATCTACGAACCTCCTGGAGAACCATGATATCCGGTCTCACACTACAAATCAAAGACTTAATACCCCTCTTGTCGGAACTCCCCGAGCCCTTAACATTCCAGGAAAGAATCATCATTGATGAATAGACAAAAACCCAGCCTCCTTAGCTTTTCCAAAAGACATCTCAAATCCTAAATTGCGGAGTTCCCTGTCTCGGCCCTTAATTGTGAAAGGTTTACCAGACGTCTCAAAGCGCTGAACGGGGGAGTTAAAACCCTGTTGTGCGAAATCAGCTTCCTCAATCGGCATGCGAACATCTAGGGGGGGCTGGAAACTTCGGAGACAGACTTGCCTCATCTTCAAAAGGGATCACAGCCATTTGGTCCTCGCCGAAAACTAGAGGTAGCCCGCCCAAGCATTCCTCCGGGTCAAGGTTAACTTCATCGCCAGACGACGAAAAAGAAACCTAGGACGAACCTTCTTCCAGATCAGAAACAACGTCACTTTCTACCAAACCAACTTCTTCATCCCCTGCAATCTCGACACTCCCGGCAGCCGGATCACAGTCCGTCTCTATTCGGAACGTCGACGTAACCTCTAGGTCCTCTTTGCGGCGCCTAGAAAAAAAACCTTCTGTGGTTTCGATCTATCATCAGCTCCGAATCGCTGATGTAATCCACACCCGACTTTTGGATTTTTGAAACAATTTTTTTTTTTCGGCCAAGAAGTCTTCCCAACGCGATATTGTAGCTGATCTGGAAGCTAACTTGGCTTTAGGGCTCCACTTTTTTTAATGTGATCATAGGAGTGGCTAGGGCCCACTGAGTTAGATTTGGTTCTTCTATTTTCAACAGAAACATCAAGCCCAATTGGTTCAACTAAAAGGCCCAACTAAGATCGAGTCTTAGAGGAAACTTTAAGTTTACCGATTGGGCCAGAACAAAGATTTGGGCCTGCATAGGAACAACTGCCCAACTCCGTATTCTTTGGACCACGTGGAAAGGACGTAGAAGTATCTCCTATCCTTGCTTCTGGAATAAAAATCACGCGTTTCTCCTGAGAGCAATAATTAACAGCCGAAATTCCTTTGTTTTTTGGGTCCAATTCTGGGATTTGAACTATGTCATTAAAAACGCCGATTTTATCTCTCTCCAACCGAAAAATTATTAGCAACAATTTCGAGGAAACAAGGGACTTCTCCTTCTCGAACTCAGAGATTTCTACTTGCACGCATGCATGGGCAAACGTCGATTGAGACTCCTCCTTTGACTCCTGGCCCAGACCCGGTGAGCTCGCCGACGAACCCTCGTACCGAATCTCCTGGAACAAACCTGATGGTGCACCCAAATTAAAGATACCCAGGCGCAAGGATTTTCCGAGGAAGAAAATTGAGTCGACGAGCCCGTAAGCACTTCCTCTACACTTAATCTTGGCATATTGGAGGCATGAGAAATCGAGGGTTTCACTCGCGATCTCAATTAAACCACCAAGCCTAGCTCCAATCTTAGAAAAAGTGTCGTGGGTCCATCGGTCTAGAGGAAGACCCTCTATGCTAACCCAACTATTTTTCAGGAACACTTTTTGCCCCTTGCACAGTTCTTCGGGAGACCAAGGGCTGATGCTGGCAATCTCCCTCTTCTTCCTGACTATCACTAAAAGTGATAGAATGGCGGCTTTTTCTACTTCATCCACGCTCCAAACCACAGGTTTGTTGCCTGCTACCGGAGACCACATAAGGTTTTTTCCCAGCCTCTTGATTTATTGGAAAATGTCCTTCCAAAGATCTGCGCCTTCGTGTCTACAGACAAGCACAGTGACGCTCCAGTCTCGGACATTGTTATTCGCGCTGTTATAGAATATAATATTACATAATTATGATAGAATATTATGTAGTTATTAGGAGATTATTACGTAGTTATTAGAGAATATTTTGTTACCAATTACGTTACTATTTTTGTGTATAAATACTCGTAACTATGAATGACAAAGTCACAACCTTCATTCTCCAATTCTCTCTGATTGTTCCAAAGTGTTTTTGGGTTGATGTCATCTCTACTGCATGTTTTCTCATCAACCGTATGCCATCATCTGTTCTTCAAAGTCCGATTCCTTACAAAACACTATTCCCTCAAAAGCCTTTGTTTCCCGTTAATCCAAAAATCTTCGGTAGTACATGTTTTGTTCGGGATGTTCGTCCGGGTCTCACAAAATTAGATCCAAAATCCTTAAAATATGTGTTTTTGGGATACTCGTCTTCAAAAAGGGTATCGATGCTACTGTCTTTGTCTTCAAAGGTATCTTGTGTCTATCGATGTCATCTTTCTGAAACACTTACCGTACTTTACATCTGAGAAACCAACCTGGCCACCTCCCGAGGACGATGATCTATTAGTCTATTTCATTACTTTATCAGACGTTCCATCTCCCTCACAGATACCACCTCCTTTAGCACCTGACTCCACAGACACTATAGCACCTGACTCCACAGACACAATAGCACCTGACTCCACAAACACCACTGAACCTGCTCCTAGCTTTGCATCTCCTCCTCCGATCAAGATCTACACTCGTCGTGTCCGTCCGGTACCACACACGCTCATTGATCCTCCAGAGACATGTCCTACACTGGGTTCTTCGTCATCAGATCCACCTTCGATCGATGATCTTCCCATTGCATTACGCAAATGTAAACGACAGTGTACTTACCCCATCTCTTCCTATATCTCATATAATCTTTTGTCATCATCCTCATATGCCTCTGTTTCATCCCTCGACTCTATCACCATTCCTAAAACTGTTCGTGAGACATTAGATCATCTAGGTTGGCAGAAAGCAATGACAGAGGAAATGAATGCCTTAGATGACAATGGTACTTGGGAGTTGGTTACTCTTCCTTCAGGGGAACGAGCAATTGGATGTAAATGGGTTTTTACGGTCAAAATGAATCCAGATGGCACGCTTGATCGATTGAAGGCCCGCTTAGTCGCTAAAGGCTTTGCCCAGACATACGGCGTTGACTATTCCGATACCTTCTCTCCTGTTGCCAAACTGACATCCATTGACATCCGTCCGAGTCTTCATCTCCTTGGCAGCAACTCATGACTGGCACCTTCACCAACTTGACATAAAAAATGCATTTCTACACGGAGACCTACATGAATAAGTGTATGGAGCAACCTCCTGGTTTTGTTGCTCAGGGGGAGTGTGGCCATGTCTGTTGTCTTCGAAAAGCGTTGTATGGGCTGAAATAAAGCCCCCGTGCTTGGTTCGGAAGGTTTAGCCATGCCCTTGAAGAGTTTGGGTTTCGAAAGAGCTAATCTGACCACTCTGTATTTTTCAGGAGCGCAAAAGATGGTGTCATTCTCCTAATTGTTAATGTTAACGACATAATAGTTACATGGAGTGATACTACCGACATTTCTTCTCTCAAAGCATTCCTCCACACAGTTCCAAACAAAAGACTTGGGCACGTTAAAGTACTTCTTGGGTGTTGAAGTATCGAGAAGCAAAAAATGTATATACTTATCGCAAAGGAAGTATGTACTTGATTTGCTTTCCGAAACAGGAAAATTAGGTGCCAGACCATGCAGTGCCCCAATGACTCCTAACATGCAGCTTACTAAGGAGGGAGAACTAATGGATGATCTTGAAAGATATAGAAGATTGGTCGGCAAGTCGAACTACCTCACCGTTACTCGTCCAGACATTGCATTCTCCGTCAGCATAGTAAGTCAATTCTTGTCGTCCCCGACAGTTGATCATTGGGCAGCATTGGAACAGATCTTGTGCTACTTGAAAGGAGCACCAGGACGTGGAATCTTATACTCAAATCATGATCATACTCAAGTTGAATGCTTCACAGATGTAGACTATGGAGGGTCTAAGATAGACAGAAGATCAACTATTGGATATTGCGTATTTTTCGGGGGGAAACTTGGTCTCTTGGAAGAGCAAGAAGCAACATGACGTATCGAGATCAAGTGCGGAGTCGGAATACAGAGCGATGGCCCAAGGAACATGCGAGATAATGTGGATACATCAGCTATTGACTGAATTAAGCTTCAACGTCACTTTGCCATCGATATTATGGTGCGACAACCAAGTTGCCATCCATATTGCATCCAATCCAATTTTTTACGAGAGAACAAAACATATTGAGATCGACTGTCACTTTGTTCGCGAAAAGATTCAACAAGGCTCGATTTCCACCTCATGTAAAAATAGGCGATCAAATATGAGACATTTTCACGAAGGGCACTTAATAGGGTTCGGGTCGAATATCTTTGTAACAAGCTGGGCATGATTAACATATTTGCTCCAGTTTGAGGGGGAGTGTTATAGAATAGAATATTACATAATTATGATAGAATATTATGTAGTTATTAGGAGATTATTACGTAATTATTAGAGAATATTTTGTTACCAATTACGTTGCTATTTTTGTGTATAAATACCCAAAACTATGAATGAGAAAGTCACAACCTTCATTCTCCAATTCTCTTTGATCACACGCACTATTCCCTTTTCTGGAACTCCACGCATCCCTGGACGAAAGGTGCGGATCGAAGACTTATTTCCTCGGAGCAGAAGACGAAGAGAGAACTGGAGACTTTGCTGGCAATAACCTCTTTAAAACTCCGTCCATTCACCATCGAAACCTGGGAAAACCTTGACGGAGCCAGCTGTTCTGCTCCAGCTGTCGGTGTGCGCTGTGCGCTGTGCAATCTTCACATCTTCAAGAATCTTGATGAGCGAACGATCAAAAGCCTGCCAACCTTTAAGATTCCTTACCTTCAGGAACAAGGATGATTTTCCAATCAGCATTGGCCACCTTCAAAATTCTGATACACCTCCCCCTCTGATTCTCTAACACGTCGATAAGGAGAAAAATGTTGGCTGAGAAACGTAGACGGAAAAAAGCCGACTGGAAAGCTTCTGATATCTTCAGCGTCCAGTCTCTAATCCATGTTGCAGCATTTCTTTGGACAAAGATGCTGAAGAGTCTCCCTTTGCAATCCTCTTGAATCCTCACTAAATTGCCATCCTACCCTATTGAACACCTAAATTCCTTGTTTTAAAATTTTAACTTGTCGACAAAGAGGTTGACACTATTTCCGGCCATGTTTGCGTGAGAAAAGAGTGGTCAGAGAAGGGAAGGCGTTTGAGCAGAAAGAAGAGAGAAGAGAGAAGAGAGGAGAGCATTTTTCCGTAGGTATTGTATAGATAAATAAAACAAGTGAATAGTACAGATAAATATATATATATATATACATACAAATATATATATTTTTAATGAAACAATGGGTCTTTATATAGAAAACGGCATACATATCATATGTATATATTTAAGCACATCTCTCTCTCTCTCTATATATATATATACATATATATATAGATATATAAACATGATAGTTATACTAACATCTATCTGAGCATGAATTTGCATTTGTAACTTACTCATTCCTTTTCATTTTAATATTCCATTTGATGACACGTGTCCTTTTGGCAGTTTCTACAAAACCAGGGTTACCTGGTCACCATTTTGAATGACAATGATATTCAGGTGCATTTCTTATCACATTTAATTAATAATCAAGAATGGTGGTATATATCATCGAACAACTTCATGTCATACATCTTTCATAATTTCTCACCATGTAGCCGTATTTTCTTACTGTTAATTTTAATTGAAATAGTGTGATCAATTGTCACTAACCTTTGCGGAGACCTCGTTCTTGCAAAGCTGATTTGGAAGGGGAGAAAACCTAAAGGATTTTGATCCCCGATTTGTATGTTGTATATATATGTGGGACTTGGTACTTCGATTCTTTAGCGAGTTCTGGGAATTGGGCATAATAAATAAAAGTGTAAACGAGACTTTCATATGCTTGATACCAAAAAAGCTCAATGCCAGTAGAGCTAAGTATTTCAGACCAATCAGCTTGGTAACAGGATTGTACAAATTTTGGCAAAAGTATTGGCGGAAAGAATTAAAACAGTTTTGGACAAAATTATTTCCCCTTTCCAATGTGCTTTTTTTAAAGGACATCAAATCGCAGATATGATCCTTATTGCAAATGAGGTGGTTGAGGAAACCAAGAGGTCGAGGATGAAAGGAGCAGTCCTTAAAATAGATTTCGAGAAAGCTTACGATATGGTGGAATGAGACTTTATTGATTTCGTGATGGAAATGAAAGGTTTCGACGAAAGATGGAGAAAATGGAATAGAGAATGTCTTTCCTCGGTCTCCTTCTCTATCATCATAAACGGGAAAGACATGAATCATTTTTCGATCGAGGTTTGTGCGAAGAAGACCCTACCTAGTCTTTCCTTTTCATCTAAGCTGCGGATGCGATGTCCAGAAGAATACTTCGAGGTGTGGAAAACGAATCTTTCAGACCCCTCGAGGTAGGCTCCCCGATATTGAGTCTCTCTCATCTACAGTTCGCGGATGACACTCATCTTTGGGGTTTTCGATATTCAAAGTTGGGCAAACCTTGTAGATATCATTCGTGACATTTGCAAAGACTCAGGCCTTAAAGTCAATATTGAGAAAAGTAGTTTGGTTGGTATTAAGAGTGAAATGGAGGAAAGTGAGTCTCGCAGCTTCTCTCGGTTGTCAAAAGCTGGATTGGCCGATCAGCTATCTTGGATTACTCCTTGGTGACAACCCGAGGAGCAAATCTTTCTGGGACCCCGTACTCCTCAAGGTTGCAAAGAGACTCGCTGGATGGAAGCGAGGCTTTCTTTCGAAAGGCGGGAAATATACCCTCATACAATCGTTGTTATCTGCCCCTACTGACCTATTTCATGTCAGTCTTCAAAATGCCCACAGGGGTAGCCGACGAAATGGAGAAAATTATGAAATGTTTCTTTTGGGAAGGATTCGAAAACCAGAAAAGGCAGACAACGGTATCTTGGGACGAGTGTTGCAAGCCAAAAGAGGCGGGAGGTTTGGGGATTGGGAGACTAGTTGCGAAAAATATTTCTTTGCTCGCGAAATGGCTTTGGCGCTTCCCAATCGAGCTAGACGAGTTGTGGAATATGGTGATAAAAGCAATCTACAGTATTCAAGAAAATAGATGGGATTCGAGACCTGCTACGAGACGCACCCTAAGGAGTCCTTGGAAATCCATTTTCTCGGTCCAATAAGAATATTTTAAGCGATGCACGTGGATAGTACGAGACGGAAATAGGGTCAGGTTTTGGGAGGATGTTTGGAGCGGCGGTGAGGCTTTGGAATCACGCTTCCCTGGTTTATTCCGTTTAAGCTCTCTTAAAAATGTGCCAATTAGGCAAATGGTCTCTAACACTCTTACAGGTACTATCGAGTGGAATTTCAACTTCTCACGAAACTTAACACATGGAGAGGCCTTGGAATATGCGCAATTGATGGACTCCCTAGAGTCAGTTTCCCTCGGGGACGGGGTAGAGGATCAGAGGGCTTGGTTGGATGACGCGGAGGAGTTCTCGGTAAAAGCGATGCATGCTGCACTCGCGTCTTCGGGACCGACTAATTCAGTGCCTTTCTACAAAACAGTATGGAAGTGTGCTGCCCAAAAAAAATTCAAATTTTCGGGTGGAGACTGGCACGCAAAAGAATAAACACGGTGGATGTCATTCAAAGGCAGAATCCTCACCGGGTCCTTTCCTCGAGTTGTTGTATCCTCTGCCACAGAGCAGCGGAGAACATTCACCATCTTTTCGTAGACTGTCTAGCAGCCTCAAGCATTTGGAAGGGGCTTTTCGGGAAGTTAAACATTAATGCATCGTCGATAGTTCTTTATGATTTTTTCTTGCTTCACGAGACATCGGGGAAGAACAATCGTTGGAAGGCGGCGGTTAAAACGGAGGTGCTGGCAGGCTTTTGGGCTCTGTGGCTAAGCAGGAACACATGTATTTTTTAGAACGAGGGGTGGTGTCAAGGAGTTCAGGAAATTCTCAATCGGAACATTGCTCTTTGGCTTCACATTGCTTGCAAGGAGTTTAAAAATTACTCTTTGGCGGACTTACAGAGAGGCTGGAGTAGTGCTGTATTGACCTCCCGGTTTATATAAAATTCTTTAGGATATAATGAAAGTGAAACAAATATATGCGGAAAAGATAATTCTTCTCATTGATCGAATAGATATTTATACAGGTAAATAGACTAACTAAATCCCTAGTAATTAGGATCAGATAACTACAGAATAAAGATAGAATAAAACAGCTAATGTAAATCAAATATCTACTAATAATCAGGGATATTATTTCCTATATTTACAATAATAAATATATATACAAGACTGAGTCAAGACTCAGATTTATTCGACACTCCCCCTCAAGTTGGTGCAAATATATCGATCATGCCCAACTTGACAGTAAAATCTTCGAAGGCTTGTTGGTACAGCCCCTTCGTCAAAACATCTGCCAGTTGTTCCGTAGTAGGAACATATGGCATGCAAAGCTCTCCTCGTTCGAGTCTTTCTTTGATGAAATGTCGATCCACCTCGACGTGTTTCGTCCGATCATGCTGTACGGGGTTGTGAGCAATACTTATCGCAGATTTATTGTCACAGAACAGCTTCATTGGGCTGTCGTATTCGACCTTCAACTCTTCTAAGATGCTTCGAAGCCAAATCACCTCACAAACTCCTTGTGCCATTGCTCTGAACTTAGCCTCGGCACTGCTCCTAGCCACAACATTTTGTTTCTTACTCCTCCAAGTAACTAAATTCCCCCATACAAAAGTGCAATATGCTGATGTAGATCGCCGATTATCTACACAACCTGCCCAATCTGCGTCTGTAAACACTTCGATCTGTCGATTCTGATTTTTTCTGAAGAGAATACCTTTCCCAGGACTTCCTTAAAGTAATGGAGGATTCGGTAGACTGCTCTGAAATGATTTTCCGAGGGGCAGTGCATGTATTGACTCACTAATCCAACTGCGAAGGCAATGTCCAGCCTTGTGTGAGCTAGATAAATGAGTTTCCCAACCAGCTTTTGGTATCGAGTCTTGTCGACTGGTATGTCATTCTCATTTCGCTGAAGCTTGTGATTTGGGTCAACCGGTGTGGCTGCCGGGCTACAGCCAAGAAGGCCAGTTTCCTTCAAAAGGTCAAGGACATATTTCCTTTGTGAAATCACGATTCCTTGTCCTGACCGAGCTACTTCCATTCCCAGGAAGTACTTGAGACTTCCTAGATCCTTGATTTCAAATTCGTGAGAGAAACTTTTTTAGATTCAACAACTCACTTGTATCACTGCCGGTCATGACAATGTCGTCGACGTATACAATCAGGATAGCAATTTTGCCCTCTGCCGTGTGCTTGAAGAAGAGTGTGTGGTCGGATTGTGATTGAGAATAACCTTGCCCTTTCATAGCTTTCGTAAATCTCCCGAACCATGCACGCGGTGATTGTTTAAGCCCGTAAAGAGATTTCTTTAGCCTGCAGACTTTGCCTCTGACTTTTTCATTATCGAATCCTGGTGGTATCTCCATATAAACTTCCTCTTCGAGATCTCCGTTCAAGAATGCGTTCTTGACGTCGAATTGGTGGAGGGGCCAATCTGAGTTTACAGCCAAAGAGAGTAAGACTCGGACTGTATTTAGTTTGGCTACCGGGGCGAATGTCTCCTCATAGTCCAAGCCATAAGTCTGTGTGAAACCTCTAGCCACGAGACGAGCTTTAAACCTGTCAATAGAACCATCGACACCATATTTTACAGTGAAAATCCATTTACTACTCACTAGGTGCTTTCCTCTTGGTAAAGTTGTTAGCTCCCAAGTCTCATTTTTTTGTAAGGCTCTCATTTCCTCTAGAACAGCCTCTTTCCAGCGTGGAATACCTAGTGCTTCTTGTATTGATTTTGGAGTTTCATCATCAGTAATACTTGTGGTAAAGGCTCTAAAGCTAGGTGAAAGATTGTTATATGACACATATTGGGAAATTGGGTGTTTGGTGCAAGTACGAACACCTTTTCTGGTCGCTATGGGTTCATCAAACTCAATGTTGATAGATTCAGATTCTACAATGGGCTCTAATATATGAGGAATAGAAGAAGGAAGAGAAGTTGTACCTGGATCAACGATCGGTGAGGGTGATGGCAGTGCGAGAGGCAGTGGCAGCTCATTCCTTTTCGTGGCACGTTTTCGAGTATATATTTTGATTTTCGGAACCGAGGTGTTTGTTATTTCATTTCCCTTATGAGCAGCAACAATTGGTAACTCAATATCTTTGGTCATAGTCATGTTATCTATTGGTGTGCTAGATACATGTTCTTTAGGTTCCTGATTTTTTAAAATAATTTGTTCATCCCACAAAGGTAGTACCACAGAATTAGAGTCCCAAAACTGATCTTCAAGTTCACTCTCCCCCTGAAGAGGAGTTTTGTCAAAAAAAGGTTTATTCTCAAAGAATGTGACATCCATACTTACAAACATTTTACCCGAGCTAGGGTCAAAACACTTATAACCTTTTTGGGTTGGAGAAAAACCTAAGAAAACACATTTTATGGCCCGTGGATCAAGTTTGTTTCTGTTATAGTCATGAACATGAACAAAAGCTGTGCAACCAAAAATTTTTGCCTCTAGATTAGTAAAAGATCGGTTAAGAGGAAAATATGATTGAAGAGTTTTTAAAGGGGTATTATAACCAAGTACTTTGCTCGGCATCCTATTAATTAGGTACGAAGCAGTGAGTATGGCTTCACCCCAAAAACGTTTTTGAACATGCATTGAAAACATTAAAGCTCGGGTAACCTCAAGTAGATGTCTATTTTTTCTTTCGGCAACTCCATTTTGTTGCGGTGTATCGACACACGAACTATGATGGATAATGCCATGGGTTGCAAGAAATTGACCGAGGATAGAATTAAAATATTCTCGACCGTTGTCAGTTCTTAAAACTTGAATTTGTGTATGAAATTGAGTTTTTATCATTGAGTAAAAAGTTTTGAAAATACTTGCAGCCTCAGATTTTTCTTTAAAGAGATATATCCATGTGTTTCGCGTATGATCATCGATAAAAGTGATAAACCATCGAGTGTTTGAAATGTTTTTTATTTTAGATGGCCCCCATATATCGCTATGGATGAGAGCAAAAGGTTTAGAAGGCACATATTTTAAAGATGGATATACAGATCTTTTATGCTTAGCAACCTGACACATCTCACATTGAAAATCATCAATATTTTTATTTTTGAATAAAACAGGAAACAAATGTCTTAAATAACCAAAGCTAGGGTGACCTAATCGATAGTGCCACACCATTATTGCATTTTCTAGAGACAAGAAATTAGAACACCTCGGTTCTGGAAATTGTGTACTCGAAAGACGTGTCGACTCGAGGTAGTAGAGACCACCACTGCTTTTAGCACTGCCAATCGTCCTCGCCGAGCATTGGTCCTGAAAAATACAGCCAGTGGGTGAGAAATTGATGAGACAATTGGCGTCGAATATGAGTTTGTGAACAGATATTAAATTGCAAAATAATTTGGGAACATGGAGAACGTTGTGTAACGTTATTGCTGGAGATATAATTATGGACCCTTTTCCAGCAATTGATGATAGTGAACCATCTGCAATTTTGACTTTTTGAGTACCCGAACAAGGATAATATGTAGAGAACATATATGATGAACCTGTCATGTGGTATGTGGCTCCGGAATCTATGATCCAAAGGTCAAGGTTATCTTTAGAGGTATGGAAAACTGAACCTATTATACCTTTTTGAACAAGAGAAGATGAGGGTGCAAATGGGTTGGTATTCTGATGAGAACTCCACAATTGATACAATTGTTCTAGATTTTCTTTGCTGAAGAAGGACTGCTCGGTCGAGGAATTGGGGGCTGCTTCAATTGACGAGACCTGGTAGCCTTTGCTGTCACGCGGTGTACGATTGGATGGCTGGTAGTCTGCGGGTTTTCCGTATAACTTCCAACACTTTGCTTTAACGTGACCAGGGCGGTGACAATGCTCACACACTGGTCTCTCCTGTCGTTTCTGAAGTCGTTGTGGATTGTATTCAGGCTGAGATGTCATCAAGGCTGATGTCTCCACGATGGAAGGGCTGACTCTTTATGAAGCATCACGGCGCGACGACTTTCTTCTCTCCGGACCTCGGCGAACACTTCTCTAGTACTCGGGAGAGGCTCTCGACCAAGGATCCGCCCACGAACTTCATCGAGTTCTTTATCTAGACCCTGTAGGCAGTCAAAGACTCTGTCTTTCTCGACTGCTCGAGCATACATCGCACTATCAGTGGTACACGTCCATTTCAAGTCACAATATAGATCTATCTCTTGCCAAAGAGTCTTAAGTGTAGTGAAATATTGAGTTACCGACTTTTCTCCTTGCTTGGCAAGTCTGAGTTTGGTCTTGACCTCGAACAGCTGACTTGCGTTTCCCAGATCTGAGTATGTTTCTTGTACAGCTGTCCAAATGGCCCCTGCCGACGGTAGAAACAGGTAGGTTCTTCCAATCCCTGGCTCCATGGAATTAAGTAACCAAGACATCACCATCGAATCCTCTTCTTCCCAGCGACCATAGCCTTCATCGTCGCTTGCTGGCTTCGCCGCCGTGCCGGAGAGATAGCCGAATTTGCCCTTCCCGATGATGAAGAGCTTGACTGATTGTTGCCACTCCAAGAAATTACCACCATTTAATTTGTGAGAGGTGATACAAAGGCTCTGATTAGATTCAGGGGTAGAGTAGGACATATAATTATTATTTGTACTAACAACTCTGGTTGAATCACCTGTTGAGCTGGTACTATTTTTTTTATCGGCCATGGTTGTGAGAACCAGGCTCTGATACCATTAAAGTGAAACAAATATATGCGAAAAAGATAATTCTTCTCATTGATCGAATAGATATTTATACAGGTAAATAGACTAACTAAATCCCTAGTAATTAGGATCAGATAACTACAGAATAAAGATAGAATAAAACAGCTAATATAAATCAAATATCTACTCCTAATAATCAGGGATATTATTTCCTATATTTACAATAATAAATATATATACAAGACTGAGTCAAGACTCAGATTTATTCGACATATAACATTTAAGATTTTCTTTTGTAATTTTGGTACGTTTACTGACCGACCTCCCGATTTGTTGTGGGAGGTTATGAATCGGTCTGGAGAGCGGTTTGATCTCCCTTTTTGGAAATTGGCGTTTTCAGTCTGTTAATATAAGATTCTTGTTTAACAAAAAATAACATGTGGGACTTGGTATCGTCCGCATTTAGTCAAGCTGTAGGAAGGGTTGACAATAGTATGATTGCTGGTTAAAATGTCTGTTGGTTCATCATGAATAAATCTCACCTTTGCTTGATTCCCAAAAAGCTCAACTCGAGATGGGAGATAACCATTAGGAGATAAGCATAGGAGAAAAGGGTTTTGGACCCGGTGCTCGACAATGTGGCTCAAAGACGACATATGGAGGCGAGGATTTCTCTTTAGGGGTGGGAAGATGACCCTTATCAAATCTGTCCTCTCAGCACTCCTTAGCTATTTTATGTCAATATATAAGATTCCCATTGGAGTCGCCGATGAAATAGAAAAAAATATTATGAATAGGTTTTTTTAAAAGAAACTATGATCTTTTCTTGATAAAAACGGCTTAGCCGTAGAAATTACATAAAAGAGGGCTGAAGAAATACGAAAGCAGCTCCGAAAAAACAAAACAAATCCATGTGCAGAGGGTTACAGAGCGCAAACCCAATCCCTAGCCAGATCGGAAAGAAAAGAAGCCTTACAATTCGAATGAAGCCACAAGGCTATACAATGATTAATGTTTTCGACCATGCCGTCCGAGTTCCAAACCTCGTTGAAAAGCCATTTATTCCTCGTAATCCAAATGCACCACAAAGAAGATAAGACTCCGGTCTTAGCAGCTGCGGTCCATTTGTCGTTGTGCCCTTGCATCTCGTGGATACGAAGCAAACCTTCGATAGAATCAAGTAAGAAAGAAATTTCCAGCTTTTGGAAGAGCCAATTCCAGATCGCCTCCGCCACAGGACACCCATCGACTTCAGGATAAAGCTTCCTTGTCTCCTAGCCAGACCCGGCGATCCTCAACTCCTTCCCAAAGCCTGAAAGACTCCAAGCTTTACATCATTTCGGCTGCTTCGCAAGATTCCCTAGTCGACAGATTTTTAGGAAGCAGAAATTCCAATTAACAAGCTCTGGACACTTAGAAGAAAGGGACGCGAAGCTTTGAATAGGAACGTTCTTGAGCGGACAGAGTCTGGCCAACCCCAGAGAACGCTCTTTGAAACACCTATCACCACACCACACATCTTCCCAAAAGCGAAACACCGATCCATCGAGAGCCCTCCAAGAGACGCGACTGAAGAAAGCATCCCGAACTACCGAAACTGACTGCCACGGACTGCGAAAGGTGCAATCTACAACCTCCCCCGGGTCCCAGCCGTTTGGAAGAGTGCCTTAAATAGCTCCAATCACCTTGTGCCAAAGTGCATCTTCTTCGAGAGGAAATCGCCATAGCCATTTGGCGAGAAGCGCAGTGTTCTTAACCACGATACTCCCGAAAACCAAACCTCCTTTTTCTTTAGGCTTCAAACAAATATCCCAAGCCACAGCCGCTCGGGAACGCCTCGATTCAAACCCTTCCCAAAAGAACCTTTTCATTATCTTCTCTATCCTTTTGGCATTTTAAAGACGGACACGTAGTACGTAGGAAGCGGTGAAAGAACCGCTTTAATAAGCGTCATTTTGCCTCCTTTCGAAAGAACGCCACGCTTCCAACCGGCCAGCCTTTTGGTCACCTTAGCCAACACCGGATCCCAAAAGTCTTTCCTTCTAGGGCTGTCCCCTAGTGGCATTCCTAAATAGCTAATCGGTCAAAAGGCAACTTGACAGCCCACAGCCCCGGCGACCGCCGAAATCTCTTCGTCCTAGCAATTGATGCCCACTATGTTGCTTTTTTCTATGTTGATGGCCAGTCTTGAAGCCTCGCAAAACTCCTTGACATTCGAGAAAAGGACTTCCTAGTTCGACGGATCAGCCTCACCGAAGATCAACGTATCATCTGCAAACTGGAGATGTGACATCTTGATAACCCCCAACCCATTTCCGGGAGCCTTGAAACAACCTCTGCTCACACCTCTGGAAATACGACGCGAGAGCGCGTCCGCCACGAGAACGAAGAGGAATGGGGATAAAGGGTCCCCCTGCCGAATTCCTCTCGTCCCGAGGAATCTATCGCGGGACTCACTAAATTGCCATCCTTCCCTATTACCTAATTCCTTGTTTTCAAGTTTAAACTTGTCGACAAAGAGGTTAACACTACTTCCGGCCATGTTTTTGTGAGAAAAGGGTGGTCAGAGAAGGGAAGGCGTTTGAGCAGAAAGAAGAGAGAGGAGAGAGGAGAGAGAAGAGAGAAGAGAGAAGAGAGGAGAGCATTTTTTGTACATTGTTTTAAGAGAAAAAATATAATAGGTTCTTTTGGGAAGTGCTCGACGACGGTCGATCGCGAGCGGGTGTTCAGTGGGCTACGTGAAGCCTCCCTAAATTTAAAAGAGAGTTAGGGTTCAGTTGCGTGGTGGACCGAACCACTGTCATACTATTCAAATGGTTGCGGAGGTTCCCCAAAGAAGATGAAGCCTTGTGGTATGAAGTAATCCGCGCTATCTATGGCTTTCACAGCAACGGGTGGGAGCAGGAAGATGCCGTCAACCGTGTTCAGTGTCATCGGTTCGCATGGATTTTTTCAGCCGCAGCTCGTGGAATGTGAGTGACGGGTCCATAGTGTGATTCTCGGAAGACCATTGGTGCAGGGCCTTGAGTCTTGAGAGCCGCTTTCCAAGTCTGACCTGTTTATGCTCAATCCAAAAACGTGCCGATCGACAGATATGCGTTTCCACCTCCATTGCCGACAAAATCGATTGGGACTTTCGGTTCCCAAGAAACCTCACAAACCGGGGGACGGATGAAGTGATCGATTTGATAGGGATTTTTGGATCCGTTAGGATCTGCGAAGGATTGAAAGATCGTAGGGTTCGGCTGGACGACGAGTTAGAATTTTCAGTGAAACCATGACCATCGTCTGGAGATGGCTTTTCTCTTACCTGGCAATTGGTCGGAACTGCCTAGATTCTTTCAACTAGCTGTTCCAACTCCACACCATCGCCAGGCATAGCTCTAAATGCATTGAGGTTGCTGAAATTGGTGTGCTGACCTGCCTTTGGTGCATATGAGACACTCGGAATAAATTGATGTTCAACATGCCATGGAATCTTCAAGGGGTGATCGAAGACATTAATAATCATTACGTTGCCCTGTGGCTCTCTTCTACGGCAAACTTTTCAGTTATTATTTGGCAGCATTGGCAAGGGATGGGCCCAGCTCGTTGAAATTTCAGTCATCGGCTTTGTATTTTCTTCCTTTTTGTCTCTCGGGTTTCGGTGTTTCCGAGTTTTGGGTGGCGTCCCCGTTGTCAAGCCCTGCATTCTCCCGGCTTTGCCTTTATTAATAATAAAACTTCTCCGTTTCCTGAGGGAGAATAAAAGTTATATATTGCAGAAATAAAAGTTGTTGATTGACTCTAATACTTTTCAGGTTTGGAATCTTGAGAGCAGATGTCTTGTTTGCTCTTTACAATGGGAAACCAATATAACTTCTTTTTCTGCTATCCATGGCTCCAACTTCATGTACATATTCCTCAATTAGAAAGCGTATTTCATTCTATGTCAATTTTGTTCTAAATGGAATCTATGGTTTAGATAATTACTCAGATAATCACTTCATAAACTGCTCTTCTATATTGCATCTTACAGCTATGTTGGTGATGAATATGGCCTGATGTCCGTGATGAAGTACAATGTTGAAGAGGGAAGAATTTTGCAGCTGCCTTATAAAATTTCTTCAGATACTTTAAGTGGTAATTTTCTCTTCCAATGTTTGCAGTGGTTGATTGCTTAAAATTTAGTCTACCCGTATAGTGTTTTTAATTACTCATTTTCAGGTTGAATATTTTGGCTGTATGTTGTTTCTGCAAACTTCTCCAAAACCCATATTTACGGAATGTACAGCTCTTAGGTTTCATTGGTTGTATATAATTCTTCTTTTGTGTTTAACTTCATTTTTCTTTGCCATTTATTAGAGGCTGCTGAGTATCAATTTCCTCGTGATGAACCAATTGTCGGAGTTCTTCCTCAACCTTATTCATCAGGAAATAGGCAAGTGAACTTTTATTTTCTTGGTTAAAAAATCAACATAAAAAGTTTTTATTTCATAATTGTGATGTTTATTATAAATTCATTTGCTTCCGAGCTTGCTGTTTGTCTTCAATATATTGTTAAGACTGGAAAACATCATCATCACTATTAGTAGTGGTAGGATTTTGTATTTTCATTGAAGAAGGCAGGTTGTCTTTTTCAGTGGTTTGAGAGTGAGGTAATGCTCATTGTTTGGGAATAGAAGAGAGATTAGTATTTAGCATGTGTTTTGGGTAATACTATGCACATAACTAGTCTCAACTAAGCTTAGAAAAAATAAATTAAAAAAAAATAACTAATCTCAACTGCACTTGCTTCTACGAGCCTTATTAACCTATTTCTATGTATTTCATTTTTTTTGGTAACTGTGTTTCATAGCCATGTAGTAATGTTGCATTCTTTCCACTTTTTACCCATTCGCTGGACTATAAAGTTTGATCACCTTTTTTTCTTTTGATAGAGTACTGATAGCATATCAAAATGGATTAATTGGTCTTTGGGATGTTTTTGCGGCTCAAATAATTTTTTCTGGAGGTGATACGGATCTCCATTTGAAGGAGGAAATTGTTGAAGCCTCAAGTGAGGCCAATGTTACTTCCCCAGAAGATGAAGCGACAGAACATATGGAGGAGAAAGAGATAAGTGCTCTTTGTTGGGCATCATCCAGTGGATCCATTCTTGCCGTGGGGTACGTAGATGGAGATATTTTGTTTTGGAAAACATCTGCAGCTTCTAATAAAAGTCAACAAGCAATGTCAGCTTCTAATAGTGTTGTTAAGTTACGATTATCATCTGCTGAAAGGAGACTCCCAGTCATTGTCTTACAGTGGTCTGCTACTAATAAAACTCGCAACGATTGCGACGGGCAATTATTTATTTATGGAGGAGATGAAATAGGGTCTGAGGAAGTTCTGACGGTATGTCATTAGATAGTAGTTTTCATATCGAAATCTATACAACTCTACTGCTCATAAACACCATTAAATTGCATGAAGAATTTTGTTTTTCTTTATTTTTTTTTTTTAAAGAAACATCGGGATGAATTCATGAAATCTTAACTAGTATTTATATGATCATTAGGGGTATATCAAATACAAATAAAAGTTCCATTTATTTATTTATTGAAGGAATGTTATTTAGGAAACAATAACATCTTATGTTTTTTTTTCCTGCTTTTATATGCGTAGCTTATGTTTTCTGTTTTTTTTTTCCCCACCTCACGCTTTCTTATGCCTACAAAATTTTGTATTTTCAAAAAAATCTGTTTGTCCCAGTTTGTGAGTATAATTGAACAGTCAATACAAGTAACATCTTTCAGTGATGGATATTGGATTTTTGTGATCATGGCACTCCATTGCGTTTGATTATTAGAGGGCTGCCTATATTAAGCTTTCTCATAAACATGCGCTTACAGGTCTTATCACTTGAATGGTCATCTGGAATGGATGCTTTAAAATGTATTGGTCGCACAGATATTACCCTTACCGGCTCTTTCGCAGATATGATTTTGTTACCAAGTGCTGGCCCAATGGGGAGTAATAAAAAGGCTGATGTTTTTATATTGACAAGTCCTGGAGAGTTGCATTTCTATGATGATGCTAGCATTGCCTCCCTGCTAAAGCACCAAGAGAGAAAACCATCTCTTAACCCTGTAGAATTTCCTGGCATAATTCCTATGAATGATCCGACCATGACTGCTGCAAAATTCATTAAGCTCCCTGCAGGAGAGAGCTCATTAAGCACCCTGTTGGATGTATAGATTTTCTCTATTATTGTTGTTTTGGTTTTGTTTTGACAAGTCTATTGCTGGTCATTTATGTTGCACTGGCTAATTTCATTTATGCTGTGCTAGGTAATTTCAAAAATGAACACTGTGTCAATGTCCACCCCAGCTGGCGGGACAAAGTGGCCATTAACTGGGGGTGTGCCTAGTCAATTGTCCACTGCTAAAGATAGAAAGACTGAGAGACTCTATCTTGCTGGGTATGCAGATGGGTCTGTTCGGATATGGGATGCCACCTTTCCTGTATTTTCTTTTATTTGTCTCTTAGTAGGCCAGGTAAGCAAGTTTTCTCAGCATCGGTATACTTCTTTTTCTGTTGCTATTTCAAATTACCATAGTCCTGTCAGGTTCAAGGAATTAAAGTAGCGGGTTCAAGGGCTCCTGTTTCAGAATTGGATTTTTGCTTCCTCACCTTGACT